>NC_051078.1:4870066-5210066 GCF_004664715.2 Peromyscus leucopus
CAATTATTAAATTAGTAATTATGACAGTTTAGGAAAATGATTGAGACTATATTTCATAACTGAGGGCTCTGTAAGAAAACACTGGTTTTTCAGAGTCAATAAAATATGTGGTAAGTACAACTATAATTAGAATCCCACATACAGGATTTATTCAAAACTTGTAACTTAAAATTACATTGTTATTGAAAGAATCATGACATGCAATTTATGTTCAAAAATTTAAAAAAAAATTACAATGGGACAAAATGAGGGTGTTTTAATGTTGTGGATCTATAACAATGTGTTCATCAAGGAAAATGAAGTGATTGACATGACACCTTAGAATACACGATCCACAGCTGCAGTTCACATGACCTTTCATTCCTATGGTTCTTCTGTTGTACAAAATGGCAATCAGCACTTTCACGGTTTATATGATTCTGACCTTTTTTTCTTCAGAAAAGTTTTTGTTTTTTAGAAAATGTCTTGCTCTGTAGCACAAGCTGGCATGAATTTGTTATGTTGCACATGGTGCCCTCAATCTTGTGATCACCACCAGGCTTCAGATACCCTAGAGTTGGCATTATAGATGGCATATTATATATATATATATATATATATATATATATATATATATATATATGCCATCATACCCAGCTGTAGGTGGGATCACAAGTGTCCCTTGAAGGCCATTTGCTAAAGGTTTGGTAGTCAATCTATTGATTAAGGGGCAGTGAAATATTTAGAAGGTGGGACCCACTGGTCCTAGAGGATGTGCCCTTGAAAGGACTGTTGGGACCCAAACCTGCCCTTTTCTTCTCTGCTTCTCAGACATCATGAAATTAGCTATTCCTTAGCTGCCTGTCCTCTGCCATGACACCCTATACCATCCTAGGCTCAAAATGACAGGTGTAAGCAACCGTGGATTCAAACTTCAGAAGTCATGAGTCAAATTGAAATTTCCCTTCCTTTAAGCTGATTGACTGGGAACATGCTGTGGGATGGTCTGTATGTCAAATTGCTCTAATTGGTCAATAAATAGAACACTGCCAGTGGCCAGGCAGGAAGTAGGTGGGACAAGGAGAGAGGAGAATTCTGGGAAACAGAAGGCTGAGGCAGGGAGAAACTGCCAGCCGCCATGACCAGCAGCATGTGAAGACGCCGGTAAGCCACCAGCCACGTGGCAAGGTATAGATGTATGGAAATGGATTAATTTAAGCTATAAGAACAGTTAGGAAGAAGCCTGCCACGGCCATACAGTTTGTATGCAATATAAGTCTCTGTGTTTACTTGGTTGGGTCTGAGCAGCTGTGGGACTGGTGGGTGACAGAGATTTGTCCTGACTGTGGGCAAGGCAGGAAAACTCTAGCTACAAATGACGCCCAACGTGGGGCAAGAGTTTCCACCTAAAACCTAAAAAAAGATTCTAAAATGGAACTAAAAACAGCTTCCTAATTGTCTCTCTCAAATGAGCAGCAGCTGCCGGTTTGAGTTCCTGGCGTGTGTGCTTGACCTGCAGTATGGCGGGAATGAAGCCTCTGCAAGTGGCACATTAAGCTGCATGGTGGATTTAGCCTTTGCTAGTACAAAAAAAAAAGGGGGGGGGTTTCTGGGCTACACGCTGCTTTGATAAAAAACATAGACCCACTATTTCTGAGAATTGATGGCTCCTAAACCTGGCAGAAAATGTACCACCGCCATGTTGGGAAGCTGAAGTGGGTGGAGCCAGCAGCCACAGCGCCTTTTCAGTCTTAGAAGGCTGCAGTTTAAAGCAATAGGCTCAAAGTAATATAAAAAATAAGCCACATAAAGATGGCTATCACACAGAGAATCTGGATTATGTTCTCTTTGATATTCATAACTGAAGAAAAACATTTGATTGCAAAAGCTGTTGAGTTATGCCAAAATGTATATTTTAAAGGTACCTTGCCTTCAAAATTTGGATATAAGGATATGTTGCTTTGGAAAAGAGGCTTTGCTTTTGTTTTCACAGAAAGCCAGAGGCTATGGATTTGTTCCAGATTAAGATACATCAGGTTTGACCAGCCAAGACCACCTGAAAGGTCTCCGATGACACCATGGCCCAGATGATCCAACATCCAGAATAGTTTCAAGGCAACTGGCTCAGACGATGCAGTCTCACAGACTACTCCATGATCCTAAAATTTTCTTTATGTCCCCATAAGATACAGCGCCCCCTCCAGCAAAAAGTAGCAAAAAAAGCTATGTCCAAATTCCCAAATATACCAAGCTGGCTTTGGAGATGTGTAAAAGTTAAAACCTTCCTTTTTAAAAAAAGAAAAGGGGAAGTGCTGTGGGATGGTCTGTATGTCAAATTGCTCTGATTGGTCAATAAATAAAACACTGATTGGCCAGTGGCCAGGCAAGAAGTAGGTGGGACAAGGAGAGAGGAGAATTCTGGGAAATGGAAGGCTGAGGCAGGGAGAAACTGCCAGCCACCGCCATGACAAGCAGCATGTGAAGACGCCGGTAAGCCACCAGCCACGTGGCAAGGTATAGATGTATGGAAATGGATTAATTTAAGCTATAAGAACAGTTAGGAAGAAGCCTGCCACGGCCTTGCAATTTGTAAGCAATATAAGTCTCTGTGTTTACTTGGTTGGGTCTGAGCGGCTGTGGGACTGGCAGGTGACAGAGATTTGTCCTGACTGTGGGCAAGGCAGAAAAACTCTAGCTACAGGAACATTTTTTTTTTTCTTCATAGCAAAGGAAAGAAAACACAGATCCCAAGATGTGGGATCATTGTTGAAGAGTCAGGAATCTGATGTCCCCGGGCCAGGACAGTAGTGAAGTTGTACCTGTTTAAAAAAAAAGAATGCATAGGTGAGAGCTTTAATCTTTTGTGTTCTTTTCCTGCTCTGGGCTCCAGATCTGAAGATGTCACCCACATTTGGGATGTGGTCTTCCACAGTCAGGTTATTGATCCATATGTCAATCATCTCTAGGGTCACTCTCACAGCCAAACCCAGAGCTGTGCTTTCCCAACTTTATAGGCAATTCTCAATCCAGTCAAGTGGGCATCAAGAGCAGCCATAATCATTAATGATGATACTTTAGTCAATATTTTTATCTTATCTACTGTTTTATTACTATTCACATTTTTCATGGTCCGAATGTTAGTCTAATCATGTTCATTTTGATTTTGATATTGAATTTCTTGCCTCTAAAACATAAGATGCATATTTGGAATATCTGGAACATTTGAGTGCTGGGGTGTCATATATTAATGTCTTCTTCCTTATGGTAATTACAAAACCTTAACAGTTTCAAGAAGTGTCTTACAGACCATGAATGATACTGGGAGCTGCCATGTAGATAAAGTATGGTATATGCTGATAAAATTGAACTAGTGACTTGTTCTGTATGAGAAAGACAGAGAGCTTTTGTCTTTAACCAGGCTAAGAAATACATTTCTTGTACTAGATACGTTGGAAATAAAATGTGGGCCCTTGTGGACCATTGTTTAAACAACTAGTTGCTGAGTATCTTTGTAAGTAACGGACAGAGTGGCAAGTTTGGGTTGGGTGTTTACTTACATCTCTATCCACCTGCACACTGGGGGATAGTGTTTACTTAAATAGATGTTTCCATTCACCAGAGGAAGTACTTGTGGGGTTCCAAGTGGCCTGATTACTATGCTGGCTTTTTTAAAAGGCACAATTGACTAAAGGAACACATGTCAGAGCGTGTCATGAGTATAGAATTTTGCCAGTAAAACAGTCTGGATTTACATGAGGCGATCTTTCAATCCGGTTTCCACTTAAGAGTACATAAGAAGTAAAGGTCTTAAAGTATAGTTGGTTTGGGATCCCATGGTTTCATAGTTTAATGAGAAAACTATTAATCCAAGCAGGGAGAATTAAAAAATGTTGTGCTAAGGACTAAAACCGGGCCCTATGCTAGGAAAGTGTATCTATCACTGGACTAAAGCCCCAGTCAGAGAACTCATGATTGGATACCCATAATGTTAATGGGAACCAATTAATACAGGAAAGATAATTAATTAGTGATCAGATATTCTTTGGCATTTTTTTTCTCAGCAAACAAAATCCAGTGCCCATGCAGTTTTGTCTCTTGCTTTGCTTTCTTGTTTCATTAAAACTTGCACTAAATAGAAATGTGGCCTGGCCTTGAACCTCCAATCAATGCATATCCAGCCATGACTTCACTGCCTGTGTCCCAGGCATGCTCTGGGTATGCAGGCAATGAGTAGGTTGATGTTCTTTTTCATTGGAGGCAAGAGGGTGGGGTCATTTTCACAGAATTTTAGGCCATTCACCTTTAATGAATCACATCCTTGTAGCCTTTTCTTCTGTAACTATTCTTAGTAGAAAGGAAAAGGAATGCATAATTGAAACTAATGTATACTAACTTACACTTTAGTTGTTTACATTAGTGGGAAGGGTGGAAGAGTCAATAGCTCAGTGGCCAAGAGGTTCAACATTTGCCCTCTAGCCAGGATCTTATCTATTCTGGCTGCTATGAAAATAGAACTACCAACCTACTTTCAGGGTTCCCTAGATAGATCCACTGGAGGGGTACCCCAATTGTCATACCTGAAGACTCCACTAACCTCAAAGAGTCCATACAGATCAATACTCTAAAATTCCCTAAATGATAGTTAGGGTGACTTCTTCAGAGGGGAGTAACAATATGAACAGTAGATAGGAACTAGTTAGACTTAGGGACGGAACCCCAGGAAACGTCATTTCCAATGATGTCCTCCATTCTCTGGCCAGGGAAGAGCTCTGTTTCTTATCTCCTAAATGAGTATGTTGGAGGTTGTGTGTGTGAGGTGGGAACTGAAACTCAAATCCAGATTTTCACAGTGAAATGATTTACATTCATTCTCTGATTTTGACACATTTCCTAAATGACTGTAGAGTTACCTCTTTGGAAGAAGGAATGTCACTGTATCAGGAAAGGTCCATTAAGGGAAAACATTCCTTTAGATCTCTGACCTAGGTGGAGACCTAACAGTCCAGTTAGATGGGTCAGTTACCTCCCAGGAAGGTGGGACCACCTTAAGTCATGCTAAACAGATGGGAGGAATAATTATTTCTTTGGTAAGATGGTTTAATTTTCCTTCCCAGAATTGCCACTCCATACTGCCATCTCTCCAGAACTACCATAGAGTCTCTTGGGTCTACTCAGCTTTCTGAGTCCTAATTCAAATAGATGTAACTTCTTTTTCTCTTCTTTTCCTTTTCTTTTGGATGCTGGCCAGAGCTTAAGCAATCTTTCCCTTTGTCTTTTTACTCTTTGTCTAGAGTTCCCTGCCCACCATCTGGCTGCTTGTCTACTGTGTGGTTGACCTCCACGTTGGCTTACTTAGAATAACATGGCTTCTTTATCTCTTCTCCCAACTCACTCCTCCAGACAGCAGCTGAGATGCACCATTTGTTTCCTTGTGGTTTTTCTTTTAAAATCTGACAAAGCTGTTTTCAAGCTTCATAAAAGTAAATGAATAATTAATTAATTACAGAAGTAAAGAAGGATATGATGACAATGAAGGAGGTTGCTTTGGGAGATACCTCTGTGTAGGTTTGTCTGCATGGTTTCCTGATTTCTTCAGAAAAGACTAAATGTTGTTATATTTATACCTCTTCCAGGAGCCAGGGCATGCCTCTCCTGATGCTCCAGGCTTCCTCAGTTTTTCTCCAAAGCCATTCCCTCTGCCCCACCTGCCATCTTCTTCCCCCCTTCTCCATCTTCTCCCTCTACAAAACTACCATGATTTGCAACTTGCCTGACCTATTGTTTTTCCTCTCAAAAGTCAACAAAGTTAGCCTCAAGTCTCCTTTTTAGTCCTTTAAAAAATTATTCTATTAAGAAAACTAATAACCCATGAATTGGACCCAGTTTCTCAGGTGACACATGATGCCCAACATGGGACACTTTACAATTTCCAGTAGCATTATGTATACCCCCAAACATGAAGAACTGGAAGTCTCACCAAGTGAGGGATGAATAATTGAAGGAATGTGGTATATCCACACAGTAGAATATTATTAAGCTGTTAAAAGTATGTTATATGTTAGGTTTCTGAGGCAGGGTGGAGAGACAGAAGGTAGAGAGAGACCAGAGTCTGACCTTCAACAGATGGGACTGTGTTTATTAGTATACATAGTGAGGAGCAGCCTTCTTTCTTCTCAAGGGACATTGAGGGGTCTCATTATTTAAGCACAAAAGGTATATATTGGTAAGTGTGTAAAAGAGTTTCCTGCGGAGACTCCACATGTGAGTACACATACACACACACACACACACACACACACACACACACACACACACACACACCAGTTGAAGAATCTATGACATACAAAAGTAACCATTGCACCAAAGTCCAACTTGTTGGAGAAATGAGTTCTTATTAGCATTACTAAGAGGAATATGGATGAATGAGGAGTTACGTACAGAAGCCGAGAAGACTCACAAGTAGCAGCATTACTGAAAAAATCCCACTCCAAAAGTGGCAACTCCTCAAGAAAGCAGCACCCTAGAGCTCCCTACATGACGTACAAGCAGGTTGGGAGATCAGTCTCCCTGGAAGCTGTTCACTGTTTCTATGGCCCCATGAATTTTGCTTCCCAGGTCACGTGACATTTGTTTACCTCCTGAGTCTCATAAGTCTTCCCCTCCCCACTGGAGGAAATCTGTGCACTCTGGAGGAAGCTGCCTCACAACAGTAGGGACACAGGGGTCCATTTGAAGGGCTGGTAGAGGAATTGAGATTGGTTACCCGAGCTACAGTTTTTCTCTTTGAGGTGATAAAAATATTCTAAACTTTTTGTCTGTAATGGCTACATAAATATGTGAATATACTAAAATTAATTCTGTAATTAACATGAATAATTTGTGTGGAATGTGAACTGCACTTTAGTAAAATTAATACGTGGAAATAGAACATGTCAATGAAGGCAATAGGGAAAAGAGCAAGAGTGAGGGATGTACACACACACACACACACACACACATACATACACACATACACACAGACACACAGACACACACACACACACACACACACACATACACACACACACACACGTACCCCACTAGAGTACTTCTCATACTTAGATAAACACATAATTCTAGGTATCTAATAAAAACTCTTACTGTATTTCCTTAGCATAGAATGAAGATGAGCAGCATCTAAAGCATGAAGCCTTTTCCAGGAAATACTACCTCTGACCTGTAGAAGTAACCATCTTATTAAATAATAAATACAGAGACAACGCAAAGATGAAAGCCAAGAGGTCAGAGCAATAGCTAAGAGATAAAAACCTTACCCTTCACTGTCGCTGTTGTCCTACCTCTCCAAAAGAGACCTATTTCCTGTGTGTTTGTGCTTTTTATTGACTTCCTATTCTGCCTTCTCATTGGTTGTAAACCCAACCACATGAACTCTTCATCACTACCTGTCTGTACAGACCTCCAGATCTTCTATGGTTGGTATTGAGATTAAAGGCATGTGTCTCCATGCTGGCTGTATCCTTGAACATACAGGGATCCACCTGGCTCTGCCTCCCAAGAGCTGGGAATAAAGGCGTGCACCACCAACTCCTGGCTCTGCTATGGCTTGCTATTAGCTCTGACCCCCAAGAAACTTTATTTATTAACATACAAATAAAATCACATTTCAGTACAAATAAAATACCACCATATTTCCCCTTTTCTATTTTAATAAAAAGAAAAAAGGAAAAAGGTTATAAGTAACATAAGAAAAACTATATACAAAAGTGCAATAACTATATACAATATATACAAGTAATAAATACCTAAACAATGTCTAGCCCATTTGTATTTGACAAATTCAGAGAAAATAATTCCATTATCTATCCTATTTTGGTAAGTCCAAAATGTACCTAATTCACTTTCTATCCTAACTAATTTTCAACTATAACTAACTAATCTTCAACTCCCTCAGAGACCCAAGAAGGAAATAATATTACCTAATAAAAAATAAAAACAGGAAGTGCATGCAAGCAGCTTCCAAAAAATTTGTGAGTTGACAGAAACAGCCAGCTGCCTGGACAGTCACCTGAGGTTTCTCCGCAGTGTTGGGGCATCATCTTCAGCCTATAGACTTAGTGTATCTGACAGACTCATTTGTGATGTAGGATGTGCACAAGGTCAACAGTTCAACCTCACATTGGGTGAGAGCAGCCCATGTACCAGAAACACCTGAATTCCACTAGTATCCTGTCATGATTCAGGATTTTAAATACTGGAAATTGTTGATGTTTTTTGAATTCAGCTGTCCATTCTTCTTGGCTATGTGTGTGTGTGGCTTCATCTCAGCATCCCATTCTTCTCCATATCCTTCTATTAAATGCCAGTCTACTATTGAGAGGCGTGAGCTTAGTTACTCTTCAAGACTAACTGTTTCAGCTGAAGTTCCACTGCATATCAGAAGTCATCGGCCCACTGCCTGTTCAGCTGCCTTCGAAGAAAAGGGCACGGTACCTTTTCCGGATTGTGAAGGCCACTTCAGGGATGGTACCATATTGTCCTGGCCTCAGAACATGCCTTTTGATAAAGCCATAACCACACTTGTTTTGGCAAGAATCAGTAGTCCTTTGTTTCGTGTCCTGTCTGTCCTGTTTGTCAGCAGTTGATTTGAGGATACTTTGCTGTCCAGTGGCTAACTTCTGCCACAATGAAAGTTAGCTCCATATGCAGTTTCTTCAATGCCCATATTCTCTCTGAAGTAGATTTATACTTATTTACCTTTGTGCTAGTTGTGTGAAGGGTAATTAGATTTTCCTAGGCACTGTGCAGAGGGAATGAATGTGTGTGGGTTAGTGGATCTGTACGTTTATCATGTGGTAAGTGAGAGATGCAAATGTAACCAATATAGTTAGTGTCTATGCCTTACCCTTGCATGCCAGCACAAAGAGAACAATGTGAAGCACACTCCTGTTGCAGGGCCTATGAGGAGTTTCACATGTTTTAAACTAGAGATGCACAGCAGAGCGAAAGGATCCAGTTATGCCATGGCTATTTGATGTGTTTTATCCTTGGGATAGGTCTTTCTTTGGCTAGAGAAGTAACTTTATGTGGTTGATATATTGTGCACCCCAATAAACTTATTTGGGGTCAGAGAACAGAGCAGCCACTAGATACAGAGGCCAGGAAATGGTGGCACACACGTCTTTAATCCTAGTATTGTAGAGGCAGAGATCTGTCTGGATCTCTGTGAGTTCAAGGCCATACTGGAAACAGCCAGGCATGGTGACACACGCCTTTAATCCCAGGAAGTGATGGCAGGAAGCAGAAAAAGTATAAAAGGCGTGAAAACCAGGAACTAGTTGGTTAAGTTTTCAGGCTTTCGAGAAGTAGTTCAGCTGAGATCCATTTGAATGAGAACTCGGAGGCTTCCAGTCTGAGGAAACAGGATCAGCTGAGGAACTGGTGAGGTGAGGAAGCTGTGGCTTGTTCTGCTTCTCTGATCTTCCAGTGTTCACCCCAATACCTGGCTCCAGGTTTGTTTTTATTAACAAGACCTGTTAAGATACTTGCTACAACTTTATTCTAGATTTTGAATTTTTACTGCTCACTAGTAAAATTCAACTCTCACTCTGACTTTGAAAGTAATTTAAGAAGAAAAAACATTTAGAAAAGGTCCTAACCCATGTTTTATGGCTATCCTAGGCTAATGTATATTTTGGTTCTTATCTTCCCAGGCTTTTTTCTTCCTCTGTCTTTCTTTCTTACAACTCACTCCTATATACTTACTTGCATGTTTATAGAGTAATCCATTTACGAGGTACTTGGTGAATACATACACACATGAAAACAGCTTGCATGTTGTAGCAAGATGAGATGCCCCCAAAGATTGGGAAAAAACAAGAGGGCTTTATGCATCAGTAGCTCATCTGTCTATCTGTAATCATCAACTTCCTGTTTTCACTGGTCTCCATCCTCCGTCACCCTCACCACACTCAAATCATCTTATTATGCTGAGCAATTTAGTACGGCAGCATGTGCTTGGCGAGACTCCAGGCATAATTTTGCATACACAAAGACTCAAAGCCTGGACTAAAACAATGGGCTGTTTCTGCCCATTCTTTCCTTTCAAAGGAAAGTTTGACAGAGGATTGACATTTCACTTTTTCTATTCTTTCATTTGCCGGTCTCTGAGTAAAAAGGAGTAGTAGACAGATTTATTTTCCTTTAATTAAAAATGTATTATCCCTTTATCAGGATTAAGCGGCACTAGTGAAGCAGATTTTTAAAATAATACTTTATTATCTAAATATCTGAGGACATCCTCAGAATTTAAATATTTACTTTCCAAAATTATGAACAAAGTGTTTTGATTGATGTTTAAAAACTTTAGTCAGGTGAAATTCATTCTAAGAAGTGTTTGATGAAATAAAGCAGTGAATAATAAAGCAATCATAGGACTCTAATGTCAGGTGGGATTAAAAATTCTTACTTTGAGAATTGTATTTCTTTTGTTTGAAACAAACCCATCATAAAAACATCACACACACACACACACACACACACACACACACACAGAGAGAGAGAGAGAGAGAGAGAGAGAGAGAGAGAGAGAGAGAGAGAGAGAGAGAGAGGTGTAAAAGTTGAGAGGGATTTTATTACTTAAAAATGTTTATCATTGACACAGTTTGCCATTAAAATTACCAGTGAGTGCCACCAGGCTTTCTTGGCATATTTACAATAGCTAAGGAAACCATCACTAGCAGTCATCTTGCCTTATTTGTACCTGGTGATTTTTTTCCCCCTGGACCACCCACTTACCACCTCAACTACCCCTCGCTCTACCCTCAATCCACATTTCCATTAATTATTTTTTATTTTTATTTTTTTTGTAAACAAAGAAACTCTATGTAAAAGGACCCAGGTTGGGTTTAAATTCCTCATCTTTCTGCCTTGGCCTTCCAAGTGTTGGAATGATGGACATAATTTCCAAGCCCCATTAATCATCTGCTTGACAGAGATCTAGTCATTGACTTCTGTTTTACTTATCCCTCCCACTTTTCTTCTTATGAGGTTTGCTACACTTTTAAATTGCTTACTACATTTTTGCTTACTTGCCTCTCTTCTCCAAATGCTGAGTTTCTTGAGGCAGAGGCTATACTTATCATTGCTTTTCTGGCACTGACACCTTCTCTAGGGAAGTATTTGTTGAATAAATAAACTCACAAGAGCAAAGATCCTGGGAACAGACTATACACAGTGTAGTTGCAATAGATCCTTGCTATGTTTAAAGACTAAGCCTTCTTGATTGATCTGATCTTAAGAAATAAGTTGTATTTGTCATGAGGGATCTGATGTCAGTTGTTAAACACATGCAAGAAACTGCGACGAGTGATGCAATGACCCACTGCTGGAAAACTCGCATTCAAACTCTTCCTTGTTGTAAAGAAGGTCTTTCTTCCTTCATCTGGTTTGGTCACAATGTCCTAGACTGTTCCTGTGTAGTTCCAGAAGCTCCGCGCAGCACTAACTCATGACTATCAACAGTCCTGTCCATCAGTCTCTGTGGGAGGCAAGCCATTGCAAATTTTTAGAACCTCACATTGAAAAATATCCTGTTGCTATATTGGATGTTAGATGGAAAATGGGGCCTCCATCTAAAAGAACATTGCTAACTCATTTTAAATAGAGTTGTTATTTAAAAACAATAGTTATGTATGGAGCACTGAGTAAGATGCTATTTTAAAAAGAGTTGTTACTCCAGAATAATGAATGTGTGGAGCATTAAGGTGCCACCCAACTCTACTCATATTGACTATATGCCATCATCAGTCTCATTAGCATTTTAATCATAACTTCATATTTGTAATTTGATAGCACTATGAACATTATTTGAAATGAATGATGAGAATATATAGAGTTAGAGGAAGTCTTTGGGTGGTTTAATGCTCACTTAATGCAGCAACGGCTAGATTATTCTCCTTTAGGATACATTGATTTTCTGTCTTTAGGGAATTCTAATTACCGTCTAGATAAAAGACACCTACATCTTCACTGAATGCTCAAACCTTCACACATTGGGCTGCCTTCACATGCCATCTTCTTAAAACAATGTCTTCATTTTAGCTCTAGAGAACACAAATCGAACACATTAAGCAGGTGCAAGTAGAACAAGTTACCTCCACAAACAAACCAGATTATTAAGTTGGGGCAATGCATGCACCTCAAATTTCAAAAATAGTTTGGTAGAAACATCCAATTAATGGAGGGTGCCCAAAGTACGATGTTTATTCTGGGTCTTGTAAAGGAAATTTTCATATGCCCTTTCAGTGACATGTAAGAAAACTGTACGTCAAACTTCTGATTTTGAAAGTGTCTCTTCCAGTTCCTTTCTTTGCATTAGAAGAGCAATAAGTCAATTAATCAACTGTTGTAATTTTTAGGAGATAAAATTTGATATTTCTAGTTATGCCTGGCACTCTTGTGTATGTTTAAGAAATCATTCATGTTGAAAAATGAGTTAACAGAATCATTCTAGAAGTTTTAAATTTCTGTATTTGAAATGTGAAACCCTCATTTCTATGGCGTTGGCTTTTGTGTTGGTGTGAGGCAGGGGCTGACTTTTCATTCCTTCCACTCAGGCCACTAATTGAACCCGATCTGTAGGGTCCCCCATCATTCGGGACCATGGCTCATCCTTCAACTATCAAACTGTGGACCTGCTAGATCTGTTTCTGTCCTCTTTCACTGCACCTTTAGTATGCCTATCTTTGGTCAACAGCATAGACTTTTAAGAGCTATTACTTCACAACAACTCTTTCTATTTTGTAAGGCAAAGACGTTCTCCTTTACCTCCTGCTCTTTCAATTCTTAGCAAATTTTGATACCTTGGTATAAGTATAAATTTGAAAGCAACTTATCAAGTTCCAAAGTTAGCCTTGTTAGAATTGGAATTTATGTAAATATTTTGTCACTTTGACAGATAATGTTGGGGGAAAGTAGCATCTTAAAAAAACTTTCTTCTTCTGCATAAATGAGAGCTAGGTCTTCAGGAGATACCCATCAGTGAAGAATTTCAGGGCCAGCTGAAAAACACTTTGATCATGTAAATGGCCAGAGTATGAACTTAACCAGGGAAGTTTTGAGGTTTGGCGTACTGAAATAAGACACATTCGATCACGGACGTGTGCCTAAGAGTCCTACACCTTTTACTTTTAAGGGGAGTCTGTTTCGGCAGCACAAAGACACAAAAGGCAGCTTCTTCCATTTACCATGGCAATGTGGTACTGCTGCAGCAGGGATGATAAAATTGCTTCTTGTACAGCCAGACTCCTTCATCCACAGTACGCACATGCAGCTACTTTTGATGTAGAAATATGGCCTCCGAGTCCCAGGAACAGCCACAGATGCAGCGTTCCTTCGTCAATGGAGGGAGGCATCCCACTGTCTTTCATTCTTTAGATACTGAAGAGCACCGTTTCCTGTCACCTTCCGCACAGAACATTTGCTGGAATTAATAAACAGCAAAAAAAAAAAAAAAAAAAAAAAGTAACATCGAAATTATCTTTCTGTTCCTCTCTGAACTGTTTTCATTTCGAAGAACTGAACAGTTGACAAATAACAAAGAGAAAGTGGGTGGAGCTTTGGATAGAAAAGCCATTAGGTTAATTGTGTGGTTCGAAGTATTAAATTTCCATAATTGAACGACCCAAGAAAATAATTCCTTCAGGCTATAGACTCTGTTATTCCTCTGAATGTGTGGGAATGTTTTGTAAAATTACCTTTGTCATTTATCCAGAGATAATTAAAACTTTACAATTGAACATGTATTTGTGGTCAAAGTTACTTCCCTTTAGCACCTCCCCCATATTCCTTCTACAAATTACCCAGCCTTCAAGGACCAACTAAATGTAATATTAAACTTACCTCATTCTGAAACAAAATGTGATTTCTGATTTAGCTGTAAACTACTCTATTTCTCACCTAGTGTGACACTTGGGTTATCTTTGCTAGTTACTATTGTAATTTTTGGATTGTTCATTTTACCTATCTACTGTTATATTGAGAACAGAAAAAGGTAATAGATGAAATGCAATATCTAGATCTCCCATAGTCACAACAATAAATAACTTGGTCAGTTCATTAAATAGTAGTAATCGGAAAGCAATCTGTTGGCTTTTAATAGCCAGAGTGATCAGGCAAAAAAATCTAACTTTGTTTTTGGGTTACTAGAGTGTCCAGTGAGTGCTGCCTAGGCTGCCTAGTTGGTTATATGAGTTCAATTCCAAGTGCCTACATGCACGCACACACACACACACACACACACACACACACACACACACACACACGATTGAATGAATAGATAAAGAAAATGTATGCTGACATATTGCAAAAGTCTGGCCCTAGTTGGTTATGTAAGATAAATTTTAAATGTTAACATTAATTATAATACTTAATTTAAAAAACATGTGAAATGGCTAGATGGTATGTACAAAACACAGCACACTGGTAATATAGAAGAAATAAACAGTAGACATTAAGGTCAAGGTTTCATAAATTTATTGACTAATGTAGGTCAATCCTGACAGGCTGCTTAGCTTTCTGTTCCTGGGACACATGCATAAACCCTATTAGATTAGGTTTATTATCATTTGTTTGCATCATGTTTTTGACTTTGTTTTTGATTGCTGAAATTAGTTCTTTTTTTTTTTTTTTTTTTTTTTTTTTTTTGAGACAGGGTTTCTCTGTATAGCTTTGCGCCTTTCCTGGATCTTGCTCTGTAGTCCAGGCTGGCCTCGAACTCACAAAGATCCGCCTGCCTCTGCCTCCCAAGTGCTGGGATTAAAGGCATGCGCCACCACCGCCGGCTTTGAAATTAGTTCTAAAGCTGCTTTTCTGAGGCTGTCTTGGTAATCGGGATTATGAAGTCCTCTCTAATCATTTCTCTTCTTGCATTCAAATAAAAACTCAGACCTAGTGTCTGAGTTTGCTTTCTTTTGTTTTGATGGATGCGACAGCCAAAAGCAATGTAGTGGAGGAAAGGGGGTGGTGTCAGATGTATTCCCTAGTCACAATCCATCATCAAGGGAAATCAGGGCAGGAACCTGGAGGCAGGAACCATAAAGAAATGCTACTTCTTGCCTCGCTCACTGTCTGGTCCTCAGCTAGCTTTCTCATACAGCCCAGACCCACCTGCCTAGGGATGGTGCTGCTCACAGTGGGCAGGGTCCTCATACATCAATCATCAATCAAGACCATCTCTTGCAGATATGGCCACAGGCCAAGCTGATGTAGGCAGTTCTTCAAATGAGGGTCCCTCTTCCCAGGTGACTCTAGGCTGTGTCAAGCTGCCGATAAGAACTCTTAGTTTCTTTAAAATTGATATCATTTCCCAACAGTAGAAAGTTACTAAACTTTCTAGGGAGACTCCAGCTAGTCAGTGTGATTTCTTTTTTTTTCTCCCTAGTATTGTTCTTTTTCTTGTGAAAGCAAATTGTCAAAATGTATAACTTTCAGAATTTTCATGCCTTTGGCCATTCACTCACTTTAGGGAGGGCTGGTGATAAATCAGGATTAATATTTCTGAGTGACAGGGCTTCTTTTTCTCTAGAAACAGCACCAGAGGACAACACATAGATTGAAGGGTAGGTAATGTGAGTCAACAGGAGAAATTCATATCCCATGCTGGAGAAAGAGAGACATTTGCATCCAGACAGACTTGCTTGGCTTTCTTTAGTCTAGGAAGCTTTGTGAATTTTATTATTCTAATTAAATTTGTATTGGAAAGTATTAGGAGGCAAGAGAAAACTTGGTAACTGAAGAGCTGATTATAGGCAGCCTTGTGTCATGAAAAATTGGGGAGATTATAACATTTGAAAACAGAATTATGAGTTAAATTCTGAATGGAGTCTCAGAGACATAGCTCAGTGGTTGGGCACTTGTCTAGCCTACAAAAGGCCCCTGCTTCAAGCCCAGCATTGAAGAAACGAAATCTGAAAGGAATAGGGGTATAAAAGAAAATAAAAAGTGCACGTTGCTGCTATAAGATGGTGATAACTAAAAATCTTCAGAGATGGAGTGTAGACTACTCTCAAAGGGAAATAAAAATATTTTAAAATAGGTTTCAGAAGTTGAAAGAAACATGATCAACTTGTTTGCAACACTCAAGGAATATGAAGACCTTTGAGGGTGTTTTCATTCTCCAACTGAGTGCCTCTGTGCAAATATCCTCTAAGTCAAGAGACCCATTCCTCCAAATGGGCTGGTTTGTTAAAAACACTTGTTTGTTTCTGTCCTGAAGTGACTCAGACAAAAAAAAATGACAGAACGGGATAGAGTCCCCTGGTGGAATTCCCCATGTTACAGGCAATCTCCTAAGTGAATGTTTTCCTGAAAAACACCTATTGGATTTGCTACCTAATGTCAGACCTCCATCTTTACTCAATGCTGCTCCTTTCTGCTTTCAATGAGTGAATTTCATCTCTACCTAAGCAATTAGTGGCCAAAGTCCTTCTGGTCTGATGGATTTACTGTGTCCTGCTCTAAGTGATTTTTTTTTTTCTGGGTAATTTCGAGAGCTCTACATACCTAGTCCTTCCTTGACCTCACCAGCTGCTTCAGCCTCATGGATGCTTTCACATCCCTGCCTCAGATCACTAGGGTCTCGAGGAGTCCAGTGGGTATTTCTTTTGTCCTTTCAGCCTACATCTTTGTAATCTTGCCAACTTGATACCTCTGGCTTCATTCTCCTGCCTACGAAATGTCTGCACGTGAGTTTCCAGTATGTATGCAATTCTGAGAGGGCCGAAAAGGAGTCAAGATTTCCTACTATACTGTCTTTATATGTGCTCATCTCCATCTCTCTTAGTTCACACATGAAATGAACTGTTGATCAGAAAATAAAGACAAGTTTTTCAGGCATCTATCAATCTGTCAGATGCAATATGTATGTATGTATGTATGTGTTCTCATACATACATATATATATTCTCAATATATACCATAATCATTCCTCTCTATCTCCATTGCTTCCATACAAGGATAAGCCCAACCATTTTTGCCTAGATTGCCTAAATACTTTCTAAATCTCCTGCTGCTTCTGCACTTGCTATTCCCTAGCAAGTCGGGGAACAGCCAGGTGTTAGGCAACATGAGTAATGTATACAGCTGAATGTATCAAAACTTGTTCTAAAATCTCCCTAACACCCTTAGGTTATCCAAAATCCTTAACATGACCTATGAAAGTCTGCATAATGGGGTTCCATAGCTCCTTCTCTTTCTCTTTTAACCAAATATTTTATGTATATTAGTGTTTTAGTTGCATGTATATATGTATGTATATGCCTGGTACCCAAGGAAGCCAGTTGATGGCTTGGATCTTCTGGCGTTACAGATGGTTGGGATCTGCCACAGGTGCGGGGAATGAAACCCCGGCCTTCTGAATGAGCAGCCAGTGCTCTTAACTGCTGAGCTGTTCTTCCAGCTCCAGCCCAGGCTATTGTCTCTGTGATCTCTTTTCCCTCTTCCCACTTGGTCATTCCACCCAAATGAAACTGGCCTCTTCTTTCTTCTTTTCAAGGTCTTCAACTATCGCCTCGGGGCCTTTGGACTTACTCTCTTCCTAAATACTCTTTCTGCAATTACACACCATTTATGTCTTCCCTTCATTGAGAGAATCAAGTACAAGAAGATTTCCTTGTAAAGAAAGTCTTACTCTGTTGATTCTACTTAAATGAGTTCACCACTGCTGTCTTGCTTTATTTAGCCCACCTTCCTACACATCACCTATAATACTAGCACTGAATTACATATTTATTTCTTACTAACGGATCCATAAATATAAGCTTCTGAAAGGCAATTTGCCTTACTCACAAACTCACTCTAGCTCTTGCAGGCATGTAGTAGGTGTTTTTTTTTTTTTTTTTGTGTGTGTGTGTGTGTGTGTGTGTGTTTTTCTGCTAGAAACCTGTCAGAAATGGATATGTAATGATTTGGGACTCTTGAAAGGGGTAATTGGAATTTAAAAGTCAGTCTGAACTGAGTACAGAAATGAAGGACCAGATTGTTATAACACAGTGAGACCTCAGAACCAGAACTAGGTATACACAGTAGCCTGAACTAGGTCTAGTGGGATGTTTTTGGAACATTTGCTAAAAATATATTAGGCAATGTTTATCTATAGGCAAGTATTTTTAGTACAATCTGTAACTCTCCAAATATTGAAAAATAAATAAATCAAGATAGTTTATGTAAAATTTCAGTCACATTTAAATGTGCACAGGGACCACAGAAAATATCATTATAAAAAAATCATGGAAAGGAAGTAGATACATGCAGCAAGATGCAAAGAGGAAAATATGTAAAATAAAGGGTAGATGTAATTTTTTCTGAAATTATAATGTAAGACTTATTTCCAATAAATTTCACCCTAAAACACAGTATGATTAGTTACAGACTGAGAGAACCTGTTTGCAATGCTTCAGATAAACACTCAGTAATCTAGAACAAGAAGAAACATGTTCTCTTTTTAGACAGTAAAGAGGACCAAAGACACTAACCAGTAAACCATAGAGGTGGAAACCAGTGTGTGCAATGAACGAAAGCTGCTCACTCACATTTGTGATAGAAGAACAGAAGGACAGAATGCAAAGGTTAGTTGCAATTTGCCATTCACCTGAAAGACAACCTCTTAACATCTGGAAATACTGAATTTTGACAGGATTAATGAGCATTCAAGAGTAAATGGGTAAAACCACATGGAAGGTCAATGTTCAAGTGTGTAATAACATTCCTACAAGCCAGAAATTGCACTTCTAATGAGGAAACCCAGTGAAAACCTTGCCCATACATGGAGAAGAAATGTGCAAGAATACATTTGAATTGCTTAAATATTCATGGAATTTTTTAACCTAGAATAATATCTCCCATACAGTGGAATAATGCAGAGCAATTCATCACTGGGAGGTACATCTGTCGATTAGATGCTGTGTTCTGGATTTAGCTTGACTGTCCTCAAAGGCTTCCTGTGTTAAAACTCATTCCCTAGGGTGAAGTGTTAAGGGGTAGAAATTTAATCTCGCTCTGGTTTTTAAGGTGGTTGTTAAGATGGGATAAGGCCCCTAATGTGGACTCCCATGACTGAATCCTTGAGGTTTTATAGGAAGGGAGGGGCTAGAGATGATACAGCATGATTCCTGTCTCTTGCTATGTGATCCTTACACCTCCTCAGAATTCAGACAGAAGGAAGTCGTCACTAAATGCAGCTGCCTGTTCTTGTTCTTCTGAAAGTGAGAGCCCATGTAAGCCAATGTTCTTTCTAATTTGCCCAGTATGAGATTTTTCTAAGTTTTTTTTATGGACAGGAAATGAATGAAAACAGCTGGTGTGTCTGTTAAAATATAATATACTAAGTAGAAGTAAGTATAAGTACTAAGTAGAATTAAGTGTCTTTAAGAAGAATAGAATCAATATATATGTAAATTATAACAGTTTATGTAAATCAGAAAATCATGAAATACTCTGTTGTTTAGGAATACATATATGCATTACTATGTGCTTTTATGTGTCTCTTATTTTGTGAATAGAATTATTTTAGGTGAATATGAAACAAGTCCCCATAGAGGAAGCATTCAAGTCCAAAGTAGTGCATTAGAGGCATGAAGGGAGCTAAGAGTATGAGGGATATAATATCTCTCTGTGACCCAGGCTGTTCCGAAACTCATTAGAAGCCCTGTTTGACCTTGATCTCATCCAATTCTCTTACCTCAGGCTCTAAAATACTGGGAGACAGGATTAGAAAGATATATTTTTTTTTTCTTCATCAAGGGTAATTGAAATGTTCCATATCATGGAAGCTTCTTTGATTCCTTTGCACAAACCTGATAAAAGTTATTGTATAATTTACTTCCTCGGCCATCTGTGCACTGAACTTTGATGGGGGAAACTCGACAAAATATATAATATTTGCCAAAGTTTAGAGCCGGGAGGTAAAGTGTCAGGCAACCACTCAAACTTAGTCTCTATTGTATATTGCCTTGGGGGCATCATGCTTTTTTTTTTCTGTACAAAACTCAAAGTGATATTGTTATGTAGTTTGTTATATTTAAGCTCCAGATTAGACGTTTTATTCCAGTGCTAGCTGAAATAAACTTATATGTACAATACTTTAAAAATGATGAAAATAAAAGTTGGTATTATGTGAAGCCAGAAACAGCAACAGAATTGTTCTTCAGTTTGTTGGACTAGAGCACACCTGTATCAATCTATCTATCTACATACATATGTATTCACAATAGCAATAGAAGTGTACATTTTCTTACAGAATGATTATTTATTTGCCGGTTATACTCAGGAAGAAAACACTTAGATTTGAAACTCTCAACAATGCTTACCAGTAGTAGATTTACACAATGTCCTTAAAATATATATTCTGTCAAACTATAGGTTGCTATTGATGACCCAGTTTTAGTAATGAGTAGCTGCCACTAATTCTATAAGAGAACAGCAACAACAAACCATTTAAAGTGTAAGATTTCTCCGTGTAGTACAGTAAATATTTGATATGGAGAACCATGTAAATTAGTGTTTTTAGATACCTCTGAGAATCCTGTTAGGAAATATTCTCAGGGACAGAAATCCCTTAATATGAATTGAATCATCAGCATTGCAATCCTAGCATGGCATTTTTCAAAGCACACTTGATAGATTACCCTAGCCTATTGTGAGGTCATCTTTGTGTATACTCTGAAGACGTGTCTTTGCCAAGGCACCTTCTGATTTGGTTTAATAAAGAGCTAATGGCCAATGACAGGAGAGAATAGGTGAAACTTCTGGGGAGAGAGAGAGAACTCTGGGAAGAAGAGAGGTGGAGAGGCGCAAGAGAGACTATGAAGAAGTCAGACATATGGTACAGAGGAGAGGTAACCAAGCCATGTGGCAGAGCATAGATTAATAGATACAGGTTAATTTAAGTTATAAGAGCTAATCAGAGCCATGTGGTGGTGGTGCATGCCTTTAATCCCAGTACTCGGGAGGCAGAGACACGTGAATCTCTGTGAGTTCGAGGCCAGCCTGGACTACAGAGTCCCAGGAAAGGCGCAAAGCTACACAGAGAAACCCTGTCTCGAAAAAAAAAAAAAAAAAAAAAAAAAGAGCTAGGCAGGAAAAAGCCCAAGCTAAAGGCCAAGACTTCATAATTAATAATAAGTCTCCCTGTCATTATTTGCAAGTTGGAGGTCCCAGAGAGGAAAGTCCGACTACATTTGGTGCTTAACAGCTGGTAGTCCCACAAAGGAATGTCTGGCTACACTAGTCTTTGGAGATGATATGGTATTCTAATGAATAGAACCAACACCAGTGTGTAATCGCCTGCAAAGGGCCAGACTGAGAGGGAGCAAATATGAAGCTGACGCAGAAAGAGAGGAAGCAATGAAAGTTGAGAAGTTCTCATAACCCAATTTAATGTGATAACAAGGATTGCTCTATTTCTCCCTACAAGAATGCTCATGAGAAGTAGTAATTATGCAAGATTAAGAATTTACTGCAGTAAGCTGAACCAAATACTTAACATTTAAAAAGGCTACACACCCAAAAGAACTCGAGATTAAACATGAAATATGACGCAGCGCACACATTTGCACTTATCTCTTGTACAACATATGTTTTCTTCCCAGCTGTACAAAGATTTATCATTTGCCACATTTTTATACATTCAATATTGTTAAATGCTCCAAGGCTTGGAGTTCATAGATATTTTGAAGATTATAACTAAAAACATAAACTCTGCTTTAAATATATCTCCATTAATTGATAACTTGGGGAGCTCTAAATTACAGGAGGACGGTCCCTGCTCCTCCTTTGCAATTCAATAGTGTAAATATTAATGTCGTGAATGCTTATATGCTCAGTTGCTTGTATGTAACTTTTAACTCTGTAATGTAGTATATTAGAAACTTTTTACGAAGCTGGGAGGGACAGCAAAGACTTATTATTTGTATATAATTTTTCTATTCTCTGTACAACTATGTGTTTATGTTTTTAATTGGCTTTTGTTTTTTCAGAAAGCCCTTATGAAAACCAATGTTTGTTTAATTGCAAGATTCCATTTGCATAACTTTAATCCTCCCTCTTGTCTCTTAATAGCAGAAATACTTCATTTGGAATGTGGGGACATTATTTCTCAAGTGTCTTTTCCATAGTAATAAGAACTTCCTTTCGGTAAACTGTCCCATAAAACAGTGGTACTTGCATTTCATTACAATTCCACAATATGACAAATAATGCTCTTTGAGTCTCCTTATTTTAACAAAGTTGCAATTCACCACTTTTTCTATACTTTTGCTTTGTCTGTCCAGGGTGACATAATTAGAGACAGCTTCTGGGTTAGGAATGGGGATTTGTGTCCACTCCCTCTCAGAGTGCTGGGGCCCCATCTGGCTTAGACCAGTACAGAGTCTGTGCATACTGCCATAGTCTCTGTGAGTTCATAAATGCATTGGTCTTGTTGTGTCTGGAAGGCCTATTCTCTTTGGCGTCCTCCATCCCCTCTTGCTCTTTTAATCTTACTACATCCTACCTCACATATTTCCCTGAGCACAGAGGGGAAATTTTTGATGAAGACACCCCATCCTATTTAGAACTGATTGTCCCAAGGTCTCTCACTCTCTGCAAGTTTTTCAGCCATGGGTCTGTATATTTGTTCCTATCTACTACAGGAAGAAGCTTCTCTGATAATGGCTGAGCTGATACTGATAGATTTTTTGCTTATAGATTATGGTTTCCAGTTTTGTGTCTTTTTTTTTTTTTTGGTTTTTCGAGACAGGGTTTCTCTGTGTAGCTTTGTAGTCCAGGCTGGCCTCGAACTCACAGAGATCCGCCTGGCTCTGCCTCCCGAGTGCTGGGATTAAAGGCGTGCGCCACCATCGCCCGGCCCAGTTTTGTGTCTTTATGGGATTTCTGCATCTATGAATGTGTGTGTCATATTGTGTTATTTGTAACTTTTCTTTGGTTTTTTCTTTTCTGTTCATTTTTGTCCCATTCAGGTTTGTTTTTATTTCATCTTATTATTATATTATTATTTTAAAGATGCTTGTTTGTTTTTTTTCTAATAAGAGAGCAAGAAAGGGTGTGGACTTGGGTGGGTGGAGAGGCTTGGAGGTCTGGGAGGAGTTGGCAGAGGAAAACATAATCAGAATATATTGTCTGAAGAAGTACATTTTTTATTTAAATAACAAGAAGGGACAATCTACATAATCATGCTCTAGTTGACCATTATCTTAGTCATGCTACACATGGAAGAATAGATCCAGAATGGCTTTTGGAAACAAATATCACGTATATGACGAAAAGTCTTCTGATTGGCTGTGGGAAGATTGCTGAAGCTAGAGCAGGCTCTTGCATGGAACATAAAACCCACTTGTTTTCTGCTGGGCCTTTTCTCCTGCTCAGCTTTGGGCCTGTGGCGGGGAGGCCGGGGTGGGGTGGTGTGTGTGTGTGTGTGCATGGCTCTTGTCCATGTACGCACCACTAATATTGCCTCACCAAGCTATTCTGCTCGTTTGAAGGACTCTACCCCAATATGTGACATCCCATAAATTTTCATTAATACTAAACACTCCGTCACCATGTATGAACATATCAGACTCACTAAAACATACATGAATAAACCCCCTGCTTCCTGTCATTTCACCTC
Source organism: Peromyscus leucopus (assembly GCF_004664715.2). Classification (NCBI taxonomy): domain Eukaryota; kingdom Metazoa; phylum Chordata; class Mammalia; order Rodentia; family Cricetidae; genus Peromyscus; species Peromyscus leucopus. The sequence goes on from NC_051078.1 coordinate 4,893,708, forward strand.
AGCGTTTCCTGATATTCCTGGGAGCCTACTGTCCCTTCTTTGTTAATCTAGGAGGCAAAACTATTTCTTTGCCATGTCTCATTCCTGCCTGCCTATATTGTCACCGTCTTCTGCTCTACAGAGTTTGGGGTGTACCTATATTTGTATGGGCAAATTTTCGTTTACCGCTGCGTCGATGTACAAGTTGAATGGTATTTATAGAACAGTTCTATGGGTTTCTTAGTCTAGACATTAGAGTTCATTCTGTTGTCATGATGCCCCACACATCATGCATTGTCTCTTTCAGTTGCTACCATCATTTTGATATCTTCTCCAGACACGGCCCCTGTTTGTTCCCGAGTTATCATCCTTCCACCCCAGTCTCTGAATTGAAAGAATGACGGGTGTGAATCTGCATCTTAGCGCCCGACTAGTAATGCCTTCTTCCCAAAGGTCCTGTGTGTGAATCCTTCCTACATCCCAGGCCCAAGGAAAGAGAAGAGTCCTTTTACGAGATGATTTGATTCTTTAAATTTAATTGTCACAGGCTATAAACTATTAACAATGTAATTTAGTGTCTGCAAAACTAAGTCATTTTCATGATATTGTCACTGTTTACATCGCTCAGAATGAAAGAGCATTTTATTCCTAGCCTCTAGCAGAGTCCATGGAAATACTGTGAAATCACTGTTCTAGTGAGAATAAAGTTATTAATTATATTGATTTCATCCAAACAGCCATTTTTATAATTAAAACACAAAACGTCCTAGGAAATAGCTTATATTATTTAAAGATAAAGACTGGAAAGATGCCCTAGTGGGTGAGAGTGTTCATTGCACAAATACGAGAAACTGAGGTTTAAATCCCAACATGCGGAGGGGGAGGGGTTCATGAATTCTCATCTTTAATTGGGGAGCTATGGACAGTTGATGGCTTCTGTAGGAGGGAGAGTCAGTTTTCTTTAAATGCGTGGGCCCTACCAGGTCAACCATGTTCCGGCAGATGGCTCCACACTCAGGAGTCAATGGGCTATATTAAAACAGAATAGAATGAAGTTGTAGGGGCTGAGAGAGAAGAGCAAGGGTGAATAGCATCAAAGTACATCATATGAAATTCTCAAATAATTAATAAGAATGTTACGTTAAAAACAAAACCACCAGGGTATGTGAATCATGGGAGTTATCATGCCATGTGGGTTGTTGCGGTTCATAGGCAACACATCTAGGTAGAACTCATGGTGGCTTTCTTCCTTTGAGAGCCTGAATGGTGCCTTCTGGTACCTTGAAACCCAATCAAGTTTACCTGAGAGGTCAGGGGAATAGGAAAAGCCACAGACAACCTCATCTCACCAACACCTCTGTCTCCAAAGAGACCTACTTCCCGTATACCCATGCCGATAGGCCTTTCCATTCTGCCATCTCATTTCTTCTCTCCGTCCAGCTACATCACTTCCTCTTCCTGCCCAGCTCTGTCCCTTCCTGTCTGTCTGTACAGACCTCCAGACGTTTATGGTTAGTAGAGGGATTAAAGATATGTACCACCTCACCTGGCTCTAGTTCCCAGTGTGGTCTTGAACTCACAGAGATCCAGACGGATCTCTGCCTCCCGAATGCTAGGATGAAAGGAGTGTGCTACCGCTGCCTGACCTCTATGTTTAGTATAGTGGCTGGCTTTTTCTTCTGATCCTCAGATAAACTTTATTGGGGGGACACAGATCAAATATCACCACAGTCCTCAGGAAGGAGGCTTTCAGTGAAGCTCCAGCTCAAGGGCCTCTGGGTCCTGTGTCTGACGTACATAGTATGTTCAGCATTAGACACTTACCTTTCGACTTTGGTAAACAAGGGTAATAGCAATTGTCTATAACGTTTTGGGAGCCTCTTGGTTAGGAATATCAAATGGCCATCCCTGAAAACAATATTACAAGTAATATTATATAGACTTAGTAGGTTGCATTTATGCAACTAGGAATATATGCACATATGTATATAATACATATATGTATATAACAACAGTTAGTGAAAAAAGAGGCCATGGATTTCAAAGAGGGCAACGGGGAGGTTTATGGGAGAGGTTGAGGGAGGAAAGGAGAGAGAAAATGATGTAATTCTATCATAATATCAAATATAAAAGCAATAAATAAAAAGGAACAAAACCCAGTCACGGCTGTACCCGCTTGTAAGTCCAGTGTTGGAAGGTGGAGAGAGGAGGATCCCAAGAGCCTTACCGTCCTTGTCTCAAAGGAGGGCAGTGGAGAGTGACAGAGCAAACACTCACATCGTCCTCTGGCCCCCACATGTGAGCACATGGTCCCACACACCCACTTATACACTCACATCAAGTCTGTCCACAACACTGCAGACCTGAAGTGGCCTCTGACGATCTACTTGCCTCTTCCAACATCAGGCATCTCTTGGGGGGGGGGGGCGTGTCTCATGGTTATGTCCAGGTTTCCACCTTCCCATAGTTTCAGAATCTGACTCATCCCTTGTACCAGAAAGTAAATCTGATCTTGTTCAATCTAGCTTCATTGTCTCTTTGGCACTTTCTGCCCGCTTTGAGGCACAGTAGCAGGTGGAATTCTGATGATCTGTGGGAAGAGAGTCCCTGGAGGAACACTTAGTCTTGGAAGTTCATCTCTTTGGACAGTGCATCTCCAGTCCTGTCTGGGTTATGGTTGGGGCTTCAGGTTGGTCAAAGGAACTCTGTGGAGAGACACAGGGAGAAACTAAATGATTCGTTTACTCACGATGCCCCTGAATTAAGGGCTAGGCCATTGTCTGTTCCTGTTGCCTGAGTGTAATGGTATCTGACAGTCTTTCTAAGTGAATTAGTAAATTTCCAAATAAAATCCCACTGAGGTGATTTAAGCTGTTATTTCTGTGCTTGCATCGAGAACATTCCCATGGCCATTCCCATCTCTTGTCTCCCTGCACTTTTACTCAAATGTATTTAATCACAAAGGCTTTTTTTTTTTTTTTGTATTCTAAATTTGTTGAGTGTGATACCTATTTTCCTTTTGTTTTGCTAGGAAGATAGGTACTAGAATCCCAGGATAAATGTCATATTGTGGCTGCTCAATTTAATTTTTGATATAACTTTTAACAACTCTGAGAATTTCAGACATGCATACACAATGTATTTATAGATTTAATTTCTATGCTCTAATCTTATTTTGAGTTTTATATATATATAATTTTTAAATATAAAAACTTATTAAACATAAGCTTCCCAAAATAAGTGTGTAGCCACTGTATCAATTCTAGAATACTTTCCCTGATAAACTAATCACTAATTTTACTATGTAAGGATTTTTTCTTTCATAGAATATATTTAAAATACAGAACATTCTAGTTTTCTACTTCATTCACATGTAAAAAAACCCCAGGTTTGATCAGCTGTTTTTATCTAAGAAATTATCAAACTCTATTTTTACTTGCACATTTTGTAAATAGGTTGTTCTTAGTTATACCACCAGAGATATCTGAGGATATTTTTTGTTGTTGTTGTTCAGAATTTTATTCTGACTGGCCACAATACTTTTACTCTTCCCTGTTTCTTTTCCCTGTATTTAGATATTCTAGACACAAACATCTGTCTCTTATTTAGCACTTTTTAAACCATACTAAGTAATACTGAGTTCATTTCTCTGTAAGAGAAACAAGGCAAGGGGTCACGGCTACTGGTGCTGTGTTGAATTGCATTCCTCTATCAAAAAGTAATCCATCATATTAGCTATTGTCTTAGCTAGGGTTTCTATTGCTGTGAAGGGACACCATGACCACAGCAACTCTTACAAAGGAAACCATTTAAATGAGGTGGTGGCTGGCTTATAGTTTCAGAGGTTTAGTCCATTATCATCATGGTGGGGAGCACGGTGGAGTGCAAGCAGACATGGAGCTAGAGAAGGAGCTGCTACATGTTGATATGCAGGCAACAGGAAGTGGACTGAGACACTGGGCAGTCTCTTGAGCATCTATAAGACCTCAAAGCCTGCCTCTATAGTGACACACTTCCTCCAACAACACCACACCTACACCAACAGGGTCACAATTCCTAATAGTGCCACTCCCTTTGGGGCCATTTTTTTTTCAAACCACCACAGTTATTAAATATACTGACTCCCTAAAATTAAACATTTTTTTCCTAGTTCAATTTTGGACTTTGAAAAAGAAAAAGAAACTTTCTAATAGAAAATTGCAAACTGGTAACATTTTTCTTTACATAATGTGATTATCTCTTTATTTGAGCTAATCTTCCTACAGTTTCCACTGAAACAGGATGAGTGAGAGAGACATTGTATCTGATTTAATATTTGCTTTTGTGTAGCAGCTTTACCTATAGACAGGGGATAGAGGAGCTAAGCAAATAGTTATTTTTTAAATAAAGGCTGACGAAAAATTTCTAACTAAAATATTAACTGTGACCAAAAATAAAATTAAAATGATCCTATGCTACTTTTTCTCTATTATTGCCTACAGTGTCTATTTATATCAATACAGTGTCTATTTATATCAATAGTTTTTAAGTGAACTGACAGTCTCAGCATCTCTATGTCATGTAAGAGTTGTTTGATAATTACATTATTTACTTGATTAAATCTTGGAATTAGAAAATAGTCATTCATGAGAATTTTGTATCTTCTTGAAGCTCAACCTTCTGGCAAGTATGTAACGATTTGGGTTTCATCACTTCCAAAAGTATCAATAGCATTTACATGGCAGTTATACATTCCTGACAACGGGAACACATGTCCCAGCACAGGCCTCCCCTGAGTCTTTGCCTCAAGGCACTTGTGCATATCGAAGAGAGGGTAACATGAGCTATTTCACACACTCATTTTATGTGACGGCTCTGTTTCTTCCATGCATACACTTGTGTGCGGGAGACTGTGGTGATGCTTCAGTTAACACATCCTGGAACATTACGTAGAAAGAAAAAGTTTCTCAATGAATTGATTTAGTTTATGCTGATGCTTTTGGGGGGAAACCTGAGCTGAAATATATAAAGTTTACATAATGGACCACCTATTGGTATTACGGTATTTGTGTGTATATATGCTTGTGTGCGTGTGTTTTATGTAGGCAAGAATTCTGAGAGCTAATGTGTCCATGTCAGGTAGTTGACTTACATTGTTGTAGCATTTGAACCAATCCCACATCAATGTTTGCCTAATGTTTCAACTACAGGTTTTCCCTTAGTGCGCTAAAAGGTTTGCTGACTCGCCTTATGCAACAACACAATTAATGTAATTACTAGACTTAAATATTTTGTTTGTTTACATCTGCATTTTTGGCCCTTTGTAGCTAGATTTCCCCTGCAGTCCCGATTCCCCCCCCCCCATACATCTGCTTTCTTCTTGTCCAAAGGTATTTTTCACCTTGAATAGCTGTCACCGTATCCAGCCGGTATGTATTGCAAACACATACTTTCGTTTATTTAACAAAATCGCGAGTTTCTTTTTTCTCTTGCTAGTGAAGTAGCCATCTGTATCCTTTGTGGAGGAGAAGCTCTTAATTTTCTGCAGACTCTACTGGAAATGTGTCGGGCTCTCTCCGGAGAACTTCAGCTTATTTGGGTTATAGCATTAGTTACTTTGAGCTCTGCTCTCTTTCCCTAAAGGAACACATTCCATTAATTTGCTGGGAACCGCTTTAATAGACTTAGCTTCCCTTTCCCTTTTGACCTCAGCAATTCACTTAACACATTATTGGACATGATCAACCATAATAGCATCAGAGAGCAGGGAATCGTGATGCTTGTCACCAGAAGGACTGTGCTGTAAACTCACTCCTCCGTTATTGGTTCTGTGGCCTTGATTTAATACAAAATATTAACCCATAGCTTAGCTCCTTCTTTTGTAAAATTGGGTCTGCATTCATTAGTGAAGTCCGGTGGAACAAGCTGGAATTTGCCAAGGTATAGCGGACTAGATAAAACCAATAGGATATTCAGAAAATGAGTGACTGGGTGAACTGAGCCGAGTCTCTCCCTAAGGGAGCTCAGAAAGGGGAAGAGGTAGTGAGAACAAACCTTGTTGAAACAGCCACACGATGGGCCTGGGTTTAAAGTCTGAATCTCCGTTTAAAAATCTTTGGATATGTTATGATAAACGCAACCTAAAATATGGTAGGACAAGATGATCTTTCATTTTTCTGTGTCTTTCTCTATGTATACCCCTTCCTCTATGCCTCTTCTCTTTCTGTCTCTCCTTTGTCTGTCTCTGTCATTCTCTCTCTACTGTCTTCTCTCTTGGTTCTCCTTTTTAAGTCTTCTACATCAGTGGTTCTCAGCCCTCCCAATGCTGCGACTCCTTAATACAGTTCCTCACATTGTGGTGACTCCTCAGTCATAAAATTACTCATGAGTCATCATGTGAATATCTAATATTCAGGATATCTGATATGCAGCCCCCCCCCCCCCAAAAAAAAGGGTTGTGACCAACAGGTTAAGAAACACTGTTCTAAAATGCTTCTGATTGGATGCCATTTGTCTCATTCCTGTGCTGGAAACTCAGTCTTTGATGTGGATCTTTGCAGGTGGGTCCTAGAGGAAAACAATTAGGTCACAGGGCTGCTGCATCTTTATGATGGAATTAGAGCAGATCTCTGAATGTGATGATTCTAACAGTAGGGGTTAGTTCTTCAGAGAGCAGATTGTGTGATGGAGTGGGACATGCTGTCACTAGAGTGTTGCTTTCTCTCTTACTGAGGAGTCTTTATTCAGTGCTTGTCCCTGCTTCCTCCTCCCTATCATTGTCATGGTATGATACAGCAGGGGTGGGAATCTCCAGGTGTCAGCCCCTTTCATCCTTCCATATCATAAGCCAAACAAACTTCTTTATAAAGAGCCCTTCCTCAGGTTCAGTAAACAAACTTTATTTTATTTTATTTTATTTTATTTCATTTACTGATGCACCAAAGTTTGACTAAGCTCCTTACTTCTTTTTTTTTTTTATCACAATCCTTCTGTACTTCATTATTGATGTTTTATCACCATCTTAATCTATCATTAATATGTTGGAAAAATATTTTTTGTATGCTGCTTATGCTAGAAGAGCTCACAGGGCATCTCTATAGGAAAAACTGGAATGACTGACCACACTGGTAAAGACAAGATGGACGTTGCCAAGATCACGCGCTATGGCCTGAATAGGATATCTGCAGACTGATGTGAAGCAAGATTAGATAAGAAAAACAGTAAGTGCTGTTCTAATGCTTCAGGATAAAATCAGGAAACCCAACTCATAGTTACTGAAACGTGCTTAACAAATACTCATTGAGTGCCTATTATAAGCTGGGCATTGCTCTAGACATTAAGAGTTAATTGGAAGGATTTGATTCCTTCTTCTTTGAAACATCTCATTCAGTGAAGGATACAGGAATTATACCAGAAACAAATAAAGATTGTAATATTGGGACTGAGAAGAGGTAAGGTTCATCCATTGCATAATAGAACTAACAATAGGAAAAATGACCTGCTCGGAGAAGGGGCATGGACGGTTTGAACTGAAACCTGAAAGATGAGCAAGAATAAATGAGGCAAAGAGACATGGAGATCACAGACAGATTAACAAAATATGCAAGAAAGCTCCTAGTTTCTCCATGCATATCTGAGAAGGCACTGAAAGGTTTAAGAAGAGCTGCCAAGTAGATTTTTATCACATGCACAGCAGAATATATAATTCATTAGAGAGAACCAATAACGTCAGCCACATGAAGACGTAAACTGGAAACCCAATGGCAGTGTGAAGGGGGCACTGTGAAGAAGAGAGAGGTGGTCACAGAAGACCAGAACCTGAGAAACATAATCCTCAACATAATGCAGATGTAGAACCAAGGAGCTCAGTGCACCCGTACATAAGGAGAAAATCTAAAGCATCATTGTGTCCAAGACGTTGAAAGGAAAGCATACCAAGAAGGAGGCATCCAGTAGGACCAAAGTGGAAAGTGAAGACTGTTAAGGGCACACAGGGTCACTAGATCCACGGAAGATTACAGTATGGAAGCCAGGCCAAGGGACAGGAGGGACACGAGAGGGGGAATGAAAGAAAAGCTTTGATTAATTAATTAACTGTGGTGTGTGTATGGGTGTGGTGGTGTGGTGTGTATGTGTATGTATGGGTGTGGTGGTGTGGTTTGTATGTATGGGTGTGGTGGTGTGTGTGTGTATAGGTGTGGTGGTGTGGTGTGTGTGTGTGTGTGTGTGTGTGTGTGTGTGTGTGTATGGGTGTGGTGGTGTGGTGTGTGTGTGTGTGTGTGTGTGTGTGTGTGTATGGGTGTGGTGGTGTGGTGTGTGTGTGTGTGTGTGTGTGTGTGTGTGTGTGTATGGGTGTGGTGGTGTGGTGGAGTGTGAATACGTTGCTTAGTGTTAAACCCAGGGCCCCACAGTTTTGCCCAGGCTCTCTTTGACCTGCCTTTATATACCAAACAAGCCTTGAACATGAGGATCCTCCTGCCCCAGGCTTCTGGATAGCTGAGATCCTGGGCTTTTGTCACTGTTCCTATTCTTAAACCCTCTGAAAGGGGGCACCTGTGTGGCAACATCTGGCAAGGGATAAGGAGCTAGAACAGTCCTTTGAAATTGCTCTTTCGTTACTGTAAAAATTATACATTTTAACATAAAGTAGGAATGGTACATTGAGAGAAAAAATTTGATAATAATACAAGATGTTTTAAAAGTATTTATTATTTCCTTAAATAAAAGGGAGAGTATATCCCAGATGGGTAGTGGTGTTGGCCTGAGAGGGGAGGGGCAGAGTTCATACCAGAAAGTGCACATGCACAGGTATGAGCAGGCTGGAAAATTGTATGTGAAGGAAACCTTGCCAATGTTGTGCCTAGATCGTGACCCCCAGAGAGACCACCGAAGACCAGCATGCTGGAATGCAAAAGCAAGGTTTAATTTGGGATATCCAAAAGCAAAACAAATCTAGGCAGGGACTTTGTCCAACAGATCCAACACAGTGGAGGCTGGAGGAAGTGCCTGCCTCTCTGCAAGTCCAGTTTTTAAAGGTAAAAGCCACAAGGTTACTTCATTTAGGGGTGTTAGTATAAGTACAATTCTGATTGGCTCGCTTCTAGGGACTTTCTAGAAATCATGGCTTAATCTTACTTCTAAGGGGGTAGTTGCCTGCCACCATTTCTCATTGGCTGTTCTCAGGTGGGGACATTTCTATGGTCAGTTACCCTGGAAATCAGGGTTGGAACATTTTTTGGTCAAACAGTTACCTAGGGAACCAGGGAGAGGACATTCCGTGGTCAGGCAGTCATTACCTCGTGACTACCTTGTGACTCTGTACTTTTACACTTCCTGGTTTCTGGAATCTGGACTGACTGGTCTCAGCAACTCATGGCCTTTTCCAGTAACTCATGGCCTGTACCTAAAAGGAGAAATCTTAGGCCTTAGTTTAAGGGTGAAAGCATTTTGGTCTTATTTTGGTTCCATAGCCATCTGATGAATTTAACTCTTTTTTTTCCCTTGGACACAGAGGCCAATCATTTGCTGAGAGAGAGCAGGGTGAAGTTAGCTGAATGTTTGAAAACTCAACAAGAGATGGAGAATTTGAAGTCATTGTGGAGAACGTAGAGATGAGTGAGAGAATCAACCTGTGGGCTGACGAGGACTCATTTGGGAGCTGCTGTTTCCCAAGCTGCAGTGTCAGTGATGCTCTATCGAAGGAAACACAGCCGTTCTAGGGGAAAATCTGTGTAGGCTTAGAGAAAACAGGTGGCTCTTTCATTCAGGGTAAGGGTTGGGGCAGATGTGTTCAACTGAAAATATAAACCACGTTCACTTCTGCAGGGAGTCGGTGAAATGACGAGCCGTGAAATCCCAATGGGATGCATGAGCCAACCACAGGTGGAAGGTCCGGAGGAATTCTCCAGCCAAGCAGCTGTTTTTCTACCAGCTCTGAGAAAGAGGAAGAGGCAGAAATGAGAGCCGCGGCGTGGGGGAGGGGAAGGAAGGGCACTGCATTCCATCAACCTTGCAGGGGGTTCATTTCTCTAAGAGAAGAGATAACTTGGCTGAGGCCGAGGTGGTGTGGTGGGAAGAGACATGAAGGCCTTTGTTTGTCTCACTCCCAAGGATAGTGAGGTCTGAGCCTCAGCCACTGGGAAAGACTTCTGGGGAGGTGGGTGTTGTGGGTAGATCCAGCATCCCCTAAAGTCAAAGTGGATGGGATCTTCTAGATGTTGTGGTGTATCTATAGACCACAACTTGAGGAGTGTGGTTTGAGTCTGCAAAGTCAGGCCCAGTGACAGCCAGACTCTAAGAACTACTGCATAGGAAAAAGGAAAAAGCTAAGAAGCAAAAGAAGACTGGCAAAGTCTGCAGGAGCTAACAGCTGGACTTTGACTAAAGAAAACGTAACAGGGGCTGTGATGGGTCTGACCTCAACACGATTTAAAGATGGGACCTGGCATAACACAGCCATGTGGACATCTACCTCTTCAGCTGATGAATGCTCATAAACTGGGAAAATTAAATGATACTATTTATGTAACAAAATATTTAAAATAGACTTTATATATAAATATTCATAACTGAAGTGTATAAATCAAAATAATGAAATAATTTACTAACCAATTCAAATCCCATTCTTTACTCTTCTAAAGCCACAACAATTACCCCCACTGACCACTAGAATTATTTGAAACAGCAGAGGAGAGCATATGATAACATGATATACAGATGCGTTTTAAATGAATCAAATTGGTTATATTCACTGTAGAGTTCAAGTTTATAAGTTGATTACCATATTTCCTTCCAAGTTTTCTTCTTTCTTGGTTTTTTGAAACAGGGTTTCTCTGTGTATCCCTGGTTGTCCTGATACTCACTCTGTTGACCAGGCTGGCCTTGAACTCACAGAGATCCCTTTGCCTTCTAAATGCTAGGATTAAAGGTGTGCACCATCACAGTGCTTGGTGATCCTGATTGAAGTACGACTTTGTAGCATTGTTCTTCTTAATAGGGGAAATAATGAACCATTCAAGGAGACTTAAAGATGTCAAACTGGCCATGTGTCTAGGGCCATCATAACTGGAAAACATGTGGACAAAATACTTTCTTCATAATTTGGTTCATTGTTTTATTTACTTTAATATGTGTTTGAACAAAACAACATTTGCACAGCCTGATATCAATTTCTTTACTACCAATAAAAGACAATAAAAAATATACTTGATATTAAAAATAAAAAAATGGATCTTCAATTTTCCATATAATGGATATCTTAATGAGAAACTTATTCATGATATGTGTACTTTAAATAATTTGTTTTTAAAAACTGCTGTGCTCCTAATTGAATCCAAGGGTTGTGTTCAGGCTGCGCCCTGACCTAAGTTACTCCATATTGTGTAAAATGAGGATTTTTTTTCCCAGCCTGTATTTTGCTTGGCTAGACTACACTCTGAGCACAAACACAGGAGCACAATGACTCTGCATTTCAGTGAGCACCTGGCATCCTCATAAGTCACAGACAGACAATCAAGTTTTGTGTGAGAGTAGACAGGGTGCTGCCCTGCAAATTGATCAAAGTAAATTGAGGCAATAGGGACACAGGGGAATATTAAATCATATCAAGAGAACAAAGCCTAGAAGCTTATCAGACACCGGAGACTAGGAGACGTGTTCACCTCTCTCACCTGGACCCCATAAAGAGGACAGTCCCTAGTGCTGCAATGGCAGCCCCACAGATCTGTCACCAGACCTGCGGTGTGCAGAACCAATGGGCAGAGAACTCCCGACTGACTCAGGGGCCTTCAACTCCACTCAGTTCTCACTGTTGACTATCTTACCCAAATTGCACCCACCTGCCCACCAATCTGTACCTTGCTTCTCTGCAGCTCAGCTCAGTGCTGTCTCAGCTAGCTCAAATCTGTCACCCAGCAGTGGAGCCCTGACTCCTCAGCCATGTCCTGACACTACAGTGATGTCTCCAGCTGGCTGCCAGCAGGGTGAGTCACCTGACCCCTGCAGAGATGTTCACTCTTTACAACTCCACCAGCTTCTGAATTTCTGCTTCTCAGGACTCTTCGAAAGTCCCTCAACTCTACTGAGGCTTCTTTAACCATTTGTAACTTCTGTAACACACACACATACACACACACACACATACACACACACACACACACATACACACACACACACACACACACCTACACCTACCCATACATACACATACACTTACATATACCTACACACGCATGCACATACACACAACAGAGCGAAAGGCAGAGAATGAGAGAGTTACTGTATGCTGTTAATGTGTGATCTGACAGTTAATATTAGCAGTTAAGACTGCAGTAGAAAAACCTTTGTTTGCCTAGGTTGGCTATCAGTGAAATTGGATTTACCTGACAGAACACTGCTAATGAAACACACATTACGATTTGATTATGATGTAAATTGACATTGTGAAAAGACACAACACAAGGTCCTTGTGCAGCATCCTTGAGCTACACTCTAGCCCTAAACCATTGATCTTGATAGAAAATATCGAGAATCGACGGTAAAGCAAAATGGCTTTCTTTTATTTTTATCACTTCATTGTTAGCATGGGTATGATTCCTGGGGCCTGAGCTGGTTGGCCAAATAGAAACTTCTGTAAACCCTAGGTGCTAACAGAGCTAAATAAGTTATATTCAGTTGTGAATAGAAGTGAAATAAGTGGTTTCACAATTATCCTTCTTACGGAGCTATGTAGGTTTGCTACTTATTAGATTATGATGCATTTATGAGCGTGATCACTCGTAAAATTACCTAGTTATATGCACTATCAGTGATAGGCTACAAATCTATATATACATATAGATTATATATGTATTTGTCTTATGGCAAAGGAGATGTATGGTCTGTCTTTTTAATCTGTTTTGTTTGTCCATTCTGGTGCTGGGGTATTGTGTGGGTGATTTTATCTGTGGGTATGGCAGGGTTATCCTATGCCCCTTGGGGTAAAGATTGCATTGGACTGAGAGGCATGGCAACTAATTGAGCCAAAGACATACAGTGAGAGCTTCTTGTTGTTGCCTGTCTTGACTCTTTTCTATTTGGCTTTTTACTCTTTTAGGGGGACTGCCACGCAGCCCCCAAATAAATCACATATGGAGGCTTATTCTTCCTTATGAATGCCCAGGCTTAGCTTGGCTTCTTTCTTTTTTTCCCCCCCTTATTTTTTTTATTAACAGATTTTCTATTCATTTAACATATCAACCACAGATTCCCCTGTTCTCCCTCCTCCCACCCCCAGCCTTCCCCCTCCAAACCACCCCCCATCCCCACTTTCTCCAAGGCACAGAGACAATTAGCTTGGCTTGTTTCTTGCCAGCTTTTCTTAAATTGTCCCGTCTACCTTTTGCCTCTGGACTTTTATCTTTCTCTATTTCTGTATACTGTTGCAGGATATTATTTTGAGGTGCGATACTTTTGTTTATGCTCTGGGACATATTTAATGATGCCAAGATGTGTTTGATTAAATAAAATTCACCTGCGGTCAGGAGGCTGCATCAGCATTTAGCTGACAGGAAGCAGTAGGGAGGAGACAGGTGGAGGAGGGTTTATAAGGAGGGGTGAGGGGAAGCAGGAGGGCCTTTTGAAGAACTCAAGCAAGGAGAGGAGGTGAGCTGCTTGCTATTCAGCCTCTCTGAAGAGCAGAATTGTGCCCTAACCTTTGAATCTAGATTAGAGGAACAGAGATTTAGTTGAGTTCCCTTCCTAGTTTTGCAAGAGTCGGAGCCCGAGAGAACAGAATTCTCTCCAGCTATGGCTCTTGCGGCCTAACCGCTGCTGGTAGTGGTGGGTTTACAGCTGCTGATTTGGACTGCCATGGTTGAAAAGACAGCAACAATTAAAAAAAAAAAAAACACAACAGTGTATCTTTTCTTTCCTTCTTATTTTGTGTCTGACTGGGTGGTTGGCCTCTTCTTTTTTCACTCCTTGATCTTTCCCTTCCCAGATTTCTCTCCCTATGTATTCTCTCTGCCTATCCTTTCTCCTGCCTTGCTACTATTGACTATTCAGCTCTTTATTAGCCCAATCAGGTGTGTTAGGCAGGCACAGTAACACAGCTTCCCAGAGTTAAACAAATGCAACATGAAACAATGTGACACATCTTTGCATCATTTAACAAATGCTCCACAGCATAAATGAATGTAACATATCTTAGACTAATATTCCACCACAGCTACCTATGGTGATCACATGGAGCAGTTGACGCTCTCTGTCATGATGGAAAGGAGGTCCCAGTACTATAACTGAGGATTGCTGGGATATGGCTTCACCGTGGTATTTCAGTGGCAAGTGATCATGGGCAATGTTAGAGCGTACAAGAAGAGGAAAGTTAAGTGAAACTGACATTCCTTAATACGAATTTTTGGATGTCCTCATCCCTTAGAAGGTAAGACTTGGTGGAGAATCAGCTGTTTCTGCTGTCATTAGTGCACCTGTCAGCGACCCCCTCGCCCACATCCCTGTAAGTTAGCCCATTAGCCCAGGCTTGCCACCAGGGACTTTGGTAGAATAGTTTCTTCAGTTTGTCTTTGGTTCCTTATCTGGGTTACTAGATGATCGTTCATGTATCCCCCGGAAAAAGCAACGTACTGTGCAGGTTGAACGTAGGACGGCATGCTGGGCGTGCATGGTCTTTCACCGAACCCCGGCCTTCAGTTCTTTTATTACTCCTTAGACTACCGCTGAGTGAAATAACCTTTGATTATTACCCCAGCACCACCTCATTAAAATCTGGCACTTGTGTTCCATATGGATTGTGAGTGTGTTGCATGAGAGACAGAGACAAATAGGTGTGTGTCTTTGCATGATGTCAAAATTTATTGATTCACATTAATTTACACGGCTAGGTGCTTTCAATGGTAGTAATTTGTTAGATATTTCTGCTTCTCTTGGGAAGCCTTGCCAAGTCAAACATGGGTTCCTCTATTTTAATATTTTGATTATTAATACTAATTCTTAGATACGTTATATACCATACAGTGAATAAATATCCCCCAGCTTCGGTGGTGTGTGTGTGTGTGTGTGTGTGTGTGTGTGTGTGTGTTGCAAAGTGACTACAAAGGGTTAAGGATGCAAGGATTTTCAAAGAGTCCTGAGAAGTCAAAGTTAGGCAATGAATTAGGGATGTAGGCATCCCTGTATTGTTGGGATAAGCTGCAGAATTGAATCCAGAGGCAGAACAAAAAGACCAGGACCAAGTTCAGCAAAGGAATGGGAAGACAGATGGACAGCAAGCCTAGAACAACAGACAGGAGGGTGAGCAGGTTGCGGTTGAGCAGGCCACCTCAACAGTGGGGAAGCGAGGTGGAGTTCCCCAGGATGGGTGAAAGGTCCCTGAAAATCTGTAGGTCCTCAGTCCACATACTGTGTGGACCGCGTGGTGGAAACCGCTGCCCCCTCCTTGTGGATCCAAGTCACGGAATTCCACCATTTACTCACCCTGGTGTATCTGGCCAGTCCTTGGGCCTGGATTCTCTGATAGGATTCCAATACACTGTGCCCATCTACCATATTGATGTACCCTGGTAAGTTGACAGAGTGCCACCATTTCCACCGCAAGGAATAACTAATTTATCACTGTCTGGGTGATCTGGGACAGGTGGTGTCGCTCACCCATCCACCCAGGAGGAGTCACCCTCCATTCTCAGAGTAAGAAGCTGCTAATGGAATGTAGTCTCCCATGGCAAGGCACGGTTGGGAAAAAAAATCATTCCATATACAATATGGAATAATTAGAGGAGGAGCATGGCCTAAATCCAATCTCATCTTAAAATATTTAAAATAAATCTTGATTTTTCTGGTGATTATAAATGCTGACAACCCAAGGTATTATTTTAGGAGCCCTCCTCTCCTATAATGAGATCCATTTCTGTTGACTATTAAATGAAGAAATTAAGAATCCTGGATTATTAATATTAACAGCATAAATTATATACTTAATATTATTATATTAAATATATAATAAATATAATATTAAAATTATATACTTAATATTAACAGCATAAATTATACACTTCAATCTTGATTCTGTTTTTGTTCCTCCAAATTAACATGTAATGTGAATGATTTTTTTTCTAGAAAAAATTGGAGCCTATTTAAAATAAACATATATTGTATAATAGAATATAAATATCATCTCATGATATTGTACAAATATCTTTCTTCACCTAAATTATCAATGTTTATATTCTTGTGCATTTCTTATAATTCATAGGAAAATCTGAAGTAATCTACACTTCAAGAAACAAATGTTATCAACAGTAGTTTGTTTTGGAGAAGAAAAGGTTTTAGAGATTTCAGAAAATGTGCTTTATTTTGCTCATTCCGATGGTAAATCCGTATTTAAGGTGCTTTAGGTTCAAAGTTTAGTTTTTCGAGTGACCTGCTTTGATCCTGACACTTGGAGCACGTTTCCTTCTGCCAGTCTCCTCAGTTGAAAAGAAGGAAAATAGTATTGACCCTATGGAGAGCTGGGCTGGAAATGTCAATGAAAGCAGCAGCTATCTGAAACTGTGGTGGCAAGGGAAGCCTTAGATCTAACGTGTTTAAGATCAGAACATCAGGGTCATGATCCAGATGGTGTGTTAATGGCAAACAACCGAGAGAGATAAAGGAAGGCACCTTCCAACAGAAGAGAAACAGAGTTCTTCCATCCACTGTGAAGGAGCTGTGACCTGTGCCGTACAGGAGATAAAGAGGAGGAGTAATGATGGGAACTGGAGCAAGCATCGACCACGCCTCTGACTTAGAGTAATTATTAACTTGTGTTCTCAGCGATCCATTCTGGGCATTTTTATTGCCTCATAGAAGAAGGAAAATGAAAGTGTAATCTGGAATCATTTGTTACTCTTCTGGACAATAAGATAATAATTTATATCATATTACTGGTAATTTGTTGATTTTTCTGAGGTATGGAAAGAAAGAAAGAAGGAAGGGAGAAAGAAAAAGAAAGAGAAGGAAATAAAGAATATATGGATACGATCTTTGTTGGCTAAAACGGTAACAATTTAGTAAAGATCGCCTGTCACGATTATAGCATCAGTATTTTCTTTTTATGAAGAGCCAAAGACAGTGAAATAAGTTTAGAAAGGATAATCACACTCATGCAATATCTAAGCAAAATCTAAAACCAAAAATGACTAAGTGAAATAAACCATAAGGAAATTGCTCTGAGACTGCTCCACCTTCCTTGCTTAGAGGACCATGTCAGTGGACAGGGGGCTTTGCCCTCATTGTACAAGCTTATGAGAACTGCATTAGACAATTTATCACCTACTGCATCGCATCACAAGGATGGTTAGTGAAGGCGATATTTTGTGATGCAGGGTTACATCTTCCCTGTGCTCAGTGTGGGTTTACAGCATAAGAAACACTGGGTAAGTGATAGGATATTTAGAGGGTACAAATTTCCCTTCATAACCTGGTGAAGAAATAACTTGAAAGAAAACGAGATAGCCGGTACATAGAAAATAGAAGTGTCTAATAGCATAGTATCTGGGATATGTAGTCCTCATGCTCCTCCCAAGGCATTAATTAACAGGCAACATTTGCAGACATGGGTTTCTAAATCTGGAGTCCTCTTCCTTCATGGAAGTTTGTTCTAGCTGCCATGATACCCTTTTCTTTTCCTTGATGATTTCTGCCCTTTACACTCCAGCTCCCCGTACACATCATGGTGATCACATTTGCTTCTCAGGCTACTGCAGCCATGATACTTCTACAAACACGTGGCTTAGGAGCCCACTACTCCAGTGCTGTGGATTAGAGACCTTGCTTGAGCTGTCTGTCACTCTCCAGTCAGATAGGACTTGACCATGTTCTCATTTCAGCTGCTGTGACAAGTTGGCAGGAATGTCTTTGCATGTCATTACTCTTCAACGACCTCTTTTGTAAAAAATATACACAGGTTTAAGTCAGTAAAAGAGCATTTTCGATAGTGTTCTCCTGATCGTCAGCATTGGGAGGATATTAATGGGCAACTGTTGTGAGGACTACCATGATCAAATTGTTTTAGAAATGTCAGTCTGCAAACTTTCTTCTTTGATAATGCAAAGAAAAATCTAGAAAGTTCCATAGAAATAATACTTGCTGAACTAGGATTAGTGGAATTCTTTAGCTGAAGAACACAGCATTTAACAGCATTCTCTTATAGTCCTATTTTAAAATATTCACACTATATTCTTCTTTGTCATACCCCATAATAATAACAAATTAAGCTAGACTCCCTGCTTCTTCTGACATTGTGCACATGGACATAATTAATTTCCATGCTTATTTTGCTATGTTTCTTGTTAATTACCCTGTCATAGTCACAACTTACCTCCTGGTGAACTTGGGTTTTCTAGAGGCACGCACAGCAGGGAGAAGAAGGAAGGCTGCTGTTTAAGAAGGTTTTGGATACCTCCTTAATGTACAGATCAACCAGAAACCAGAATCATCCTGTCCGTGACATAAACCAGACCCACAAACACAGGTGTCATGCTTTCTCTCATGGGTGGAACCTAGGAGGAAAAAAAGGACAAGATTATGATAGGGAGACTACCAGGCATATGGAAAGGGAAAAAGCAGGGGAGGGAGAAAGAGAAGGCTGTTAAAAAAAATATTTGGTAAACATAGTTAAGGCATATCATGTGCATGCATGAAAATGCCATGATGGAGCCCATTGCTTGCAACAATTCATATCCAATAATTTAACTGATATGCAGATCTTAACTCAGCTCTTTATCTAGTTTGTTTTATTCTTTAAGGTAAGATCCAGTGATCTACATTTCAAATCAACACCCTAATGGTCAAAATACAGGAGAGTCCATTCTGAACAAATTGTATTACAGAGCACTCATCTCTGAACATAATAGCCATTGTTTTAATCAGAGAACATGGGACTCCATGCAGGAGACCTTCACAGTCAGGCTCATTCATGATTAATATTCCAGCACAGAAGGAGAGGTGGAGTGTGTCCTTGGGTCCCTGCCTGAGACCCCAGCTGCTTTTTGTTACACTTTCCAGCGCACATTACGTAATTCTTTCCCAACTTGTGAGTACCCTTTTGGCTTTGGGAGGTGGTGGAATTCAATGACTATGGAAGGTTAAATTATCTGGGAACCCATCCATGTAGCCACGGAGAGATCATCATTTAGGCAGGGCCGAGACTTTCTTGTGGCTGCAGCTGCTTTGGGCTCTCCTGTGTTTCTGTAAGTAACTTCTCACCTGTGCTCTGTAAGGAAGCCTGATAGCCTCATTGGTTGCCCAGCTTGGACTTTGTAGAGTTCTGCTTTCTGTCACTGGTGCCCTGTAAGGAAGTGGTGGACATTTGCACATGTCTCCCAGGGGAAAAGTTACGGCAACAAATGCCAACACAGGATAACCCTGTTCCCTAAAGTAATACAAACTTAGACAGTTAGCCTACCCTAAAAGTGGGACAGCAGTTGGGTAAGCCTCTGGTTAACTGATCACCTTTTCCATGAATGTCAGGCAGCCCAGATCGCTTCCTCAGGAAATCTGTCTAATTCTTTGTTTACTCTTGCTTTCTACTGGATTTTAGGTTGATCAGCTCACTCTTTTATTTTGTGTTCTATGTCCTATCTTTATTTTGTCTTTGTAGATAGACTTTTTTTTCCTAATGATCACCTTCCCATTTCCTCAGCACAGCCCTCTAAGAGCTCTTATATTAGTTGGAACCATTCACTTGAATCAAACCTGGCCATACTTGACTAGAAAATTCTAGCGTCCCTCAATTTTCCTACAGTATGAATCTTTAGCTCAAACCCCAACATTCTTGAATCTGTGAAAAATGTGGAGTCTCTTTTGTACCTTTAATTAGTCCACCACACTTTGCATTTAAAATCTGATTAATATTCAGGTAAAGATGTGTTTATGGGTCTCCTATCTCCCCCTTTGTCTTGTTCATGGTTAAGAAATCCAAACACTGCCTTTGGATTTTCATCTGCATGCCCATCAGCTTCCTGTTTGGCCAAGAAAATAAAAGGCCTGAGAAATATGCAGAAATTGTGAGTGTTGTTTGCATTTCCCTGAAATATGTTTTTAGCTGAAGGGGATCAAATCAATAAAATATGATGAAACCATATGCTCATTATTTCAAAGGAGAACAGCTGCTGCGGGGGATATTGGGAGATTTATTAATTCCACCAGTACCGCTCAGTAAGGCTGGATATCTCCAAACCTGATTTCCTAAATAAAATGCAAGTCAGTAGGAAAAGTTCACATGTAGAATTTGCACTAATAATCTGCTTACTCTAACTCCATAATTACTTTTGTTTTTGTGAGAGAAGTTGTGATGTTTAAAATTGCCAAGCAAACCAAGATAGTCTATGCAGTGGAGAAGGTTTTATAGCGTGGCCACAGTTTGGAAATACCTCAGAAGGAGGAGGCAGGGCAAAGTGAATGATGGTTCCTATGTGTCACATGTGCATCTCATTGACTTTAAGCCACCTTGGTGCTCATCAACTATCTGATATAAGAGACAATGTCGTCGTCTTCTTCTTCTTCTTCTTCTTCTTCTTCTTCTTCTTCTTCTTCTTCTTCTTCTTCTTCTTCTTCTTCCTTCTTTCTTCTTCTTCTCCTCCTCCTCCTCCTCCTCCTCCTCCTCTTCTTCTTCTTCTTCTTCCTGAGGTTATAGGTGCCATGAGCCACCCCGTGGATTCTGGGAATTGGACCCAAGTCCCCTGGGAAAGCAGCCAGTTGTCTTATTTGCTGAGTCATCTTTCCTGCCCCTTGCTCCATCTTCTTGATCTCCCAGTTTTAGTGGAGCAAGGAGGCACCTGTGTTCTTTGGAAGACATCTGTTCAAGGATCACAATGTCAAGCGCACAGACAAGCTAATAAGGTACCAATGTACTTAATAGTTTAACTAATCAGATGTAAATTTATACACACATATCCATCAGCATTTAAAATACTGAAATATCTTTGTGGACGTTGTTAACCTCAACTATAAAGTGTATTCTTCTGTAATCCTAAAATTCAAGTGAAGAATTTTTAAAGACAATTTAATTTTTATTGAAATAAAACTGACATTCATTCAATTGCACATATTTGAAGAGTATTTTGATAACTTTGGACATTAATATATCTGAGATCGTAAACATATCTATCAACCCTCAAATGATGATGCATAGTCCTTGGAGCCCCCTTCGTAGGACCCCTCACCTCAACCACTGATCTGCGTTCTATGGTCATATGTCACACTTTCCTAGAGGCTGCTCACAAATGAATTCCCCAAGCAGGGCTTCCTTCCCTTTTTTCTTAGGGTATTGTATATATTAATAGTGACAGTAGTTAATTCTTTTGTGGCTGAATACTAATTTGTTATCTGGTTTTATCTTTTGTATATTCATATGTTGGATATTTTTGTTATATAAAATTTCTAGGAGAATTCAAAGGCAAGCTCTTCCCTCCTTTTCTTGTAGGGACAAATGCTCCCACTCCTCTTGGGTAGTCCCTTGAATGGTTATTTATTTGGTTGAACCATGACATATGATCCAGCCACTGAACTATTATCATTCCCTAGTGGCTATGCTATGCAAAATTTCATAACCTTTATGTACAGTTCCCCAATAACCAGTGACTTTGAACATCTCTTTATGTACCTCCTTGCCAAATATGTCTTCTCTTTCTGCATATTTCTTAAACAGTTTTGCTCATTGTTAACCTAGTTGTTTTTTTCTTCTTATTACTGAATGTTGTCTTGCTTACAAGTTCAAAATACACACCCACTATTGGATAAATATTTCATAACTTCCAATTGGTGCCTTCAATCTAATTTTTGGTATAGTATATTTTGAATAAAAATGAAGTTTGGTGAAGGCTGCTGATATTTTAAAGTAGTTTTGCTTTTGATATGTAATGTAAGCCATTTTCGTCATATCAAAGTCCTCTCAGTTTTCCCCTAGTCTACTCAAAGTGTTTCAGAAGCTGGATTATTCCATCATATCTATGATTCATAGTGAGATTTTTATTTGAATAAAGTATAATCAAAATAGATATCTTTAAGTTTTGCATATGAATACTAATATATAACTTATTATTGAACAGTTAAATTATTCTTATTTGAATTGCCTTGGAACATTTGTCAAATTAAGGTGAGGATATCTTTTAGACCTGTTTTGGGATCCTGTCTGGTTGCATTTATCTAAGAGTCTGCCTTTACATCACTACACTGGTATTTTGTTAACCAAACTTTATCACACTTAAAGTCAGGTTAAATGGCCCCTCCTTTAATATTTTCAAAGTTGGATTGGTTCCTACAGATCCTTCGTATTTCACATATATTCTAGAATTAGCTTTTTAATTCTTCTAAAAATGCTCAATTTTGACAAAGATAAATCATATTAGATTTGTAGATGAATTTGTGAGATACCTTTGGGAACACAAAGCAAAGCCATAAACTGAAAACATGTTTAAATGCCCATCAAACTCGAGTGTGCAGACAACTGTGGCCTCTTCACAAAAAGAAATACCATTCAGTCACTTAAAAATATCAATACATGCAACAACATACATACATGAACCCCCGAAGCCAGCGTCAGTGTGAAATCAACAAAGACAAATGGCGTATATTTTAAAATTCTAGTCATAAGGAATTTTAGGAATGAAAAAACATACAGTAAAAAAAAGGTTGGTGGTTTTCAGGAGTTGAAGCAAGTAGAGCCCACTCTGCAGGCATGAGATGGGCATGTTCCCAGTCCTGCTTGTGGTGGCAACAACATGGAAGCATGTGTTTGTAAAAGGAACCCCTGTAATTGGACACTTAGATTTTGTATGTATATGTATTATGCTAAAAAAATGAACCTAATGAAAATCCATATACAGAAGATATAGTGGATATCTCCCTAAACAGTGAATGTTGAGAAGGTTTAGTTTCTGCTCTGACAATTAAAGGTGCATTACTTTTGATACTGTGCTTCCCATGGATGGCTATTAGCTCTTTAACGTACTGCAGCTGCCAAGGTAGAAAATTCAAATGACCATTTAAACTTATGGAAGAAATTTATGTAAGTAGAAAAGCGTTGATGCAGCCAATGATTTGGTAAAAGCTTAATATTACAGAATGAGTTCTTTTTTGTCCCAAACCACAATCACTTTTGGCAGATTTATAATGAAAAGATTTCTATGTTGTTTTTCTTGAAATAATCACTTCCTCCTGGTCCTGAGGCTGAATGCCATGACTTTCTCAACTTAAAGTGACCACACCTAACATCAGTTCATTGCAGAGGGAGTTAGAAATACCTAAGTGTTTTCTTTTTTGACAACTCTTTCTCCCTTTTATTATGAAAATGATTCTCAATTAAAGAATGCTTAACAGTTGGAATGTTGTCACACAGCCTTTATAATGTAGCATCAACATTTGGTAATGATTCTAAAAATACTTTTGAAATATTTGCTTTTGATTTTGTATTAAGTGCTGTGCATGGGGGAACCATATGGTTAAGCATTTTATATCTTTTTTTTCAACTGGTATTATTGCAAACCTAGTACCCTGAATGTAACAGAGAATATATAAAGTCTTACTAAAATTTAAATGCTCAAATGAAAGACATATTGAGTTAGTAAAAATGGCAGGGTACAATAAAAGCCCTTTAATTTACTAGCTACTAGAGGCGGACCCACTTTAGAGCTGATATAAATTAAGGAAAAAAAAAACCTGATTTTTTTTTTGCAAGAAATTCACAATTCAGGGAGATAGAGGTTTTCTTGTTATCACATTTACATAGATGAGACTTATATATTTTTTTCTCTTTTACTGGCAATTACTTTCCACTGTGTTGAAGATAATGAAACTGAGCTGAATCCTAAAACTATCTCTGCTTGTGAATCCATTGGCATCTTCTAATTCCGGTGTATAACTTTATGGCTGATGACATTAGGATGTAGCATTGGAGCTGATGATGCCAGCATGTCACTTTGGGGCTGATGACATCATCATTGTGTAGCTTTGTGGCTGATGACATCAATATGTAACTTTGGGGCTGATGACATCATCAGTGTCTAGCTTTGTGGCTGATGACATTTGCCCCAGGAACATTGATACTTCTGTATCCATTGTGGAGCCAACCCTGTGTGCTGGCCTGCTAAACAACCATACAGATAACATTTCAAAAGGTAAGCACAGTTTTAATCTTACCAGGATAATGATAGAAAAATAAACCAATGAGGAGACCAGTCTTGACAGAAGGAAGACATGTTTAAAATATTGCAATTGTATCAATCCAGCATGAAGTGAAATTTGAGGTAAAATATAAGTATTATTCAGATATTTCTGAAATACAAATAATGTGTATTATATAAATAATACAACATTAGATATACAAGACCGTTGTGGCATGCTGATGTCTGCTAAATCTCTGTTCTCTGTCTCTCTGTCACCTCAGAGTGAATTTCCTTTATTGCAATTCCCTGTGAGGTCAAGTGACATCAAGACACAAGCCAGCTGTCAATGAGACCAAGACTTTCTGGAAGTAGGAGCTTTTGTCTTTACCTCACCCCTGTCTCTAGGGAGGCTTTTGTACCCCAGACCATTATCTAAAGAGTAGGTGCAGAATGACATATATATATATATATATATATATATATATATATATATATATATATATATATATAGTTACCAGTGCAAAATTACTCACTTTGATAGCCATGTATTCACTGAAAGGACCCCAAAGATCTTTCTCTTGACTGAAGTATCAGACTTAATTAACTGATTAAGCTTGGACACATGAACAGAAGCTTTCATACTTTCTATTCCATAGCATATATACATCTATCATTTCTTGACTTATTAAATAGGCTCTACCATTTAGAAAGTTTTTTTTAAAAAAATATCTCTTTTATTTGGGCTCTACTTCCTCCATCTGTCCCTCCCTTCTCCCTCCCTCCTTCAATTGGTCCCTTCATTCCTTCCTTCCTATACAGGGTTATACAAGGCCATTTTCATTCACTTCACGTATAGAATGCATTTTAAGTAGTGGCAATATTTTTTATTTCCATCTGCTTTCCTCCATCCCATTATTCCCCTGGGATCCTAGATAGATTCACTTCTAGTTTTATATCATCAGAACATATATGAAATTATGTGTATGAACCATCTAGCGCCCATCAGTGAGAGAAATTTCATGTCTGTCTTAGACTGACTTAATTCACTTAACATGGTGATGTCTAGTTACATGTACTTTTCTACAACTGAAATAATTTGATTCTTTTTGCTTAAAATTTCCTTTGTGTGTATACACACTTTTTACCCATCTCTGTTGTTGGATACATGGTCTACTCCATAACCAGGCCTTTATGAATAGTGTTGCAGTAATACCAATGTCCACCTTTACCTGTGATGTGAAGTGTAAATCTAATTAATCTTATCAATAAAAACCGGAAATCAGATATTGGGGTAAAAACCTGAAAGATCCGAGAAGCTGGGGAGCAGCCACCAGTAACTTCCTACATCTTCTGTTCCTCCAACCAGAAGAGTCTAGATCCTGTCTCCGCCCTGCCTTATCACTTCCTTTTTCCTTTCTGTAGAGACCTCCAGACCTCTAAGGTTAATGAGTGGCTAGCTCCACCCTCTGACTCTAAGAACTTTGTCAGAACACAAACAAAATATCACACAACGGTGATGTGCTGACCAAGAAGTGGTACACCAGGGTCATACGTAGATCTCCCTTCTGTTTGGTGAGGCACCTCCATATGCAGTTCCAATATGACTGGGTTAGTTTACATTCCCAGCAGCAGCTACTGCTGTTTCCTTTTGTTTGCATCCTCTCCAGAATGTGTGGCCATTTGTTTTGTTGATGACTGCCCTTCTGTCTCCGGTGAGAGAGGACTGAGAGCTAAATCAAGTGCTTAATGAGTTTGTCTGCCAGAAGTGCAAACACCTTTCCATGCAGATGAGGGGTACAACCAACACAGAAAGTTAGTCATGAGACTGGATGACTATTATGCCTATTATGTTATACAAGAGGGATTTAAGTTTTTTAAGTTAATTTATTTTTATTTTATATGTATAGGTGTTTTGCCTGCATGGATGACTGTGCGCCAGGTATAATCGGTGCCCCCGGAGTTCAGAAAAATGTGTCAGGATCCCCTGGAGCTGAAAGTCATTGGCCACTATGTAAGTATGGGAACCAAACCTGGGTCCTCCTAACCCCTGAGCAATCTCTCTGGCTCCAGAATTTAAGTTTTACTAATAGAAAAAGAGCATCACTGTTGAACTTCCTCCAGAAATATGTCATAATCAGAGCTTCGTTTCTGAAAAATAAATGGCCAATTAAAAGCACTCTGAGCTGAATAGGGCTGCAGAAATGTCTTGGCAGTTAAGAGCACTTGCTGCTCTCCCAGGAGACCTGTGTCTGGTTTCCAGCACTCAAGCAGCTTCAGAGCGTAGAATTCTAGTTCCTGGGATCTGGCTCCCTTTTCTGGTGTCTCTTGGACACTACACCCCTTTGGTGCACACACATCTAGTAAGACATAAACACATATATACAAAATAAATACATAAATAAGTAAATCTTTGGGGGAAAGTGCTGAGTTGCCAGTGTGGTATCATTTTTGTATCAGCATGCTGCTTCATAACTCTTAAAAAGCAGTGTCCATCTTTTTGTAAAACCATGTGTCAAATCTGAAGAACCATTTAACATATGCAAAGATATCGGCAACACATTGTTTTTACTTCCCTGAACTCTACAGTCAGAAAAAAAAATAATAAAATTAAGTGATTTTCACATGTAAGTTGTCCAAATGCAGGATTGTCTTTATCTGTATAAATATGACACTTAGCAGTTCTTCAATGAAGAGTTAAATATCTAAGGCCAGTTGAACCAAAGGAGTGTCTGGCAATGCAGAACATGAGCAGGGTGATAGGGTTGCAACTGGGCTGACCAGAAACAGAATAATCTGCAAAGATGGGTGTGAACCAATGAGTCTTACTGGATTAAAAAAAAAATGCTAGAAGCAAATAAAAGCTCCAGGCATCATAAAGTAGAACCAGTTATCATGTCTTTCCATTATTTTGTTACCAAGGTTGTTTTTTTTTTTTTTTGTTGTTGTTGTTTTTGCTATCCAGATTATGTTCATGGTCATTAGTGAGGTGACTGATAATTAAATATGTGTGCCTTCAAAGTCTAATAACAAAAGTATAATAATTACATTTACTCAAAGGTCATTTAAAAAAATGTTAACTGCTAATCAGGTCCTCGGAGATGTGCATGAAAAGTTTGAGACTTTTTAACAGGAAAAGAATTTGCAGAGAAAGGATATTTATAACCCTGACTTATTTACCACTATGTGTAGATTACCAAGTAACCTGGGGAACTTTGAAAATGTTGGCAAATAAATAAATAAATAAATAAATAAATAAATAAATAAATAAATAGGTAGGTAGATAGATAGATAGATAGATAGATAGATAGATAGATAGATAGAAAGAAAGAAAGTAACCCATTGTTTAAATTGGGCTCCATTGGTAAAGAATTAAATTACAATGTCCAGAACACAGCATACCAGAAACTATATAACCCGGTTCCTATCCAGCTAAGAACTTCATTGAATATGAATATGGAATCTGTATATATATCTAACCGCCCCAACCCCTGCCACCTTTCACCACTGCTCAATTCTGCTGTCGAGCTTTGCTCCATGCTGCCCTCATCCGCATTTCTTTCAGGTCCGTGTTCACCTGTGCTTTTTCAATTTCATCTAATGTCTCCACTGACCGCTCATTCTTTTAATAAGTTCTCTGTCCACAAAGGCTGGCTTCATCATGATTTCTTTTTCACTGCTCCAG
Source organism: Peromyscus leucopus (assembly GCF_004664715.2). Classification (NCBI taxonomy): domain Eukaryota; kingdom Metazoa; phylum Chordata; class Mammalia; order Rodentia; family Cricetidae; genus Peromyscus; species Peromyscus leucopus. Next base: position 4,921,485 of record NC_051078.1, read on the forward strand.
GCTTTGGGCCTCTTTGGGGAATAATACTTGATAGATGATTTTACTATTTCTACTGAGGCCCAAAGGGTTTTCTCTGGTCAGAATGAGGTGTTATGTATATGTTTGTTTAAGATAAATTGGTCCACAGCACTCCATTGCTCAAAATCCTCCAGTGGTCTAACCTCACATTTCAAGCCTTACTTCTATCTTTCCTGCTCCCATTTTCCCCGCCTCTGTCCCTACACAGCTGGATGAACCCACCATAACCTCAGGCCCTTTTCATTTGCTGTTGCTTCTGGGAGAAAACATTTTTTTTTTTACTCTCTTTGTTTTATCATCTATATCTTTCTTCTATTCCCTTTTCTATACAAAGTGTCACCTTCTCAGAAAAATGGCTGGCTTACTTCTTACATAGCATTCTCGGTTTTTTTCTTAAACCTCTCTCTCTCCCACTTTTCATTCATTATTAACAAGTGCCAACCACTTAAGAAGATATTCTGGTATTTTCTTCCGCAAACAGAAGGTGAGGGAGGAAGCTAAACTAGATTAGAAATAATCTGGTTGTTAACATAAATGTGGAGGTAGCAACTAACATGCGATATCTGTCCTCTTCAACAAACTGAAGCTACAGTAGCCTGTAGAGCATTGGTTCTCACCTTCAGTCTTTGTGTGCGTGTGTGTGTGTGTGTGTGTGTGTGTGTGTGTGTGTGTGTGTGTGTGGGGTGTCAAACAACACTTTCACAGGGGTCGCCCAAGACCATCAGAAAACACAGATATTTACATTGGGGTTCATAGCAGTAGCAAAATTACAGTTATGAAGTAGCAATGGAAATAACTATGGTTGGGGGTCAGCACAGCATGAGGAACTGTATTAAAGGGTCACAGTGTTAGCTGCTGCTGTAGAGAAATTTTACCTCTTAAAGATGAGTGAAGTTTGTTTCTTCAGAAGAAATCCATTACTCTGGAGACAACTCAAGAGAGGGAGTTCTGTTGCAGTGGTTATCAGTGCCTGGGTAGGGTGAAGTAGGACCCAGACAATAGACGTGATTTTGACATGCCGTCTATCTAGAAGGTGAATCATTAAGCAGAAAGTTTTATTCTGATAAATTCTAGCCTGAGTCTCTTCTTTTACCCTCAAATTGCAGAAGCATCAGCTTCCTACACTTGTTTCACCTTAGTTAGAAATGCAAAAAGCCTGTACATAACCTTCTGGCCACAAAGTTATTTTCTCTCTATTGGGCTATATTTCACTATCTTTGATTGTTCTTAAATAGCTGCTGGCAATCCGTGGCTACTTTTTGTCAAAAGCAAGGATTCTTAATCCCTGATTTTCATCTAGTATGGGTTTCTGGGAGCCTGTCCAATTCTCATCCCCCTGCAAAATCGAATGGAAGCTGTTCATTTCATCATTTCTTTGAAAATAGCTGAGTCGCAAGCATTCTAAACTCACAAAGTAGACTTGCCGCTTCAAAAGGAACACAGCTCAAATGTGCACAATTATAGTTTCTGTCTTAACATTTAAAGGACTGACTATTAGCCACCAAGAGGGAAAATGTGTAACTCATAGACATTTATTTTATAGTAGAGCAGGAGTCTATGCGAAGAAGATCAGAAGGGGGGAATACTTCTTTGTTGCTTTGTTGTCTTTATCAAACATGGTGAACAAGGATGGAGAGCTCCTTGCCCCTAGAAACACAGAATAAACAAAGAAAGCACCCCTGAACCACCTACTGCTTATTGGACTTGGCATCTGTCACCATCCTTGTCCCTTTCTTTACAGCTAAAGTTATGGTGAATTCTGACTTAGTCCAGAGACATGAACTCCTGGGAGACTTGGAAAGCAGAAAGCAGGACTTTTTTTATGTCGATGCTGACTTTCCACTATCCAGTAGATGCTTGGCTCTTTGAGAGTAGGGCAGGCAAACCATTTCAGTGCACACACCAATGGTTACAGAAGTAATTTCTGCCCTCTGTAGCATGACTAGCACAGTTTTACCTGAAGAAAGATGGCCTAAGACGGCCCCTTGAAATTTACTCATCCAAACCCTTCAGTGGTGTGCTCATACTTAGCTGCCTGTATTACCTGCGCACTCTGCTTTCTTTATCTAAATCTACCTGATACAGATGTAGTGTTTCTCACCCTCAAAGGACATTGTTCAGCGAGGACCTTTTGTAAGAGAAATGCTTTAATTTCTGATGATTGGCATGCCATCAAATTGTGGGTGGCTTTGAACACAGAAGCCAGGTCCTGAAGCACCCTGCTGCGGGGTTTCCCGCTTCACTCTTCAATTGTAAAGCAAACCTCCCCAAGGACCACAGAAACTGAGAACCTTGATCTGTAGAAATAGATGCGCTGAATTGAAAGGGGGTAACGCTGAAACAGCACTGGTGTCAGGCTGCTCCCAATTTCTTGGTTTCTCTTTAATATTTTGAACTAACAACGGACTAATTGGTGCTTGCTTATTCTATTTCCTTAAGGCAAATCACTTGCTGGGAATTATGAGCGCAGTAAGTTCACATTTTTGAAATAGTTTAAATTTTATATGTTACTGAGAAAAATGTAAATGGAAAAAAAAAGTCTTAGTATTTTCTTTTTTCTTATAGTGAGGTTTTTCCCATTCAAGTGGTGGACCCAAACTTTGCCTGTGTTCTATGGCTTTGGGAAGGACTGAATTATATACTCCCAGCTCTCTGGTTCTGTAACTGTTCATCCAAAGGCTACACCGGAAAAGGATTCTATTATGACCTGACAGAGTATAATGTCTTTGACAGTTATCACCCCATAAATGGTTTGTTTAATGATTTTTGCCAGGAAGTGACATTGGGATATGAAGGCATTTTCTATTACCCAGATACTCACTGACTTTGCTTGCATAATGTGTTTAAGCTTTAGAGTAAATTTAAAGCAAATTGTTGTCTTATTGAGAAAAGGGATACAAACTTTGACTAAAATATAGTGAGGAAGCAACTTATTTTTCTTGTACTATACTTTGGGCAAATGAAAGGTGTAATTTTAGACTTATTCTAAAATCTTCACTCTGTAAGCACTTTTGCCTTTAAATAATATTTCTGTGCTAAATATGGTTGTTGGACTCAGATGAATACATAAAATTCTTAATAAAAATGTTATTATAAGTCAAATATAAATGACCTTTTTATAGACAGTATATTGTTTATTCTTTTTTATTAAGTTAAATGTTATTAATACATTGAGATAACTATTAAATGCATAGTTGGATAATTGTGATACATTAGTAGATCTGTATATGGCTATAAAAATCCAGAAAATTTCCATGTATCTGCTAAGAGTACAATTCCTGACACAAATGCTTTATATTCCTATCATCATAAAAGGCATTTATACAACTGGACTCACACGCTATGGATTCTTTTATGTATGGATTATTAATCTGTTCCACTAACGATTTTGGGTATTTGCTCAAGCTGATAGACACAGCACTGTTTTATTTTTTGTATTGCTAACTGCAGTAAAAGTTTTGAATTTTCTCTTCAGCCCCATGTACTCTTAATTCTTCTGAGCTATTCCTCAAGCTATTGTAACCATATGTTTTATTTTTAAATGAACTATAAAGTATTTTTGATTATCATTTTTATCAGACAGTTATTGCTGTTAGGCTTTTGTGGCTGCCCAAAATACCTACCTGAGAAACAGCTTCAAGGATATTGTGTCTTCAGGGGTTCCAGTCCATAGTCATCTGACTTGATTGGTTCTGGCTGGATCCTGCATGCTAAAACAGAACACCATGGAGAAGGGCTCTGTGGAGTGAAACTGCTCAACTTATGGCAACCAGGAAAGCAGAGAAATAAGAAGGGACCCAGAAGACATGGCTTCCGTTTCTGGGTCATGCCCCCAGTAACCTACCTCCTCCAGGTAGGTCCCATGTCCCACTCCCACTTGGTGCTAACTCCTAATACTCCTAATAGTACCCTCCTACTGGGGTCCATCAAGGGATGCACACATTTTTTTTTTTTTTTTTTTTTTTTTTGGTTTTTCGAGACAGGGTTTCTCTGTGTCGCTTTGCGCCTTTTCCTGGAACTCACTTGGTAGCCCAGGCTGGCCTTGAACTCACAGATATCCGCCTGCCTCTGCTTGCTGAGTGCTGGGATTAAAGGGATGCACACATTTTATGAAGGCAAAAGCCTCACCACCTGGTCTCCTCTCCACACCACCACCACTGGCCATGGTTACTTTGTGATACATTCTTTCTATTCCTAGTTTCTTCTAGGTTTTTACTCACGGAGGTATTTCAGACTTCAGACTTTGTCAATGGCCCTTCTGTAGTTCGTACTTTCATTTGGCTGGACACAAATTGTTTTTTTTTCCCCTCTGTGTGCCTTCATTATTTTTTATTACCAACTGCCTCCAGTTTGAATATAATGAGCTTAGATATGAATTTTATATCTTTGTTTTATTTTTTCCCTTTTTATTATATTATATTATTATTTCAATTAATTTTTAAATTTAAATGTATTTTTGATCATATTCTTCCCCTTTCCCAAGTCCTTCCAGATCTTCTCCCCCTTCCTTCCCAACCAACTAAATAAAATCCCAAAATAACAAACCCCTCCCAGAAAAAATAAAACGAGGAAACAAAAGGTAAAGGTTAACAACTGAACTGTCACTTATACCAGCTGGGAGAGAAAATCCGTTTTCTCCAACAGAGTGACACTGTGTGTATCAACCACTCCAGGACAGGCTCATGTCCCAGAGTAGCTCACCAACAAAGTTTTTGTTTGTTTGCTTTTCTTTGTGTTTGTGTGTGTTTGTATGTGTGTAATTTTATTTGGTTACAGTTTGGTGTTTCTCCCCCCTACTTGAGCATTTTTAAATATGTATATATTTTTAATGTATCTTTAGGTTTCACTGTATTCCTTGGATATACAGCTCCATGATTTTTAAAAACTCCACCATTAATTCTTCATATATTCTTTCCTGTGTCTTAAGCTAGCTACCTGGAAGTCTAATTATACATGTTTGTTATTCCATTTTATTATGCCCCATGGAAGGATCTGTTCTCCTCCTCCTCCTCCTCCTTCTCCTTCTCTCTCTCTCTCTCTCTCTCTCTTTCTCTCTCTCTTCCTCCCTTTCTCTCTCTCTCTCTCTTTCTCTCTCTCTCTCTCTCTCTCTCTCTCTCTCTCTCTCTCTCTCTCTCTCTCTCTCACACACACACACACACACACACACACACACTTTTTGTGTTATGGTATCTTCCCTATTGGTTACCCTTGTCACAGCCACAGACCATATCTCCTGTCCGCTGGTAAGTTTGTTATCAAGTGTGCCATGGTTTTATCTCACATGTCCATTTCATCCTTTCTCAGAGTCCTCTCTGCTCATGCCTGCCACCAGCATTCCCACTGGGACCTTTATCTTGTTCATCATCGTCATTTTTACCCTCCTGCTTGATTCTGTCGCTTACGCTGATTTCCAATCATGTTTGTATTTGCCTTGTTGTTTCTCCATAGCCAGTTCCTCTTTCTTCCTCCTTTTATATGTTTTCTCATCTTTAGAACTGACTAAACCAGGTAATGCCCCCCACCCCCACCCCACAGGGCCGGCCTCCTCGTCTACTGCATCGGAAGTGTGCTGAGTGAGTCCATCTCTGGTTCAGTTTAGCTGTTTAGATTTTGTTGTTTCATTTCATCTGAAAGATTTTTTTTTTTTCCCCACTGTTATCCACAGTGCACCACATGCTCAGAATTCTTCTAGTGGCTCTTATATTTAGTGTAGAGATATGTGGAGAGCACTTTCCCAGGGCTCCTGTTCCACCTTCCCTTTGAAGTGTGTTCTAGTGGCCCGTGCCTCCAAACAGATTTTTCTCTGTTCTGTCCAGACCCCCTTGCTACTCTGCTGTTACTTGTTACTGGATCTTGGTTATGTGCAGAGGAGTATGTGTCTTCTATTATCGCAGCTTTCAATGATCTCAACTATTATTTACACAGGAATAATATATTAGTGGTTCAAGAAAAAGATTTCATTTTCAAAGCAGAGAAATTTCGTTTTTTTATTTCTTTCTTTCTTTCTTTTTTTTTTTTTTTTTTTTTAGCAAAATAATGGGTTTTCTCATGTTCCTAGAGAAACTTGTGTGGATGGGGACACACACACACACACACACACACACACCTCCCTCAAACCTGCACCTGAAGATGATTTTCCCATTCTCCATATATTTCACAAACTTCTGATGAGGTCACACACACACACACGCACGCACGCACGCACGCACGCACGCACACACACACACACGCACACACATACGCACACGCACACGCACACACACCTACCTCTCCCTCAAACCTGTACCTGCAGGTGATTTTCCCATTTTCCATATATTTCACGAACGTCTGATGAGGTCCACACAGAAAAGCTTTTGAGTAGCTGCAGAGTCGAACAGTAACCCATGCTTAGCCCTTCACTGGTGACTAAACACTGAGGCTGAATCTTTCTTGCCAGGTTATAGAGTTAGCCTTCCCCTTCCGCGGTGTTCTGCCTCCGGAAGCCAGCAATCCGTGTTGACGTCTAATTGTTGGTTTTAGATTTCAGGCATACTCAGTGGCTTTTCAACTGGCTTTTCAAAGTTATGGTTTCATAGATTACCTGACTTTTTCTTGCTGTTGGTTTAAGATTAAGCTCTTGCCAACTTTATATCCCTGAAACAGAAGTTGGAAGTCTGCTTCCATTTTAAAAGACTTATTTTTTTATTTATTTTTTTTTCTGGATAAAGAATGTATGGTGACAGCTTTTTTTTTTTTTTTTTTAATCTATTATAAGTTGTGTTGTGTTCCTTTCTGTCCTGTGTGCTTTGGTGTAAGAAGTCTATGACTTTTCTTTCTTTTGCCTCTGTGTGTTCTCAGGATGCCTCTCAGGGCGTTTCCCTCCTTTGTGCTATTTTAGCATCTGTGCTACAGGTGTCCTTTGTCTGGGCTTTGTTCATCTTCCTGGGTCTGGGAGTCTAGTTTTCCTGAATTCGGATTCTTTTTTTGTTTCAATTAGTATGCCGGTTCTATCCTTCTGGGTGTGATGTGATGGAACTACTTGATTTTGGCCCATCAGCCCTTCCGCTTCTGACTCCTCTTTTAGGGTGTTTGCTTGTTTGTTTTTCCCCTCTGTCTGTCTTGGCTTCACGGTTTCTGCTGTAGTTTCGTGGAGCTTGCTGATCATCCATCATCGTTGCGCTCTGCAATCTGCTGCTGCATCTGCCCAGCATTCTAGATATAGATAGGATGATGTGCGTTTGCCTTTAAAAACGCACATCTTCTGTTCTTTCATTATTTACATGTTTTTCTTTACATCCTTGATCATGTTTCTCAGAATTGTGATATGGCCTTTGCCATAACTCCGTCATTTCTATGTCTCTTTCTGCTAACAATTTCCCCCTGGTCAACAAGACATTTTTCCCCCCTGCTGCCACACATTTTTAATAATTTCAATTGAATGCTGGATATGGGTCAATACTCAATTTGTGCCTCTTCCTCGAGATATTGCAGCATTGGCTGGAAAGAGGCTCAGTCATTCAAAGAATAGTATGAATTTTTAGTGACAGGCTTATTTCCAAGTATTCTTATGTTGGTTACATTGTATCTTATATTTTAAAATTTCCACTGCTACCTTGTCTTCAGAAAAAAGACAAGATTTCACAAGGAGATGTAGTTTTCCCTTTGCTTTTTCTTCAAACCCTGTACTGAGTAAGTTTATTCAATGCAGATAATGTTTGAACCTGAAACAACCTACCTGCATAATACAGGACAATTATTTTAATCACTTTGCTTTCCTTAAGTGACAACGTATGAAAGACTTACCAGGACTGACTGTGTCAAAAGATTAGTTTTTGACATGGTAAAAACAGTGACACATTGGAAGTCTGCATCCTTAAATCTTGGTGATGCTGTGAAAATCAGTTCTGTGGTTTATAAACTCGACCTCTGAGATACCAACTTGCCTTCGAAACACAGCTTTCCATTAGTATTTGTTTGCAACTTGTTTACAGGTAGCTTGCTTATGCCTGTGCTATGAAGGCAACGCGCATCTGCAGTATGTCCTGGATGCCCCAGCTTTCGTCAAATTTTCTCAACTCTAGTAACCTGAGTTGGAACATTCTCACTCTGTGCTAGCCCTAAAGGCTGATTTAGTTCATTTTCTCCTGCCTTTGTTCACTTCACAGATAGTCACTTTATTTTTAGTAACACACCCTAGGACACTCCTATGTAAATTTCTGGAAAATTTTGAACTGACAATTTTTCTCTCATTCTCTCTCGCTAATTCCAGCTGCCTCTAGCTCCCTGCTCTGCAAGTCTGTCTTATTAATTTATCAGCATTCCTCCAATTGCTTGGGGTCATTGTATATCACCATCTGGGATATTCTTCCAGGCAGGAAAATGTGTGTTTCTGGGCTCATTCATTCACTTACCTTCCCTGATGATCGTCTCCACTCTCCAGTGTATAAAATAGTTCTGTGTACATTACATACTCTCTAATTTAGAGTGAGATGGCAAAGGTGATGTAGTTCATTATGATCAGGAAAATTTTCTTGAGTAATTTGTTTGTCTATATGGAGCTTTTCTAGATTACAGTTAACTCCATAAACTGAATTATAATCCAAGACATGGATGGTTTTCCATCATTCTTCATATGTGACTGTCACTTCGTCATCATTCAGACTGAGCATCCACCCTTATGCAAAGCCTATGCTCACAGCAATGTCCCTTCTGATGACAGCTCATTTCTCTTGGAGTTTGTATTTATTTGTAATCACCACTTACACTGTTCCTATAGAATAGTGGTTCTTAACTTAGGCGTTGCAATCCCCCCTTTTTTTGGGGGGGTGTTGAACAACCTTTCACAGGGGTGGCATATCAGATATCCTGCTTGTCAGATGTTTACATTACCATTCATAACAGCAGCAAAATTACAGTTATGAAGTAGCAACAAAAATAACCTTTGGTTGAGGATCACCACATGAGGAACCGTATTAAAAGTCTGCAGCACTAGGAAGGTTGAGAACCACTGCCATAGAACGTTATGATTTTTTTTTTTAAAATTTTCGCTCAAAAGAGCTTCAGGAAATCCATGAAATTGATAGAATTCACTACCTCCCTCCAACCCCAAACAGAGAAGAATGCTTAGAATCACCCCCAGACAAGCAAAACAGCCTAGAAGAAGCTCACACTACCTGAGCCACCCAGAAAGGATACTTTCCAACCCATTGAGGGGGCTGTAGGCTATGCAGTGTGTTCCATGTTTCCATCTACTGTGAGCTGTCACCATGCTGGGGTGAGCCTTGGTGATATAGCCGTCTTTGAGTCTTTTCTGTTCCTGCAAGTAACCCCTCATCTTTATTCCTCTAAGTAACCCCAATAAAATTCATTGTTGCGTGGACACACACACACACACACACACACACACACACACACACAAAACAAAAACAAAACAAAAAAACAATCAACCAAACAAAAAGACCCAAGTTTGATCAATATTTCTTCTATCAGGGAGTGAAAAATCTGTCTCATCAACCTGTATCCTGATCAGAATTAGAAAGACAGTTTATTTTTAATAATGTATTTTAATACATCTAACTAATACCAATCCTTTTTGACACATTTGTTAATTGCTGTCTTTCAAAGCACTCAGGATTATTGAAGCATAAACCAAGCTACATAAATTTTATCCAACAGAACTCCACATGAGCCTGGATTTACAGTCTCCCCACTCAGCTTTGCTGAATAGAGGGTTTGCCAAAGAAGCACTTTACGAGGTGAGTGTCTTGTGGGATTTCAGACAGTGACTGGAGTCACAGTCCCTTGGCTTCCCCTTGTCATCACTTATGACCTTCTCTTTAGGATTCAGCAAATGTGACAGCAGGCTGGGGTACAAATGCCTTATGTCTCCTGTATCTTCCAGAAAGGGCTTTCCAATGTTTTCCTCTCTGGCATAGAATTGATATCTATCCTTCTGAAAGCTAGGAGTAAGTTAGAGCTTGAACACTGAGGGAACACACAAAAGGAAAAAAAAAAAAGTCTTGTGCCAGGACACCAATCTGTAATGCTTTAAAACAAACACTAAAATAAAATATAATAATTAAAAAACCCCCACTAGCCTTAATGTACAAATACAAAGCTGTGTTTCAAAGGTCAGTTGGTATCTCAGAGGTCGAGTTTATAAACCACAGAACTGATTTTCCCAGCATCACCAAGATTTAAGGATGCAGACTTCCAATGTGTCACTGTTTTTACCATGTCAAAAACTAATCTTTTGACACAGTCAGTCCTTATAAGTCACTTGATGGAAATCGAAGTGATTAAAATAATTGTCCTGTATTATGCAGGTAGGATGATTCAGGTTCAAACATTATCTGCATTGAATAAACTTACTCAGTACAGGGTTTGAAGAAAAAGCAGAGGGAAAACTATATTTTCTTGTGAAATCTTGTCTTTTTTCTGAAGACAAGGTAGGAGTGGATATTTTAAGATCTAAGTCAACAAATACAGACACTGAAGTTATGATGAGGAAGGTCAAGGTATCTAGGAATTAGCCACAGAATGCTTTTGTTAGTTGTTGATTCATTAAGCAAATATTTCCGAAAGCCAAGACCGTACTGTCCGATAATGAAGCCTCTAGTTTATGGTTTCAAACTGCTGCCATCTGATGTGCTTAGCAGACACCCATGTGTGACAGTTCTCCTACCAGGCAGTATAAACAAAATCCTTCCGCCACTGCTGAAAGTCTCAGTGATCACTGCTAAACTGTCCACATGTCATCCTGTGCTAGGGACTTGGGAATTGGCACAAAGGTGCCATCACCTTGACACAAAAGATGACGTTGCTATCATATGGTCCCTGAGGAGAATGTTGTTTGAGAGACGAAGTCCAAGGAGTGGAAACTGGCTGGGTTACGTGAAGTCATGGCTACAAAATGAAAGCAGGTTCACTCGGCACCATCCCAACCCTCTCTAATTTTACCTTTGGTACAACAGAGTAAAAATAAGCCTTAGAGTCCCTACATCCTCTTCCTAGTCTTTCTTCTCCTTGCTTGTTTTTAACCAGGTTTCTGTGGAGGACTTTTGTTCTAAGAAATGAGCAGCTTGTGGTAGCATACACTTTTTCAAAGAGTCTACAGTAGATCACAGGAAAATGAGATGTACTTGTTTACTTATGGCAGATGTTACAATTTATTTTTTGCTTATTTTTATTTTAAATAATTTGTGTCAACCATTTTCGGCTTGCACCATCCCATAGCAGAGCAAAGCATTTTCCGTGGCTCCTTTGGTCCCATTTGCATGATATCCAGTATTGCCTTAGTGACCATCATGCACTGTATATTCGAATGCTTTTCCTTCACCAGATAAAATGGTCATGTTGCCTGAAAATAATAATGAAATACACACTTCTGGGCTTATAGAAAATGTAGCTAAGAAGAGAGAAAAAAATCTCTCCCACAGAAGCAAATAAAATAGACAAAAACAAAAACAAAACAACAACAACAAAAAAAACGAATCAGAAATGAAATGCCAGTACTGACCCAACACAAAGAAAAGGAATTAAAAGGAAATACAAAAATCCTGTGTTATTAGACAACTTTGAAGCAAAGGGCAAATTCCTAGAAAGATATAGTTTTCAAAATTGAATCAAGAAAACAATAAAATGTAAATAGATTCAAAACAAAAAAAATCATTGAATTAGTAATTTAAAATATTCCCATAATGACAATTTAAGCCTAGGTACCTAATGTGGTTTGAATGAAAATGGCCCCCATAGGCTCAAAAGTAATTGTACTCTTTAGAGGGATTAGGATGTGTGGCCTTGTTGGAGTAGGTGTGGCCTTGTTGGAGTAGGAAGTGTGTCACTGGGGGGCGGGCTTAGAGGTTTTTAGAGGCCAAAGACAGGCCCAGTGGCTTCTCTCTGTTCTGCTGCCTCCAGATCTGGATGTAGAACTCTCAGCTCCTTCTCTAGCACCATGTCGGCCTGCAGGCTGCCATGCTTCCCTCCACGCTGATAATGAACCGAATCCCCGAAGCTGTAAGCCCGCCTCAATTACAATGCTTTGCCTTCTAAGAGTCCCTGTGGTCATGGTGTCTCTTCCCAGCCACAGAGCACTAACTAAGACAGTACTGTTCTTGGTGAATTTTATCAGGAATATCAAACCTCCACAGACTCTTCACCAGCAAGGGAAGAAGGAATACTCAGACACCAAGGGCTAACTTTATCTATGACTTACGAAGTTGAACAAAGAAAAAGCGATTGATTCAAATATTTCTAAGTGTGACCTTGAGAAGTCCCTAAGGCGATGGTAAAAGGTGCTACAGTTGAGATGTTCTGAACGCCACATTTCCCATCACCGTGTTTCTCTTTGTCTTCTCTCATGCTGTTGTGCGCCATAGTCCTACAGTACTATATACTGTATATAAATAGTGCTACAGTACACCAAAGCTGTGTGGGTCACAGACTCAACTGCCTGTTATGACTTCTGAACTAGGAAATTGGATGGCAGCTCCCTCCACACTGCTTCAGCTCTTCTAGGAACACTACCGTGCACTGCTCTGTCTTTCCCTTTGTTCTTATAGAAAACACTCCCATGGGAGATTTGTGGAGTCTGTCAATGTTTTTAGAGCATTGACTGACATGGCTGTTTTTTTTTAAACACCTAACTTTTCAGGCTTCAGGTGAAAAAGCAATTGACCCCTGGGTTAACATGGTGCTTAAAGGCAGAAATGTCAGCCAACTCTTGAGAACCCCAGGGATCAATTGCTTTTTTTTTTTTTTTTTTTTTTACACCTGTTGGAATTTTCTTGAACAAATAGCATCATAAATAGATCTGTTCACGGTAGAAGGCAAAGCTGTGGCGGTGGCACACTTTCCCACACTCCTTTTAGGGCGGAACTCAGAGATGGAAAAGCCTATTTCTTCCAGTATGTTATGGAGTGTTGAACACCTGCAGCCTCTTCAATTCCGCTAGAGGGCAGTGTTGCTTAAGTCTGGATGACCACCTGTCACTGGTGCTGTAATTGTGAACATCCTCCCAGAGATCTCTTGAGGAATAATTTCGCATTTGAAATGTGTGCTTTCTTGGCACAAGTTCTGTGAAAAGATTAGCCCTTTCAAGTATGAACAGGAATAAAACTAAGGCTACGTTTTCTATACTAGCAAATTGGTTAGTCTACAGACTTCTTAGGAGACCAGACTCCTGAAGATCCTCAGAGGTCCATGTTCCTGAGACACACACTTGCCCTTCACAGCTCCCAGACCCTCTTCCGTCTGGATTACTCATGTTTATCCTTCTCACTTCTTCCCTTTGTGGCCTCATTTGTGATATCTTCTTGTTGATCTCCCCTCATATTCTACTCTGTGAACAGATTTTCTTGGAAGACAAAGGATATGAAAATATTTCTAGGAAATAAGGCATTTTAAATACTTCTGTATGATAATCTTACCCACTGCAGCAAACAAATTTGGAAATGTCTCACGAGACGAAGATTAAAAAAAAAATGTGTGTGCCCTGTTTCCTCTGGGGCAAAAGCATCAGACCAGTCCTAAGTTAATGAAATCTCCTCTATAATATTAAGGGGATTTCTATGCATTGTGTGTGGCACTTTTGAATGGAAAAAAAATCCTTCAAGGAAAGACAAATTTATTTCATTCTTTCTAGTATTTATCTTAAAACACTACGTCTGTTGTAATGGTACCATGTGAACTATGCTCTAGTTCTAGAACTTACCATGCTGAATGGTCCTATTCTTGGCTTTTCCCTCATCTCGTGTACATCATCTGTGTTCTCTTTTTGTTTACAGACATTTAAAATTTACTTTTTTAAAATTTCATGCACGAATACAACGTATCATAATCATACTCCCCTGCTTTCCTCACAACTTCAGACCTGTCCCCACCCAAATCATATTTTCTTTTCTTTTTTTTTTTTTTTTCCTTGAGACAGGGTTTCTCTGTGTAGCTTGGTGCCTGTCCTGGATCTTGCTCTGTAGCCCAGGCTGGCCTCGAACTCACAGAGATCTGCCTGGCTCTGCCTTCCCAATGCTGGGATTAAAGGCGTGCGCCACCACTGCCTGGCTTCTTTTATTTTTTAAACCACAGTGCATTCAGCAAGTACTTCCTATATGCCCACAGATATGGGACCATTCACTAGAGCATAGTCAACTTATTACTGGTCACAAAGAAAAACTATCTCCCTCTCCTAGTTACCATAAGCTACCATTTACCCAGCTGGGGGTAGGGTGAATGAAACCCTCATCTATCCACCCAGGAATTAAAAAAAAAAAAATCATTATATTGTCTCTAGAAGTTTAAACACAAACTGAGTATGTTTTGATTAGAACCACCCCAACTCCCCACCAGTTCCTCTGCCATCTGCCCACTTCTGTCCTCTCCCTACATCATGTGCTCTATTTTTGTACCCACCGAGTCCACTTCATGCTTCCTGTACGTGCATAGGTATAGAGCCTTGGGCGTAGGACTGGAGCAGGTAATCCTCTAGCAGCCATCAATTGCAGATGGCTCATCTGCAAGGGGTGGGACTTCCTCAGTCCCTCTCCACCCATGCTGCGATTCCAGCTGACCTTCAGACTTATACAAGTCTTAAGCATGTGGTGACAGTGGCCGCAAGCTCATGTGGACGACACCCCTGTTTTGATACCGATGTATATTACCTCTGGCTCTTCATTTTTTCCTGCACCCTATTCCCGGATGATTCTTCAGCCCACAGAGAAGAGATGTGATGTAGGGGTCCCATTTTCGAGCGGGGCACTCCGCGGTCTCTTATTCTACACACATCGGCCAATTGTGGGTCCGCATTAGCTGCTGCCCAATAGAAGCAGCTTCTCTGAGAACAGATGGGGGAAGCCCACATCTATGGCTGTAAACGTAAATAGTTAGAAGGCAATTTGACAACACGGCCACTTAGCAAACTAACAATAGCTGATTTCTCCCACCCTGAGGACTGTGACCTCCCCGGTTCTGGACATTGGAGCGGGTTTACAGTAACAGCATGAATTCTCTATTGTGGAACAGGTCTCACATCTACTATCAAAGCAGTAAGTTACCCTCAAACAGTCACTATTGCCCTAGTGGTACATTGTGTCTGGCAGACTGGTATTACAGCATTCCTGGTCCAGTGCTGGGTGAGTTCATCTATGTCTTTTCATTTCTAGCAGCCTGTATAGCACCTTCCAGCACCATGAACGCCAGGCAGTTCAGCCCACAGCTGATTTCTCTATGCCCGGCAACAAATGTGTGTGGTGTCTTCAGCACTAGGTTTTGCTATCTAGTTACTGTGGACCACCAAGAGCAGTGGCAGCACCCCGTGGTTTTTCCAGACCCCAGGACCTCCTTGACCAATAGTTACTACCTAGCATATTATCCCATAGCCTTTTAAGTATTTGTTCAGCGGAGTTCTTCTAAAAGTTTGGTGGACAAATGAAGTTATTGAACAAAATTTGGATTTACTTCAAGGAATGAAGCAATTGTTTAGATGATTATTTGAATGAAGCAAGCATGACTCCTAAAAGAAAAAAAAATCATGGATGTCTAGACAGACTAAATATGAGTGTGAAAGTCACTGGTTATTTGCTCCAATTGCAAACATGCCTTTAAAAGGTTGAGAAACTCTATCTGTAGGTCTGTGATAAAAGTGAACACATACCAAGAGATTACCTTTTCTTTTTCTTTTTCTGGTAAAAAAAAGCACCTCCCTAAAATAATTCTTAATATGTACAGTGTGGAAACTGCCCAACATAGAGCCTGCTTTTATGTTACTACAAGCTGCACAAGGACATCCCATGCTTTAGAAAGGCATTTACAGTGTTTTTCTTGTGACAGTTTAGAGTTGTGGGTCTGAAGATTAAGTAATGTTAATACTAATGTAACAAAACAAGACCATTCCCTCGTTTTCCTTCCTGCTCAATTCACATACACTTTCAGGCTTACTTCTTACAAATCATATGACACAATTGGAAACAGAGACCTTTGCCTGTGAGGGTCACCTTCCCCCTGCTGGGGGAGACCTTTCACCCTGATCCAAACTGGAAGAATTACCAAAACCCCAGCATTGGGTGAGGTTCCCGGATGAGAGTTCTCTTGATCCCATGTCCGTTCAGGGGCCCACTGTTGTTTTGAAACAAGACTGTTGTTCGGACTAAAAGAATCCTTGTGTGAGCTGTATCCTGAGTGCTGAGCACTACCCGCTGTGTTTGTTCTCATTGCTGATGAATGAACAGGTTAGAGTTTTATCAACCAGGTACACACTGAACTAAATAATGCATGTATATGCTTTAAAACAACAGAAGCTTTCATTTTATTGCTTTTACTTGTAGGAGCTATTGGAGGATGGGTAAACCAATGCAATAAAACATTTGAAAAATTCAAAGAAATGTTGAATTTGGGATAGACTATATGAAAGGTAAGGTTTTTTTTTTGTGATGATCTAAAACAATTTGAGGGAACTAATATAGAAATGATAGACCAGTTATGAAAAGTCATTTACTGTGTGTGTATAATTCGTATACATCATCTTGTGTCATTCTCATAATCACTTTAAATTTTTTCTGTGTTGATAGGAAAACAAGAGTTCAGAGATGCTGAATTATTTGCTGATGGCCACGTGGCTTCTTGGTAGCAAAGGCTGGTTTCTTATGCACATAGATCTGTAGCTAGTGAATCAGAGTTCTTGAAGACAGCTAGAATTTAAGGATACAAATGACCCCAGGTAGCTGATAGTTGAATAACTACACCTGCCAGTAGCTAAGCAATATCTTGTTCCAATGACAGACATGATATTTACAGTGAAACTGACCTTTTTCTGTATGTAAGAGATTCAGTACAGGGATATGAAATTGACTGGTGAGGTTGGACCTTCCTGTAGTGCTTTCAAGGTTAAGACCAAAGAAAGAAAGAAAAAATACTGATCCTGACAACAGGCTTATTCCAAATAGCAGCTACATAGAAGGCTGAGGAAGGCATAGGTAGACTTATGAAAGGCTGGTGTGATGGTTAATAGTGATTATTAAATGTGCCGCAGCACAGTAAGCTATGATGAACACCCTTCCCCTCAAGTGCCTTTTGTCAACTGTCTTATCTCATCAACAAAGAAAGTAACTCATAGACTTAGGTATTTTTTTAATTATTATTATAGTGGCTACTTTTGATCAAGGTATGAATCTTAGGTTTCTTTGGGGACAATTGAGTTTCCATAAGTGGAAAGTAGCATGCTATGGAAATTATGCAAGGAATCTCCCTATAAGCTCAACACTCCAACTCAAGCTGTGTCGGATATATGAGGATATCTTCCATAAAATACATAAACTGCAGTCGTTTAAAATTAATTTAGAAGTTAAGATATAAGTGTACTTATATGTTACAGGGTTATACTAAAGTTATATGGTACTAACACAATGGAACAAAACAGAAGACCCAAATGTGAGTACCCAGACATAACAATAACCAGCTGATGTTTAACAAAGAGGCAAATCCCACACAGGGGAAAAGGATCTTTTATTGAAAAGCATCTTCGATAAGTGATGCTGGGAAAATGATGCCCACATGAAGAAGAATGAAATTAGACCTGCATCTATCATCCTATGCAAAAAACGGGCTCCAAGGTGATCAAAGACCTCTGTGTGAAGCCCGAAACACTAAAACTGCTAGAAGAAAATGTCAGTAATCCCCCACCAGACACAGCTGCAGGAAAGCTCTTTCTGACTAGGACTCCATTTGCCCAGGAATTAAGGCCAATATTTAACAAGTGAGACCTCACAAAACTAAAAAGCTTCTATACAGCTAAGGAAATGATTGGTTGAATGAAGAAGAACCCACAGAATGGGAGAGAATCTATCAGCTATACATCTTAGAAAATATTAATATCCAGAATATAGAAATAACTAAGAAAAAGGTATAGGAAACAAATGACCCATTTAAAAAGTGGGCTAGGGATCTAAACAGAAAGTTTTCAATAGAAGACATAAAAATAGCTAAGAAATAACTCAAAAAGTATTCATCATCCTTAAGATTTTGGAAAATGCCAATTAAAACAACTTTGAGATTTCATCTTAGCCCAGTAAAAATGGCTAAAACAACAACAAACCCTGAAAACAGCAGGTGCTGGTGAGGTTGCAGGGAAGAGAAACACTCATTCACTGTGGTTAGGAATGCGAATTGGCCCAGCTACTTTGGAAGTCAGTATGGAGAATTCAAATTAAAAAAATCTACCATGTGACCCAGCTATTCCATCCCCTGGTATTTGCCCAAGGAACTGGGTATCCTACTTCACAGCACTTTCTCAGCCCTGTTCATGGCTCCTCTACTCACAATACCTGGGAAATGGAAACAACCTAAATGTCCTTCAACAAATGATTGGGTAATGAAAATGTGGTACATATACACTGTGGGATACTATTCATTTCTAAAGAAAAAAAATGGAACAAAAGAATTGCAGATAATTGGATGGACATAGAAAATATTGAGTGAAGTAACCCAGACTCAGAAAGACAAATGC
The DNA here is from genome assembly GCF_004664715.2 of Peromyscus leucopus. Lineage (NCBI taxonomy): Eukaryota > Metazoa > Chordata > Mammalia > Rodentia > Cricetidae > Peromyscus > Peromyscus leucopus. The sequence continues at coordinate 4,939,975 of NC_051078.1, forward strand.
CACATTTTCCGTCTCATCTGCAATTCCTTACCCCACATCTTCAGATGTAGACACTAAAATCAGGAAAATATAAGTAAGTGGTGACTTGAGAGGGGGAAGGAGTGGAATACAGGGGTTTTGAATCTGGAAATGAATAAAAGGGGGGGAAGGTCTAATTGCGGAGGATCGTGGGAGGCTAATACAGAAGGAGAAGGATGGAGAAAGTACAAAAACAGTTTGATAAAGCCTCAAGGAAGCTTATTATTTTATATTTACCTTAAATCATATTATATATATATATATGCACACCTATATGCATATATAATATATAATTTAAGTTTATATAATGATATATAATTATAGATATATAAATTAAGATTATATCTGTATATAATCTTAAAGCCCCTTTAAGGTTGGCAATACTTTCCACAGGAACATAGTCTTACAAAAGCCTCAATACCAGGCTATCCCAGTTTCCTTAAGAGTGGTTGGTTAGGGTAGTCCAAGTGATTCCTCAAAACACTAAGACTGTGACTATTGCCCCTGTTGTCCCTCAGAGGTCAAAGGTAAGCCCCTGTTGCTGAAGACACTGCATATTTGATCTGGATCTAACCTGAAAGCCTCCTTCATGCAATCTAGCTTTCACAGTAGCAGAAAACCCGGCAAGCTGCTGAAGGAGGAAAGCAATTAACAGTCCTACCCAGATGAAACACCTGTGAGTCACAATGACCAGCGACCAGTGGGACAAGATAGCTGTAAAGGCACAGTAGCTGGCACTCACGTGGTCATGGTGACTGACAGCTTGTTAATTGGACTTAAGGCCCACCCAGTAGGAGGGAACCAAACCAACTTCCTGGGGCTGGTGAAATCATGGCTCTAAGGGAGAGAATTCAACTACTGCCATTTCACTAGACCAGCATAATTCCTAATTACATTTTCAATCTTTGCCTCATACGCACATTTGAGTGTAGCTACCACCCATCTTCAAAGAAGCATCTCTTTACAGCAAATAGGGATATCACACACACACACACACACACACACACACACACACACACGCACACACACCCTTAACTGGGCACAATGGAGAGATCAGCAGATCCTGAGGAGCCCAGCTCGAATGGTTACAGCTCCTACATCTGTGGTTCAGGAAATCTGGAAGAAGGGGCTGGAAAATTCTAAGAGTCAGAATACCAGAGAGTCTACTGTGCAAAATAGTCTTTCACAGAAACAGAGCTACATAAGCAAGACCTAAGCAATGGCAATATTAATAGACATGTTAATCAAGAAGGAGAAAAACCTCATGGGGTCCACTCCTGGACAAGGAAATATGGGCAACTGATGACTGCTGGGAGAGGGAGAATTGGCCTCCCCCAGGGATGAGTCCATAATTGGTTGTCCAGTGAAAGCGATCAGCCTTGAGATACATAAATAACAAAAAATGGACCACATAGTTTGTGTTTACATATTTTTATACATATACATACATATGTAATGACAATAATCCAGAAGTTATGAATTTCAGAGCGAGGGGATGTCTAGAAAGAGTTGGAGGGAAGAAGCTTGGGAAAGGCTGGAAGGAGGAAAGGGAAGGGGGAAAGTAATATAATAAGATTTTAATTAAAATATGTAAAATTATATGCGGATCTGACACACAATATCCTATATTTAAGCATGATAGTGGCCATGGTGGTAGCGTCAAAATATGGAGACGAAACTCACCTTTGGTTTAAGAGTGAAGTTATTAAAGGAACTCCATTGCTTGACTGTCATGAGCATTTCCCAGACTGGGGGTTTCCCTCTACCTACATATACATAAGCACACAGGCATACACTGTAACTAGATTAGTGTATACTGGGAGACGCATGTTGAAGTTGATAACTTGTGCCCCCAAGGACAGTCTTAATGGACACTGTCAAATACTACTTTCTCGTCATACACAGAAGAGCTGCAATTTGTACTGCACTTTCTTTGTCTTTGTTTTTCAATAGGGTGAAGAAATTCCATCGACAGTGAGAAAATTCATTGCAGTATTAGGATATAATATTTACTTTTGGAAATAAGCGGTAAGTTGACATTTTTGAATCTCACAGTGCTTACATACACCTAACTAGGGGCAAAAAAAGGTCAAATATAAAAGGTAAAATATAAAGAGTTTCATTTATCTATCTTTGAATTTGCTGAGAAAATTCATTACTACTTTTAATTTTAATAGAGACATTTCACTAGAACTAATTTTTTATAAAACAAATATATGATATAAAAATAATGTGCACCACTTAAAGGCCAATTTATAAAATACTTAAAATAATATTTTCTTAAATCAAAGAAAATGATGTGATTAAATATAATTAGCAATTTCTCTGCAATTAAAATTAAACCTGAAATAGTTCTAACTATAGTCATAATGGCTTCAAGAAGTCATTTCACAGGTATGCTTATTTTTATTTTGAATAACTCATAATTATATCTGAACCCGTGATCTTATCGCTAGAAGATAATGACTCACTTGTATGAATCACTTAATTGGCATTTAAGCAGCACAAGCTTCAAAGAAGAAGCCGCACCCCTCAAGGGATTCAAGGAAAGAAAAGGCTTGGTGTGTGTTTTGGGGTGTTATCTGCAGTTGTACCCTTCCTGTTTGCTTTTGCTCTCTCTGATTTTAGTTGTGTTCTGTTAACTGCAGTTCTGGGAGCGGTATCCCCATTAATATGAAGGCTTGCTCTGGCCATGCCCTAACTCAATGAGTAAACAAAAGCTGGGATGTTTCTGAAGAAGTGAGTTTCCTTTGTGTGCCTCATTACAAGAGATAGTCACAGAAACTATGACAGACCCACAACTTTGTATAAAGTCCACTTCAGCCTCACACAGCAGATGCTCCGGCAAGGATGTTCACCCAACAGCAGCTCTCTAGTCTTTGACCGATGCCACTCTGCTATTGGTCTTTGCAGACAAGGATAGTTGTTTCAATGTGTCTTATGTTATCCTCTGCCTCATGTCTTGAAAACCTCTCTCTGCCTGACTGACCGCTGGCTTACCACAGTATGGTTATTTCCTCTGCACTGCTCTGCTGTGTGGAACTAAACTTAATCATCTCTGGGGAGCCTCTCTGAACGTTATGTAAGGTGGCAATCTGAAAATATTAAATGTGATAGTCCATAAAAAAAACACAACTATTTTGAAATTATCCATGGCTCTGTACACCCCTGGAATCTGTCTTTCCACTGGTTACTTAGAAGCTATACCAGCTGTCAGGTTGACTATCATGCATGGAAGTGTCTGGGCTACAGTAGAGTAAGTCACAGGCCCTTGAAATGAATGACATGAAATGGTATGGTCTGTGTTTTCAGGAAATATTTACCATAGTCCTTTACTTAATAGCTTGACAGGACATCACTATGCTTCTATTGAGTGCCTCATCTTGCCTCATTTCATCTTACATCATCAGAAGGGGGTGTATTCATTCAGCAGGATACTATAAGGAGAGATTGTGTTCCCATAATTATTTAGTATATCATTATAACTGTTCTGTTTTATTAGTAGTTGCGTTAAATCCCTTACCATTCCTAATTTGCAAATTAAGCTTTATCATGGGGAGGTATGAATGGTTTAAGGAAACTATCACAGATACAGGGCTTGTTGCTGTCTAGTTTCAGGCATCCATGAGGGTCTCGTGGGCAAGGAGGGGACCACTGTCATCTTATGTTTCTCAACCAAACTTTGCATGTTTCAGCATCTGTAAGTAGCAGGTTTATGTCTGTGCCACTCTAGGAACTGTGTTTGCCTTTTTTGGAAGCCAAAAAAAAAAAATTAGTTTGGGCGTTAGTGGAAGACAGGAGACTCCAAGGTTGTGTGCCAAGGCGCTGATATTCACAGTGCAGCCAGAGGCTTGCGAGCATCAGCAGACATTTGAGTTCCCCAACCCTCCTCTCCCACCCCTGTGCTCTCAGGAGACGAGGCATGTGGGGAGCAAAGAGGATGCCTCCACAGACATCCTTGCTGTGGTGATCTAGGCCCGGAAGTGGCATCGCTGTTTGAATCCCCTAGCATCCCTCTGGCCAGACTTTCAGGTGACGGTGACCAGTCAGGACTATCTGAGGCTACCTGTAGGAAGAAAAACACACCATGCCAGGGAAGCCTCAGGGCATGCAATAGTCTGGGTTCCAAGAGGAACAGGACTCATCAAATGAAAACCAAAACCACATGGACGTGTTGAAATAGGGATAACAGGTCTCTCACCACTGGGAAGCCGACCGCCTGGTAGCTGCAGGCACCATCTGGTACAGAAGACCTGGAGAATTCCTGGTCCTGAGCCAGTGATGGAAATGTGAGGAACCTGGTTTTGACATCAGAGAAGGAATCTGTAGCAACAACCACAGGATGGATTAAATTGCTGGCTAGATGGAAGGCAGACAAGTAGAAGGTGACTGATCCTCCGGGCGGCTATGCCCTTTCCATCTGGACTGTTATTAGGGAGTGCAGCCCACACTTGGGGAGGGTCTTCACACGTAAGTACAGGAAATCAGGACAGTTCCTCAGCTGAGGTCCCAACTCAAGCAATTTTTTTTTTTTTTTTTTTTTTTTTTTTTTTTTTTTTTTTTTGGTTTTTCGAGACAGGGTTTCTCTGTGTAGCTTTGCGCCTTTCCTGGAACTCGCTTTGGAGACCAGGCTGGCCTCGAACTCACAGAGATCTGCCTGCCTCTGCCTCCCAAGTGCTGGGATTAAAGGCGTGCACCACCACTGCCCGGCTCGATTTTGATGTACAGCAAGTGGACACTAAAAACAGCCATCATAGAGGAAAATCTTGAATTTTCAAAAATAAACTTTTTTTTTCCTTCCCTTTCATTGAGTCATGGCCCAGGAGGCACACAGGATTAGAGAAACTCTGTCGGGCCACATTCAGAGACAAAGCTCACGCAGTGGTAAAGGCAGGGACTAGGAATCAGGGAAGTAGAGTCAGAGATAAACTTTAAATTTGTATATGTGTATATTAGCTCACATTCTACCCATCACTGATTTCAGAAAACAACGTAAAAAGTCTAGGGTGGCCGGGTGGTGGTGGTGGTGGTGGTGGTGGTGGTGGTGCACACCTTTATTCCCAGCACTCAGGAGGCAGAGGCAGGTGGATCTCTGTGAGTTCGAGGCCAGCTTGGTCTAAAGAGCAAGTTCCAGGAAAAGCACCAAAGCTACACAGAGAAACCCTGTCTTTAAAAGACAAAACAAAACAACAATAACAACAAAAAAGTCTAGGATGTCCATCTTTTGTTCTTTCAGTTCCCTGCAAGTAGTGGATGTGCAAGAGATGTTTGTTAAGCGGATGATCAAGTAATGAATTATCATTTCCTCCATCCTTTTAGTTTTTCCTTATTATTACCATGGCCCCCAGTTCTTTCCTGTGCACCATAGATGTTCCCTAGGTTGTGACTCTGTTTCCTTCTAGTGCATTGGTTTATGTAGCTGCCCACATTGCCTTCTTAATTTGCAGACTATCGGGCCTCATTGCTCCACACATTTTCCCGATGGCACTGTTTCTTCTCCTTTACTCTGTCTTTTAAAAACGTTAGTTCATTGAGTATTTTACACAATGGATTTTGATTAAGAAGTTCACAGCTGGTTAAGATTAATGACTACCCTCCCTCACCCCTCACCCCTCCCCCCCCCCCCATGTACACTCTCCCCTTCCCTCCCTCCCCACATCCCCGTGGAGGCCTGCACTGCTCTTTTCAGGGCAATGGAAGCTTAGCCAGTAGGGATGAGACACCCATGTAAGTCCTGGTGAGTGTGGAGTGTATTCAGCAATAGGGTCTTATTGTCTAGTTCTGGAAGATAACCAGAGGCAATGGCAGTAGCCTCTCATGTCTATGGCATCCCACTGACCAGCAACTGCAAAAGCAATAACCCATTCTTGGAACTGGGCTTTTTATCTTTGAACGGTGGTGTCTAGTAGAGGCTTTGTTGCCTGGTTTTAGGGTAACTCCATTTAACTCTTTGTATATGTGGGTATGTTATATTTTAGAAGGCTACTACAGTACTCGGTTTCCTTATGATTTTTTTCCTATAGGTCTTTAGTGTGACTTATGCCTTGTTTGTCTTATTTTAGTTTCATTACTGTCATGCAAGTGATGATTTCTCTAGCATCCTCTGCTGGGGTCTTTTATCGTTTCAAAGGAGAGTGTTGATTTCTCAGCCTTTAATTCACTTGTGTGAACTTGCAGAGGTGAGTCTCTTTCCAGTGGCCAGACCCCTCCATAGTGCAGCTACAGGCTTTAGTAATGTGCTCTATGGGAGGCTGCACACTTGTGGAAGAATGTGCTGAGAAGATGTGAGGGATATGGGGGACCGTCACCTACTGTGGTTTTATCTTGAAGGGCTGGTTATCTGCAGATACGGGGTAGATCCCATGTGAGCAGCACCTTCCTCAGGCTTCCTCGGAGAACAGCAGGGGGTCTTAGCTGGAGGAGGAGTGGGCAGCTCTTCAGGGCAGCCAGTTGTATGGCTTGTCCTAGGTGTGTTCTTCATCTTTCTCGTAGGGCTGTTGTTCCAGAGCTTTGGCAACATGGGGAAAAACTTTTTTTTTTTAAGTTTCTGATATTTTATCTATATTTTCCCAAGGAGATTGGTAGAATTGAGTCTGTGCCCCACTTGTAAAGCCTTCAGTCCGGGCCATCCATTATTTGTTCCCACTTCTCTGCACAGAGCTAGTTTCTAACATTACTGGAAAGAAAGAGATGGATTCACAGGGGAATGTTTTCTATGGCCTCCATTACTTTAGCTAGCCCACTCCACCCGAGTCCTAGTCACGAGCAATGGTGGCAAAATATGTAGATGTTGCCCAACCTCCCTTGGCCCTCCCCTTGGCTCCATTATTTCACTGATGGTGTTCTCAGTCCTTTCTGACCCTCAATTCCTCTTTTACTTTCAGGCTTTAGACACAGAGACCTGGATCTCACAATAAAATTGATTTCCTACGTTTTTCTCCTCTTTTACTTCAGAATTCTTTCATTCATTCTCTGGATCCTGGCTGGCACCAGATTTGAGTTACCTAAGTTCACGGTCTCCTTCTAATTCCGAGAGTAGAAGCCTTCCACATGGGTCTCCGCTACAAAGCCAATATGGGATTTGGAATCTGGCTTCCTATTAGTTAGTTTCAGGTCCTGAGCAGAATGACTTTGCCTTCCCAGCTCCCTGGTCAATAGAAGGGATTATAATAACGCAAACATCATAGGATGGTTTTTGAGGAGAAAGTAGGTTGAGAATCTATTGAGAACATTACTGGCAATTGCCAGCACATACAAGTAAATACAATAACATAGTCCACCAACTCAACTTGACTCTCCTGAATCAGGAAGCAAGCTTGATATCTGTCCTGACTGGCAAAGCTAAATAATTTTCTCTTTGAGGTTCATAATATTTCAACTCCAAACCTGAAGCAGTTGTGTCTCTCTGTTCTTTATCAAACACCCAGAATGTTCCAGTCTTAGTACTAAACAGTAATAAAATAAAAATTTACAATTTAGGCCTCTAATTAACCTAAAAACTGCCTAAAAACTATGAGGACTTTGCATTTAAGGTCACATAAAATTTATAGAGACATACAGGATGTGTACTCCATGGGCAAATTTACCTCAAGGGTAACTAAAAGCAAGGGTAAAGGGTAGTAAATCCACTGTAAAATGGACAAGATAAATAAGTGCTGAGGTCAGTAGCTTGACTTTTTAATCTGACAACTTTTGCTGTGAGTGTGCTTGGAGTATACATGTAATGAAAGACATTCTTTGGGAGAAAGCTTCAAAACACTGGTGCATTCTCAATTAGACCAACTCCTTGCTGAATTTTACTTTTTTCCAACTCAGCTGACTTCTGGAGTCTGGAATCCTCTGTCCTGAAAATCTGTCTGTATTGTCAAATTTCTGTTAGGGTCATGTTGACATTCGGTTTTTCCTCTGAGTTCAGATATTTTTCAAAGGTCAACAAAAAAGCCTCATTTATCTGAAATCTGCCCAGTTAGCATTTATTTCTCCTAAGTTATTAATCCCTTTGAAAATTCTATCAAACATCTAACTCTATGAATCTCATACTCAGTTGTCTTCACTAAGTTTCTATTTCAATTGAAATAATTTTTACAAGCTTCCAGCTGTTTCCCAAGGTCCATCAACTAGAGGACGTTTGCTTTTATGATTAGCTTGAAAGAAACAGAGCCAATACCACTTCTGGTTTCATGAAATGCAAGAAATAAAACATGTGACTCATAATAGTCAGCATGACTCCTGCACAATGCCAGCATATTCTGATATGATGTCATGAATTTGCTGTCCTTCATACTTACAAGAATAATTAAAGAGAAGGAGAGATTCCAATCTTGCCTTCGGGAAAGAACTTGTGTCAATATGAGCTGCCCAGGGCAGAAGGATGCCAACACAAAAAGAACAGATAAAATTCTTTCAAAATATGCCAAGCAAGGTCACTGGCCTCATAGCTCCAATGAAGATCAGGTTGTACTTGCATTTTAATGTTAAAACACCGGCAGCGTTCTGGTTCTGTTCAGGTGGAAAGGAGACAGGTTAAACAATGATTTCAAATTGTTCTTACACAACGTAGGTCTTTTTCTTATATGGGAATTTGCTGGAACAAAGACAGCTGTTGCAGTCCTTTGCCTTATTAACTCCACGCTTCTTATCCATCTAGAAGTATGGTTCTCAAGTCAGAACAGATTTGCTCCCTGTGGGGCATCTGGCAACATTTGCAGACCTGTCAATGTTTACATTTGGATGTGGGAAGGGCTGTTGGTAACAACAAGGTAGAAAACCAGGGGGCTGGCTGAACACCCTCCTGGGTACAGGATATCTGCCCACCACAGAGTTATCTCATCCTAAAGGTCGGTATTGCCAGCGCTTTAAAAGCATGCTAGGCATTTAAAACCAGGAAGCAAGGTCATTCACAACCAAGAACTCATGTTGTTTCAGGGAACTTGAAACTTTAATCGCCTTCCTCCAACAAAAGACTGACAGAAATTTCAAAATAGCTTCTCAGAATGCTTTCATCTTTTCTTTGGTATTCTGATGGAGGGCTTTGGGGAAAAAAAGGAGAGGACAATGGTTGTTATAATGTGCCTGAAGTGTTTTGTAACATGAGGAAAGAGGTACAGCTACTCAGAGCTATTGCAAAGACAATGCCCGTGGCATACATGAGCATTCTTTGCTCACATTCTTAGCCACCATCCCTGGCTTCTATTTGACTTTGAGAATAATCTTTATCTTTCACCTGATGCTTCCTGTGGAACCCCAACACACACACACACACACACACACACACACACACACACACACACACACACCAACACCAACACACCACACCTGCCCACAAAACACAGTGTGACAATTTTCATATGAAGCCTCATCTTTCTCAAATGTCATAGGTTAGGTTTCTAAGACCATTTAAATAAGCAAAACTCTTATTTGCTAGTAAAATTTTTTCTTTGTGGATGAATTTCTTAGGAAATCGTCTCTCTTGCTTTAATGTGATGAAATGAGATATTTGAAGGTCTTTAGTGATATTCAGTATCTGCAGATTTGATAATAATGATTTACTACAGGCATAATTCCTGTTGCTTATGCTAGGAGCTTTTGTAAATTAACATCCTTAGTGGTTTTAGATACATAAGATGCACAACTTAGTTGGGATGCACAGCTAAGGGAGCAAATGCGGTGAGAATCAAACCTGTTCTTCACAAGTGAAGGAATCAACATAGCCAGAAATAAGCCACCTTACTGTTTTCAGACTGGAGCACTTTTGAGATTCACAAACTGTACAGATGGGGGTTTTATAATTCTATCATTCTTTGATTCCAACTCCCTTCGAATCAGTATTTCCTTTCGATATCTGTTACTTCAGACACAGAAAAGAACCCCTATTCTAGCTAAGTAGTTACAAGTCAAGACACTACAGGATTTATGAAAGAAATATTTATTATGTGAGCTAGAATTGGGATGTTCAAATTATCACACCTCTTGGTTCTAAATTTTTCACAAGGCTTTGTAAGTTAGATTGAAATTTTAAAGGGGCAGTTAAGACTGATTTATTTCTAAATACAGTATCCCAAATCATCCTTCATCTCTCATCATGGACATGTAGTTCATCAGACATTTGCTACACCAACTTATGTGAATTCAGCTTTGACAAACTAAGTAATGTGCCGTCCCATTTTGTAAACCCACAGAAAATGTAGGAAGGAAGCTCTGAATGACTGAAGTCTAAGTGAATGTATATTTTGACATGGGCATGGCCCTGTCAAGGATTTCCAAGACCTTGGAGCCATGAAGCAATTGACAAAGCCATTACCACATAGCTCAGGCTCAAGAAGTATGGCAAAGATTTTCTCAGAGTATGTGTTTTCTAGGGTGTTTAACAATTGATCAGTGTGTGCAAATGCTAACAACTGCAGCTTCCCCCTACCAGATGTTTACAGTATGAGATTGTTCATGTCTGTAGAAGATACATACTACATAGACTAGCCAACCCCTTCCACTGTGCTGTTCATAGTAAACACCCAAGGTTCCAGATTGCACTGGTACTTTTTTAGAGAACCTCCCGTATCCCAGTTTTGCTGTGTCTGTGTGTCTGTCCTTTCTTCATTCCCTCACAGCCCCTAGCCAGTGTTCTGGGACACAACCCATGTGGGCTGTAGAAAGAAAACACTTTGCAACTTGGAATCTATTTGAAGAGGAAATACATCAATGCCTTTTAATAATGGATTTAATTAAGTGCTACTTAACTACAAATTGAGTGACTTTATAAACAAATACAGAGTATTTCTTTTCAGTATTTTGATATCAAACACTGACTATTATTAATAAAAAGATCAATAGTCAGAGCTAATCACAAGGCTGATGAGACCTTCCAAAGTGGTTTTATGATGTGGTCATCTGACTCTACACAATTTTTTAAAAACATGTTTTGTGTAGGTATTTTTGTGCATGATATTCTTGAATCTTAACAGCATTGAAATTCTGCATAGTAAATACCAGACATTCCTAGACCACATTGCAAGAGCTGGTCCAACAATGAAAAAACAAAGACCGCTTTAAAGGAAGTGGACATTGAAAGCAGCTGAGAAGGATGTCTGGTGTAACATGACTGCATGTGGAAAGAATTAACATCTTTGTAGAGAAGAAGGAGATGACATGTTCCTGACTTCTCCAGGCTAGCCTCCCAATTCTTCTCCATATCCCCTGTTTTCATTTTGCTTTTTTATTGAGATATGAGTTTCAGTATTCAGTCCATGGTGGCCTAAATATATCATGTAGCCCATACTCAGCCTTGAACTTGCAATTCTCCTGCCTCTGCCTCCTAGTGGGTAAGATTATAGACATCAGAATCTTCTTTCTGTTTTTTCTTTTCCGGTTAGACTTTGGAGACAGGGTATCATGTGGCCGTGGCTGACCTTGAACTTGTTTTGCAGCTGAGGATGAGTCAAGGTGGTATGTTGGTATCAATCAACACCCTGGAAATGAAATGATTTATTAGTGTAGTAATTTTAAATGCAGTAGATCCTTTCACTGTTCTTTGAGGCTCCTTTATTCTCAGAACTTATACTATATGCACACATTTCTATTGTTTTAAAATATTTTTTTTATATTTTGAGGTTTTAATATAACTGTGTAATTTCCCTCTTCCCTTCTTACTCTCTCACCTTCTGTTTTTGCACCCGTAGGACATCCACTGTCCTTTCTTTGTTCCCTCTCTTGGGATTGGAGAAACGGGACTTGATCTCACAGTGTAGGCAAGAATATACAGTCTGTTCTTTTTATAGCCTGAGATTTTTTTCCCCATCAAAAGAACGGTCATCCTAAAATCATGACTTCAGATATTATAAGTTGTACTAGACTTTATCAAGAATCTTTGTCAATTATTATAAGAGCCTGTGGTGATATATTTGTAATCTAAGAGATAAAGCTTGCCTGAAGATAAGAGAACAGACCCAGCCAGAGAGTTAGCCACAGAGATCAGGCAGTGGTGGCATACACCTTTAATCCTAGTACTCGGGGAGGGGGGCGTAGAGGCAGAGATCCATCTGGATTTCTGTGAGTTCAAGGCCACACTGGACTACATGAGATTAATCTAGTCTAAAAGAGAAACACAGCCAGGCAGTGGTGGCACATACCTTTAATTTCACTACTTGGGATCACACACCTTTAATCCCAGCACTAGGAAGGTTGAGACAGGAAGCAATATGGCTGGGCAGGGAAAGGAATATAAGGCAGGAGGAGACAGGAACTTGGTTTCTTCTTCAGGCTGAGGAGTTGATGAGGGAAGAGTTGGTAGTTGTGGCTTGCTCTGCTCCCATCTTTCAGCTTTCACCCTGATACCTGGCTCCAGGTTTTTATTATAAGACCATTTAGGATTTATGCAACAAGAGCCTCCCTTGATGATATCTTTGTTTCTTTGCTTGCTTTTTTCCTTGACTGATCATGATAGTTTGTGTTCTAGTTTCATTTAGTTGCTCTGATATAATGCTCTGACCAACATCAACTTAAGGGAGGGAAGGGTTTGTGGTGATATTGTGTTCCCCAAAATATTGTGTGACCCTAATAAACTTATCTGGGGTAAAAGAACAGAAGAGCCACTAGATGTAGAGGCCAGAAAATGGTGGCACACACGCTTTTAATCCTGTCACTTGGGAGGCAGAGATCCATCTGGATCTCTGTGAGTTTAAAGCAACACTGGAAACAGCCAGGCATGGTGACTCATGCCTTTAATCCCAGGAAGTGATGGCAGAAAGCAGAAAGGTATATAAGGCATGAGGACCAGGAACTAGAGTTGGTTAAGCTTTCAGGCTTTGGAGCAGCACAGTTCAGCTGAGAGCCATTCTGGATGAGGACTCAGAGACTTCCAGTCTGAGGAAACAGGATCAGCTGAGGAATTGGCAAGGTGAGGTTAGCTGTGGCTTGTTCTGTCTCTCTGATCTTCCAGCTTTCACCCCAATAATAGGCCTTGGGTTTGCTTTTATTAACAAGACTTTAAGATCCATGCTACAAGGGTTCATTTGGCTTACAATTGCAGACTGGAGCCTATCATTTCAGGAAGCCAAAGCATGAATTGAAGGCAGCAACTTGAAAGCAGGCCTGCTCACTAATCTACACAGCACCCTGTTTGACAAAAAGACTCACTTCACATCTGAAGAACTGTGACAGAAACCATGAAGATGCTTCCTGTTGCCCAGCAGGCTGGACTACACTCATCTAGCTTTCTTATAAAATTCAGGACTGCCTGGATAGGGAATGGTTCTACCTGCAGTGAACTGGGCCCTTCTACACTGATTAACAATTAAAAAAATCTCCCCAAACACATGCACAGACCACTGTGTCCTAGGCCATGCCACATGATAGTCTCTTCCCGGGAAATTCTGGGTTATGTCAAGTTCATGGTTGTAGCAGGGACCATTTGGATTTCCAGTATCCATTCATGCAATTTTGTGATGGTTTTCACAAAGCAGTGGAAATAGTCTTATGTGACTCTTAGTGCTTTGTGCTACAAATTCCAAGCACTTGCCTAATTTGGTTACCACTTCCCCCTTTGAAGTGCCCTCTACGCTTACTAAATCACAATACCGTTCCTACAATTCTCTCCGTTTCTCAAGAGCTTCTTTTCTATCTTGCCATGTCATTCCGTCACTCTCCGCCCAATTCCACCCCTCAACATGTAAAATCTACCAACATTTTTAACACTTGCTGAATTCCTGATCACCACAGCCTGAACTCTCCCATATCTTAAATCTTGCTGCGTCCAAATTTAATTCCAACTATTTGGTGAGAGTCTCTGCTATAGATGGGTTTCGCTAAGACATCAAAAGATATGTCTTCCTCAATGCTTCTGTCTTTGCAGTTAGCACAATGGCTTCTTCCAGAGTGATTGCTCCTTCCAACCAATTCATCTAGGACTCATTGGACAGTATTTCAATTTTAATTTAGACATCATCCCTGAGGAGGCGCCTTTTCCAACCCTGTCTTAGTGTTTCTATTGCTGTGATTTAAAAAAAAAAATGATGAAAAGCAGCTTTGTGAGGAAAGGGTTTGTGTTGTCTTATAGCTTGTAGTTCACCATCCAGGGAAGCTTGGGCAGGAACTCGAGATAAAACTGGAGGCAGGCGCTGATGCAGAAGCCATGGACGGGTGCTGCTTACTGGCTTGCTCCTCGTGCCTTTCTCAAGCCTGCTTTCTTACAGCACCCAGGACCACCGGCCCAGGAGTGGCACTGCTCACCGTGAGCTGGGCCCTTCTATGTCTACCACCAACCGAGAAAATATACCGCAGACTTCCCCAGACAAATCTGGTGAGCACATTTTCTCAGTTAAGGTTGCTCCTCCAAGATGACTCTAGCCTGTATCAAGTTGGCATAACACTAGTCAGCACAAGCCCTCTAAAGCTGACTTAGATTTTATTCTTCTGACTTACCACGAACCTTTGTCCAAAGCTCAGTGGTACAACTCATTACATTTTCTGATATTATTGGCTTTATATTTGCTCCAGTAAAACATTTGTGATAATTTGACTCTACTGAACATACATTTTTTTTTTTTAAAGGACAGAGATCAAGTACCAAGATTTTCTTCTATTTCCTTGGTTATTTATTAGAATATTTGTTATTATTTTTTTTTAAATCTCTGGCACCTCAGAAAGTGTTTGGCTTTGGAAGATAATATTAACAATGAAGGACTGCTATATAGCCTGTGGTCAAAAGTAGAGAAGTGATGATATTTTTTCTTCTCTTACCATTTACCACGTGAATGTCAAGAAGCAAAGAGCCTTAGTGTGGGAATACTAACATCACTGACTGTGAAGACCCTCTTAAGGAGTGCCAGCTAGCTGGACTGGGGCAACCGAAACCCTCTAAATCAGTTCTTCTCAACCTTCCTAGTGCTTTAATGCAGTTCTTCATGTTGTGGTGTCTCCCAATCAGAAAATTATCTTCGTCACTACTTCATAACTGTAATTTTTGCTACTGTTATTAATCTGAATCAAAATGTAAATATTTTTGGAGACTGAGATTTGCCAAAATGGTCATGACCTACGGGCTGAGAACCACTGCTCTAATTTTTCTGCAACTCAAGTTTTCAGGCAGGTAATGGTCACTTGTTAGAAAAGCCAGGGTCATTTCGTATTTGGAGAATCCATCAATTCTCAAGTCATTAACTTCACTGTATCTCTAAAATTCATCTTCTCTTTATTTAGCATGTCTCTCTGAAACAGTTTCAAGCACTGCCTATTGAAGGAGACCAGTATTGCTTTTCAGCGCTAAATTTTGCATTTCATTCATGATGCGACAGTAAATAAAATACACACATTCATCCCTATATGGACAAGCAAGCGAAAGAGCCATTCCATGATATTACTCATCTGCAGGTGTTTGCACATTTGTCTTTAACTTTCATCTCTATTTCCAATTTTAATGTTGTCTAGGTTTCGCCTTCCCTCGTAGATCTTGTCAATTTCCTAAAACTTAAAAGCCATTTGTTGTTGACTTTAGGATCAGTTGTGTTCTGTGGTCACAGCATTTCCAGCTCAACACTTTAAATCAGCCACTGTTTCATTTCATCAACTTCTTTCTAGCGACTGTCCTGACCTCATCTCCATTCAGGAATGAGCTGCTAAGTGTTATCTCTGTCATCTGCCATTCAACTCCTTCCTTCTTGTACATGCTTGGCCTCCTTGAAGTAAATTTTTATGGGTCACATATCATGAACAGAAAATGGACAAATAGATCCCTATTTTTCCGTAAGACTCAAATACCATTTATCTCTGATCAAGTGTATTGCAGATTTTCCCCTGTTCCCATTGTTCGCTTTTCATTCAGCAAACACACTAGCATGTTTAAGACCAATTTTTATATCTTACAAATTTATCAGCAAGAGAAAAGCTTATGCAATCATATAATTTTTCTTTGCCTCAATGTGAAATATAGCCTTAAAAATCAAAAATACTTCACATTTCTTGCAATTTGAACAGTAAGTTACTTATAAAGAAAAGACTTTAAATGCCTGCCACAAAGGACCCTCATTTTTCCAGTCCAGGTCAATTGTCTCCACTGGTTTTGGGTCCACCATGAAGTAGAACATCATGGCGAGGGCGGTGTAGTTGAGGAGACTATCCACCTCATGAATGTTGAGAAGGAAGGAGTGAGGTAGGGTAGAAGAAAAGGAGGGAAGGGAAGAGAAAGAGCAGACATAGGAACCAGGGTTTCAATATCCATTTCAAGGCCACTCCCACCCCTATAATTCAACCTGTGTCTGCTATGCTTTGCCTCTAAGTTACTACTAGCTTCCACTAGCTGGGACCAATTCAACACATGAACTCCAGGGCAGCTCCATATCAAGGACCCCAGTGCCTCAGCCACATGGAAGTGGCAAAGCCTTCTTGGGGTAAGTCTCAGAGGGCTAGCAAAGCCTTCCACTGGTCCATGTGTGGATGCTGATAGCATGTGCATTGAAAATGTCTATCATAGCTTTCTCCCCCTGGATATTTATGGTCCAAAGACTGCTTCACTACAAAGGCTGCTTCACTACAAAGGCTGCTACTATCAAGATTAGTTGAAACTACTTCCTTGTTCATCTGAATGTAGTAACTCTGTTTCCTGATTCAACTGTATAGGATAAACATGCTGAGCTTGCAAGGTGCTGTGACTTCTTCATCCAAGACCTCAGCCAACCCAATCCTAGCTTTCCTTTGTCTAAGTGACCCTGTGTTTATCCTTTCTCTATTCTCCTATCCCTAGTTAAGGTTCTGGGACTCAAGCCACGGGAGGGCTTGACAGTGAACCTTTGTGGTGTATTTGAGATCAAACTGGAACAATGCCTAATATCAAAGTGATTAAGATGCATCTAGAACTGTGTTATCTGCTCTAAAGACAATTTTGCATTGAATCTCAAGACAGCTTTCAGTAGGTGGGATGTCTGTTGTGCCTGCTCTTCATATGAAGCTACTGGAATTTACAGAGTTTAAAATGTGTCTAAGGTCACATAGTGAGTAGAAAGAAAAGCTATAACCCTGAAACATGGCTCACAACGTTATTCTTGCCCATTTTTCAGCTAGAGAAACATAAAGTTCAACCAGGCTGAACACAGCCATGATACTAGAGGAGGATGGAGTGGTCACTAACAGTCTTCACAGTGTCACTATCCATTACTCAAGTGTTGCATGAAACAAGGGTGTCCTGATTTTTTTTTAAGCTCAGTCCAGTATCCAGTTTTGTTACCTTTCCTGGGGAGAAAGTGGACAGTCGATCAAATAAAGTGTCAGGAAAGCATCTTCAAAATATATACCCATCAAAAGAACAACCTGCCATTTCAACAACAAAATAATGGGCCTGCTGTAAAAAGACCTACTGGCAACACAGAGGAGCTGCACATTTGGAAATAACTCCAGGCAAGAGGGAAAAAATCATTTCACATAAAATGACATTTTCACATTCTATAAATTTGCCCTGTAGCCTATCTGCTTTTGTAAATATAGACAACTGTATTTACTCAGAAACTATCTCATACATTCATTCTTACTTATTCTAAAATTAACTCTTTTTAATATTTGCCTAAGTGCCTTAGAAGATATTGGTTTTTATATCTCAGATGTGATGTTCTTATTTGATTTTTAAAAACTCTTATAGGGAAAGGCTTTTAAAACTACTTTTCGTTTTAAAAAAAGAGATCAGACATTGTTTTGCAAACATATATGTTTCAGCTGAACTGGAAAAATCCCGACTTCCAGATACAAAAACTAGAGTCAGGCTAGTTTGGCCCCCTGGCACTGAAGTTAATGATGGTGGGAGGGTTTAGGACTGCTTGTTTGTATTTTTATGATGCTGAGAACCAAACCGAGGTTCTCATACATGCTAAGCAAGCTGTTTACTACTGAGCCTGGACCACTATACTCCCAGTCCAAGATATTAACCTCTTCAGAGTATCTTTCAGCTGATGGACATGCAGTCTGGCCATGGTTAGGCAGGTTAGTTGGAAAAGGTGGCGGAGTGAACAAGTATGTAGATACTGTTGCAGAAATTGCTTCTGCTCATTCTGGAAGGCAGCTCATAATTGGTTATAATGAAGAGCTGGGCATCTAACAGTGGTTAGGAAATTTTCTAGAGTCATAAAGAAAGGACAGATGGCATTCTGAGTTGGCATTGGTTCAGAAATAAAAAATATGCTTTGGGGTTATGCTGTGTTTTCATGGATATATGATGACTACTATAGGTAAGCAAGTTTAACCAAGGTCAGTTTGTGGGCCCCGAGAGTACCTAAGTCCGCAAGGTTTCTATTTTTCTCTTTCTTTCTCCCTGCAAGCTAGAGAGTTGCTTGTTATTTTACAAACTACTTTGAAGTTAGAAAATAGCAAAACAAAAAGTAGATCAGGCAGCATTCCAAAACATTGTATTTTATGTCTTGTCAAAAATTTAATGCCTATTTTCCTCTAGTTTTATTGTGATATATTGCTCTTAGGTCAGGGGGTATTCTGCAGTAAGGAAAAGAGCCTTGAGATCGAATGAAATAATGGTTCCCAGAATAAACCTCACTCCAGTCGGTGACCGAGGTCAACGCATGTTGACTAGATAATGATTATAATACTGATTTTGAAGATCCAGATTAGTTAATAGATGATTATCAAAGCAGACGGCTAAGTATTAGTTTGGATAGTAATCTTTGACTCCTTCAAAAGACCAATTTCAGATCATTGTTTAGTTTTCTACGTTTCATTCTGTAGCTTCAGTTTATGACACAGCACGTGTATTGTGCTTGGGCAATGTGACCATGTAACTACTTAAAATCTGTTTGGGATTGAAAACATAAAAAATAGCTCTTGATTCATGGCTTTCAGAGATTGTCTGCTAGTCCCCATTGGCTGACTGACTGGAGGACTGTGACTGTCACTGTTGTAAATCATTTCTCTTCCGACCTAGTCACACTGGATTGTTCCTAGAGAAAAATAATCCAATATCAACAGCAGCAGTAAGTCAGAAACTCAAGTTTTATGAACTTTTACATTCAGGAGAGCCTGGTTATATGTAAATAGGCCTTAGTCTAGAGAAGAGAAAACATGCCTAAAAAAGTTCATTGTTTCTGTTATTTACTTGGACCAATAAAATTATATGTGTGGATAGATTACAACATGGTATTTTAAAACGCTTATACATGCATAATGGCTACACTCTGAAAAATTAAGATATGCAGTACCCCAGATGTGTATTATTTTAGCAAAACTCTTAATTAATTGTTTTCTTAAGAAATTTCAATTATTTCATATTTTGTTGTTCTTGTCACAGTGATGTAGAACAGAAATTTCTAACTTCAACTGTATTCTTTGGCTGGTGTCTTTCCATCCTCCCTCCCCCACAGCCCTGGTTAACCACTGCCATGTCCCTCACTGACTCTGACTTGTACAGATTCTACATACAGGTGAGGCCATGAGGTATTGGTCTTGCTGTGCTGGCTTATCTCATTTCGGATAATGTTCTCTCTGTTTGCCTCTGTTGTTTCAGATGACAGGATCTAAATCTTTTTTTTTTTTTTTTTTTTTTTTTAAAGGCTGAATACATTATTTTCTTTGTCCCCTCGTCATTTGGTAGGAACTTAAGTTGATTTCACTTCTTAGCTACCGTGGATGGTGCCACAGCGGACCCTGGCATGCAGCAGTCACTTCCACAGACGCAAGAAAGGAGCGTGGGTGCACGTGTTGTGTCAGCGAGTTCCTTTGGGTTGAGGCATGACCTCCTCAAAAGAGAAGGGAGGCTCCTTAGATGCAGGAAGCTAACAGAGCTGCAAGCTTGGGAAGCCCATGATGCTTGAAAGATCCGGAAGCTTAGAAAAATGACAAGGTTCACAGAGCCTCTCCACAAGGTTATGTAAGCAGCAAGCAATTGCTAGGGAGGGGAGAACTCCATTGCAGTTGCCTGTAAGTTGGACAGGAAGCTCCAGGAATGCAGCCTCTGGGATCCCCACCCATGCCAGAATGGGCTTTTTGGTGACACAATTACCTTATGTCACCCATGCTCTGTGAGTGACCCCAGTAAACTCTCTGGTTCATCTAGCTAGAGTCGGAAGGAATTGTTCCTTTGAGAAGAATCTTGGAGAAAAATGTTTCTGTTCCTGTCTGTCCAGAAAAGAGTCATGCAACAAAAACAAAACAAAACAAAAAAGCCTTCTGGGTTAGCTGTAGTTTAGGTTCTTACAGAAAAGAAACAGACACACAAGTCATGATAAATAAAATATTAGGTGACTGCGTGACCTCATATCAGATGTAACTGATAAAAGTCTAAAGGTCTTGGTAATTCAAGGCATTTATTCTTTGATTTCAAAGCCCTCTCTAGTGAGACAGAATTATGGGATAGTGCTTGCTGGTGCTGCGTCTACTCAGCATAGAATACATCTAAGGGGCAGTGAGTTGTGGTTGAATCATTTTAGTTTGAATTTCCACATTTTAAAGTAAAGAGAATTAGAGACGCATTTCTGTTATTTGTAATAGACGTTTTGTTTGTCCTGCCCTGTTCCACAGCTGCTTCCAAATAATCACTCAGAGGTTTATATTAATTATAAATGCTTGGTTGATGGCTCAGGCTTATTACTAGCTAGCTCTTACATTAGTTTAAACCCATTCCTATTCATTTCTATTAATCTATGTATCTCTACATGGCCCATGGCTTACCAGTTCTTTTACATCTTGCTTCTTGAGTGGCTTAGAGACCACTGTGTGTTACTGCAGAAATCTGCCATCCCACAGCAGTTATCTTTGCAGATTATTGCAAGGATTATTGTAATAATCACTGTATTTATTATTCATTGTAATCATTAGTCCTTCTAAACTGTTCTAGACTATTATTCATTTCCAAATTATGATGTAGGTGGTAGCTAGGTTCTGAGCTATCAAAGATAGATACAGCAAGGGCCTGTCCTCATTGAGCTTTTCTTCCAATAAGGATAGTGAACATACATAGCTACATGTTGCATTAAATGGATAAGAGAAACAAATGCTAGTATTGTGTTGGGAGGGAGAACTAATGTCCACAGAGCAGAAAATAGATAACAATGGGAAAATGCACTACATTTTTATTTTCAATAAAGCAGTTTTGGGAGCCTCTTTAAATTTAAGAATTCAAATCTTTATCAGACTTCAACTTGGTTTATACATCAAAGTAACTGAAAATGCTCTAAACCAAGCTTGCTAGTATGTAATAAATTAGGGTTAGCAAGAGAACATTCAAGTTGGGCATCTTTGAACGAGGGTTATAAGTTCTGCAGAATATTATGAGACCATGAATACTGAAAAACATGTTTTCCAATAAGAAATTAATTGCTCACTTAAAAGTCACAGAGAAACAATGACTTCATGAAGTATGATTTCACCCTCAAAAGGCAGTTTATCTCAGTAAGTGGTTAATCTAAACAGATGCAACAGGAGAAAGAAAACTCCCCATGTTAGACTGAGAGGTCTTCAGCAGGCAGAGCAGTGTTTAATGTCATATGGATGTAATTTAATATGAATTTCTTCAATACTTGAGTAAGCATCCTCACCAAATCTGCTAAATGGAGTTACTGATTTTGTTTCTTTCTAGAATGATGATTTAGTTGTGCAATCATGCTGTCACCAGAAGAGATTCATCACAATAATGATGAGTCTTTTTCCTAAGGACATTATCATAAATCATTTGCATACAGCCCAAGAGAAAGATTTCTAGTTAAACTTTCTAAATGTTACAAAACGGTCATAAAGCATGAGTTGTTAGAAATAGGCATTATTTTTATTTCAGTTTGGGGAACATATGGCAAAATGATTATTCACTGATGCTGAATTGATTTAGCAAATATGTACACACAAGGAATATCTTAAGAGATGTTCAGGATCTGCCATGCCATGATACTGATGTCATATTCTTCAAATTATATTTATAATACTTTAGGTACCTAATGTAAACACTGGGTCCAACATTTTTGAAAAGATATTTTTGAAAGTTTTATGTATTTGTATAACATGACTTGATTATATCCATCCACCATTACTTCCCTCAACCTCCACAGTACCTCCCACCCATTGGTTGTGAATGTGGAGGCCAAGGGTCAACATTTACAGGCTAACCATTTACAGACTAACATCCAGCAATGCCATTTATTTATTTATTTATTTATTTATTTATTTATGCATTCATTTGTTTGTTTGTAACAGAGAGGATCTCTCGCTGAACCTGGAACTTTCAATTTTGACCATTGAGCCCCTGACATCTGTCTGCTTCTACCTTAACCACACCTATCACTAGGGTCATAAACACACTCCTCTGAACTGGCTTTTATGTGGATGCTGAGGATCTGAGCTCAGGTCTTCAAGCTTATACAGCAAATACTGAGCCATCATCCCAGGTCCGACTCTTACAAGATAATGTTACAGGACACACTTGACATTTATAAGCCTGCCACTTCTCCAAAGAAATTAGGCGATAGATTGATATAGGTAGGTGGATTTATTTATAATTAGGACAAATTGAAGGAAGACTTCAAGATTCTCTGTGCTTGTATGGCGGTGTCATAACCTTATTGAAAAAGATGAACCGTGGAGCCAAGAAATATGCAAATTTTAACTAATGTGACCTTTGTGGTCTCTGCCTAAGAGGCAGGCTGGCATCAGGGTTTTAACATTTGCTTCCCTCAGCATGGGATCCTGAAGGAACTTGAATCCTTTGAGGCACATTGTTCCAAAAGCCTGATGGCAATGGGGCAGTCTTCTCTCAGGCTCAAGTCCCATAACAACACACCTTTAAAATATGTTGTAATTTACAAGTGTTCTCCCCCATCTCGTCTTTCTCACTCCCCGATTAATCATTTTTCTTTCCTCTCTCATTTCTCTATTTTTTTCTAGGTCTTCTTCTGTTTCATTCTTTATTTTCCTATTATTAATCACAATTTTATCAGGTTAGGCATATATCATGTGTCCCTCTAAGAATAGTTTGCAATCTTGCTTCATCCTCACAGACTGAAAGCTAAATTCAAGGGAATTATTACAGTGAAGTTTTTTATTCTAATTTATTCCACTCTCAAGTTCTGAGACATTTTTTCCTTAAAACTACATCCCATTCAAAACAACATATTTTCAAATTGACAGTGTAATCTCTAGTCAAGAGCTTAATGTATGAACTTTAATTTCCTTATCTTTTGATATGACTAATTTTAAACTATTGTACATAAAATGTGGTTTAAACTATTCAATTGCCATCTAATTACAATCACAGAATCTTCCATATCTGCTTTCTTCACAGCAGTGATTTGAGTCAAATTATCATTTGCCAATGATATGATAGTATACATAAATAACCCTAAAATTTAAAGCTGTAGGTAACTCCTACAGCTAAAAACACTTTCAGCAAAGGGGCTGGATGCAAGATTAATGCAAAAAAAAAAAAAAAATTCTCGACGCTTTTCCCCCAACCAACACCAAACCAAACCAAACCAAACCAACCAACCAACCAAACAAACAAACAAACAAAAAGTAGCCCTTCTATACACAAATGACAAATGGACTGAGAAAGAAAGCAGGGAAAGAACACCTTTCACAATAGTCTTAAATAATATAAAGTATCTTGGGGCAATGCTAATCAATCATGTGAAAGATTGATATGATTAAAAACTTCAAGTATTTGAAGAAAGACATTGAAGAAGATATAAAAATATGGAAATATCTCCCATGCTCATGGACTGGTAGGATTAATATAGTAAACATGGCTATTTTACTAAAAGCATTCTACAGATTCAATGCAATCCCCATAAAAATTTCAACACAATTCTTTACAGACCTTGGAAAAACAAAAAGCCCAGGATAGCTAAAACAATCCTGAACAATAAAAGAACCACTGGAGATATCACCATCCCTGATTTCAAGTTGTACCACAGATATAGTAATAAAAACTGTATGGGATTGGCACAAAAACAGACACATTGATCAGTGGAATTGAATTGAAGACCCAGACATAAATCTAAACATCCATGGACCTGATTTGTGATAAAGAAGCCAGAAATACACTCTGGAGAAGAAGACATTATTTTCAACAAATGCTATTGTTCTAACTGGATGTCAGCATGTAGAAGAATGCAAAGAGATCCGTATCTATCACCCTGCACAAAACTCAAGTTCAAGTGCATCAAAGACCTCAACATAAAACCAGATCCACTGAATCTGACAGAAGAGAAAGTGGGGAATAGCCTTGAACTCGTCGGCACAGGAGACTAGTTCCTGAATATAGCACCAGTAGCACAAACACTGAGATCAACATTTAATAAATGGGACCTCATGAAACTGAAAAGCTTCTGTAAGACAAAGGGTACTGTCAACAGGGCAAAATAGCAGCTTACAGAATTGGAAAAAATCTTCACCACTCCCACATTCTGATGGAGGACTGATATCCAAAATATAAAAATAACTCAAGAAACTAGATTATCAAATAACAATCCAATTAAAATATAGGGTACAAATCTAAATAGAGAATCCTCAATAAAGGAATCTCAAATAGCCAAGAAGAAACACATTAAACATTTAACATCCTTAGTCATCAGGGAAATGAAAATCAAAACTAATGATTTCATGATTCCATTTTACACCCATCTGTAGATGTAACAATCGTCTTATTAAATAAGAAACACAGAGCCAACACAGAGATGAAAGCCAAGAGGTCAGAGCAATAGCTAAGAGCTAAAACCTTACCCTTCACTGTCTCTGTACCTCTCTGAAAGAGACCTACTTCCTGTGTCTATCTTTTTTGATAGTTTCTGTTCTGCCTTCTCATTAGTTGTAAACCCAACCACATGACCTCCTAGTCAGTGCCTGTCTGTACAGACCTCCAGGTCTTCTATGGTTGGTATTGAGATTAAAGGCATGTGTCTCCAATGCTGGCTGTATCCTTGAACACACAGAGATCTACCTAGCTCTGCCTACCAAGTGCTGGGATTAAAGGCATGCACCACCACCGCCCAGCTTTTGCTATGGCTTGCTAATAGCTCTGACCCCCAGGCAACTTTATTAACATACAAATAAAATCGTATTTCATTACAAATAAAATATCACCATACCCATCAGAATGGCTAAGATCAAAAACACAAGTGGTGGTTCATGTTAATGAGGCTGTGGAGCAAGGGGAACAAACACTCTTCCATTGCTGGTGGGATGTCAAACTTGTACAGTCACTATGGAAATCAATCAATGGAAATCATTATGGTTGTTTCTTAGAAAGTTGGGAATTGATCTACCTCAAAGTCCAGCTATATATGACTCTTTGGCATATACCCAATGGTGGCACAGAGCTGGGGAGAGTAGCCAAGCAATATCTGCTTTTTCTTCAGGCCCACTCCATGAGAAGGACCCCATACTTGACACTGCTTGGGTAACCAGGAACCAGAGACTAGATGGCCTAGAGACCTAGGGTAAAACCAAATACCACTGGTCTAAAAACAAAACAAATCAATTAAATGATTCATAGTGTTAATCTGCTATACTTGTGGATCAATGCCTTATCCAATCATCCTCAGAGAGGCTTCCTATGACAGCAGGTGGGAAAAGATGTAGTGAACCACAGCTGGACATTATGAGGTGAGACAGTCTGAATTGGAGGTCTCCATCAAATCCCTCCCTTCGGAGCTCAGGCATTCCTGTGGAAGAGGAAGCAGAAAGACTGTAAGAGCTATTGGGGATGGAGGACACTAGCAGAACGGGACCCTCTGAATCAACTAAGCAAGGCAAATATGAACTCACAGAGCCTGAAGCAGCAAGCGCAGGGCCTACAAGGGTCTGCACCAGGTCCTCTGCATATATATTATAGCTATCAGCTTAGTATTTTATGGGACTTCTGACTGTGAGAATGAGTGGGTCTCTGACTCTTGTGCCTGCTCTTGGAACCCCTTCTCCTGCTGTGTTGCCATGTCCAACCTCGATGTGATAGTTTTTTGCTTCCTCTTATTTTATTTTGTCATGTTGGGTTGTTAGCTCTTAGAAGCCTATTTTGTCTTTTTTTTTAAATAAGAGATCTGAGGGGAGGGAAGATGGGGAGAGACTGAGAGGAGTTGAGGGAGGGCGAACTGTACAAAAAAAAAAAACCTTAAAAAATGAATAAAGGTTGTATACACTTGGACTTTTTAAAAAAGAAAATTAACTAGAAAGAAATAGTAAAACTCATTGCTGATTCTAAACGCTACTGAAATGCTATTGAGGAAGAAAGCATGAGACGGCTAAGAAATTTCCATTCCTGGTAGTTTGGTAATTTGTTGATGTCTCTGAACTTACTTGGTCTATGCTTTCTGTTGGCAGGAGTTGCTAATGGCAGGGATAACACTCAGCTTAGTCACAGAGAGTGAGTCCTCAAAGAACAGAGAAAGTATTAGCGAGACCCAAATGAGGAAAGGGCTCATTTTTTAATCCCTTTAAAAACTAAACTTTTTTTTTTTTTTGAGAAGCTGTTCATCATTTGCACACGACTTCCTATCTCCTTGTTGGAACCTATTAAAGTTAATTTCTTTTTTATTTTAGAAAGCATTTTAAATATCCAGTGATTACACCTTTTCACTTGACATTGTGAGACAAAGTCTCACATGTAGCCCAGTATTGGCCTTGAATTTGCTATGTAGGCAAAGATGGCTTTGCACTTTAATTTTCCTGTCTGCAGCTTCCGTGAGTTTATGGACATGTGTCACTGTCCCTGATTCTATGGAGTGCTGTGACTGAGAGTTGGGGTTTTGTGCATGCTAGGCAAGTGCTCTACCAACAGAGCTACATCCCCAGACTATTATTTTTTTTATAAGCAACAGTTATTTTTAGACTTTTCCTTTTGGTGCTGTAGAAACGTACCACACACCAAGTTATTTCCAAAAAAAAAAAAACAAAGAATTTAATTTAGGCATTCTTGAGCCTTGTAAATCTAAGATTAAAGTATATCCACCATCCTGACAGTGATTTTTGCTAATATCATGGGATGTGGAAGAACTATTTAAAAAGAAATAATCTTGCTACGTTGGGGCTGTTCGTGAAGGTAATTAAATTACCATTTCCAAAGACAAAGTCCGTATGACCCAGATTCTTCTCAAACACTCCACATCTACACACCAGCATTTTGGGAAAACTTAGATTTTAGATGGCTTATCTCAGAATATGAGACCTGATCATCCTTAGTCATGACACAGGATGCTAAAACTGAGAAATGTAGTTTCCTGTAGTGTATTGACTCTTAGAATAGAATCGTCGAGGAGATCCTGTAGGTGGTTGATACTTCTTCAATGAAATAACATACCCTGAGAGTGAATGGAGGTTACTTCAGTTCTTACAAGGCAAAGGGAAGCCTGTGTGTGTTTCCTCCAGTCACTGAGTGTCTTTGTACCTGAGTTTCCTTCTTTGTAAAAAATGGTTGGGATGATAGGAATTACCTATCTCCTACAGTTGCATAAGAAATAAGTGAGTTACAGTGTGGACCTAAATATGCCTGGAAGAACAGGATGGCTGAGAGATGACAGTATCTCAGTAAAGATAACCCTGTAGGCTCTGCAACACTCCCTGAGTTTCTCAGAGGCTTCTCCGCCTCATTGCTTTCCTTCCCAAACCCATCCTCTTTGGCTTGACTTTTGCTTCACTTTCCCTTAGACCATGGTGGTCCTGTGATAGGACACTTTACTTGCCCAGCCCTGCATCAAGTACTTATACTCTTCCTTCAGTTCTTGCACCTCCATTTTGGCTTAAGACTTTCTCAAAAACATCGATTCTTCATGTTGTAAGAAGCTGGAATATGAAATGTATTGGGGGGATGATATTGGAATGTCAAGTTGCTTCTATTTGCTGTCGATAATAACCAACACAGAGCCCCCCCCAAAAAAATTGGGCAAGGTACATAGAATAAGAATGTGGAATTCCTAAACGGAACACTTGCATTACACCATCTCTTCCCAAGGCCCAAGCATCATTGCGGCAGGGTGAGTAGAAAGCCTCACACCCAGAGGAGTTGGGTGACACAGTTACCCCTGTCTTCTGGACACAAGAAGGGAGCAGCACCGATGAACTCACAATGGTTGTGACAGCATGTGCAACACCTGAGCACGCTCAGGTTAGATCAATCCCCAAACGGAGAAAAGAAGTGGCCATGACGTTCCACTCTCAGCTCTTTGCAATTAATAGCTGCTAAGAGAGGTCGAGTCATTCTCTTTAAGGGTTTTGCTTCTGTTGAGTCTACCACACTCTAGTGGAAGACCATGCATCCAAGACGATATACAGGCAGCTTGAATTGTACTTCATAGGTGTAAAAAAAAAAAGAATAGAAAAGACACAAAATTGGGTGGGTATGGAAGGAGGGTGGATCTGAGAGGAGTTGAGGGAGGAAGTGAATGTGATCAGAACACATGGCAGGAAATTCCCCAAGAGCAAATGAAGACATTTGAAAAATATTAATTGTCACAAAGGGTTTCTTCCACAGGAGTCTGGGGCGGGGGTGGGGTGAGGTGGGGGGAGGTATTCTTTAATGTTGTACAGAAATGTCCAACAGTCTCCAGGACTATCCCATGAAGAAAAACACGAATTCCATAGGCTCCTCCGCTACAGAACCATTGTCTTTCCACCAGTGTCTATCCTCTATGCTTGGTTAGTGACTTGATAGCATCTACAGTTTGTCCCACAGGCCTCAACAAGCTGCAGTGAACAGCTACAGAGTAAATGAAGCCTGTGTC
Organism: Peromyscus leucopus; assembly: GCF_004664715.2. Classification (NCBI taxonomy): domain Eukaryota; kingdom Metazoa; phylum Chordata; class Mammalia; order Rodentia; family Cricetidae; genus Peromyscus; species Peromyscus leucopus. The sequence continues at coordinate 4,968,669 of NC_051078.1, forward strand.
TTTCTCAAATGAGACCCACTAAAACTACATTTAAGTTTTAGGCACACTGGAAGATAACTGTTCACGTATTGCTACTGTTTTCTCTGTAAAATGAAACACATCATTGAGAAATACAACTTTGAAGCTTACAGAAAAATAATGATTAAAGCTTGTTAAATATGTATTCTGTGACAGGCTTTCTAGGCAGGATTATAATAAATCCTACCTTCCCCGGGGCTCAGTGGTATTTTTATATTTTTCTTCTACACATAAAGAAACTGCAGTTCTACAAATGTATGTAACTTGTCCAAGTTTAGACAGGGGATGAGTGTAGTCAGTCAGACACAATGTTTGTTCTGCAGCTCAGATCCTTAATTATGCCAGACTGATAAAGGGAATAGACATTTATATGACCTACATAGTTCTCCATATGAAGTAGACTTGCATAATTCAGTGGTTGGTGTTGACTGTCTATTTGATAAAACTGGGAATCCTTTAGGACAAGCTCTCAGACATGCCAACCAGGGATTATATAGATTAGGTTGGCCTGTGGACATCCCGTGAGGGATTATCTTGATTAGGTTAGCTGAGGTTGAGGTGGGAAGGAGGGGGCAGCATTCCTTGGTCTTGAATCCCAGAGTAGATAAAAAGAAGGAAGCTAATTGAGCAGCAACATTCATTATTCTCTTCTTACTGACTGCAGACCCAATGTCAACAGCAGCTTCAGGTTCCCGTCACCTGCCATGATGAACTGTCCTCTTGAGCTGTGTGCCAAAATAAGCCTTCCTACCTTAAGCTACTTTTATAAGAGTATTTTAACACAGAAGCAGGAAATGTAATAACAGGGCAGCATACGGATGCTGATGTGAAACACAGAGTAGGTCATCAACCATGGAAACAACTCACTTCCTGCCATCGCAGAAGAACATTCTTTCTGAGTCTTCTTATCTAAATGGATCCTAGAACACATTTCCTTGGCAGGATGGGCTTCCAAATAGCAGCTTATACTTAAGCAGCCATTTACTGATGAGCCCTTTGAGCTGTATTAACTATTAATGATTTAAATGCAGGCATTTGCTGCATTGGAGTCTGAGGTCCATTGTGAGTGATGTCGTGGTCTTACAGTCAGTAAACCCAGCGCTCTCAAGAATGACCTTTCTGAGGCTCGTAAAGTGAATGAAGAAGAAGAAAGCATACTTTAAAATTGCAAAAGCTTCTTCGATTTCCAATCTAAGGAAAAATTGTGTATTTGTCTGGGAGCTCTCGGTGCTGTTGATTTCTTTTTAATGTCTAAGTACAAAATAGCAGTTTTTTTGCATGTTCTTTGAATATTGAATACAGTGTGAAATCAAAAATATCTCACCTGGAGATACTGGAGGAAAACAAAGAATGAGAGTCAGAAACAGCATTCTGAATGATAGACAGGAGCCAAGTACCTGTATGCATTGACAGTCAGTTTTGTACATTCATTGCCTTACTAACCCTCCTGAGGAAATTGGAGGCATTGACGATGGAATGCACAGTTTTATACATCTCCCACATGTGGAAACAATCTATTTGAATAGAAGAAATATTGGAAAATAGGACTCCATTTCTGAATAATTTTAGCTCTACAGAATTTGTATCACCCATCCAATCCTTTAGAGTCAACAACTTCCTTACCTCTTTGCTAAAACTAAGTATCATCACAGAGAAACACACCAACAAAGATGACAGAGAAAACTAAAAATAGCTCACATTTGGGAAGAAGACTAAATATCAAATTGCTCTTTCATGTTTTATTTCAAAAACGTATTTCTCTTTCACTATAAAATCTCATGAAAATTTATCCCTTGTAAATTCATGTATTTTTCAATATACTAAGGGGATAGAAATATAAAAGAAAACATCCTACAGTAAAGTGTATAAAAATAAAACATTCAAAACTATGCACAGACCAATAGACCCAAAATGAGGTGGGTTGGAAATAATAGAAGGAGAAATTTCAATGAATCATTATACAACAACAAAATTATGTTATTTTCCAGTCAATCATGACCACCAAATATACCCCATCATTCTTTTCTTACTCTCTGCCTCTGGAACATTCTCCTCTCTCTCCCTCCTCCTCTCCCTCTCTCTGTCATTGAGAGCATCCTTTATAGATGATAAATGCTATGAAAGTAATCATTATGTGAAGCAGAAAGAGCCAAAATTTAAAAGGGTTGCTTCCTTTTTTTTTCTAGGCTGAACTGTTCATTATTCAATTAGTTGTACTTGTAAAACTGAGTAAGAAAATAATTTTACCTGAAATTAATTAATTTCCTGTCCTTTAATTTGAATGTTAAAATTATCCAATTCAATGGCAATTATAATGCACATGTAAAAAAGGAGCTTTGGAAAAAGACATCTTTAAAAATGTTCTTCATAGTCTTGTCTCTGTTCATTTCTGATCTTTGTATGAGTAAAAATGCCATTAATTGAACCAATTTTGTGATACCAAATAGCTTCCCTTATGCTTTCAATTACAAAGGAAGATTAACACTGTTTTTGTCATACCGGCAAGGCTTTTAGAGAATTATCCATTATACAAGAAAGAGTCAGTTTTATTTTGTTTGTAACATAAGTAAACAGTCCATGGTAGATAGTCATATGATCTACTCAATTCTTGTTAGCCTAGAATTTAAGATTAAAATTTTTTCACGTGTCTGTTTCTTCATACATCAGTTGTATCAGCCAGTTGTAAGAAGCTCAGGCACAACGTGTTTAGCCATCCCAGCATCCAACTGGATGTGAGTTTATCTGGAATGTGTATGGTAATTCCCTTTCTAGCTAGTAGTAATTGGTTCATTTTGGTTTAGTGCTGAAATAACAAATTTCACAACCAATAGATGGCACTAGAAGTATTCCAAACACTTTCTTTATCATTTCAGTTCCATTCAGTTTGATTATTCCTGACATCAACTGACAATTTATATAGTTAAACCAAAAACAAAGGTGCATTTAGAATATCTACGTTGAAGAAATTCAAATAATTGATTGCTGCACAGGTGCTAGGCTTTTCAGTGTCCTAATGCTATGGGAGGTCTTTCTGCTCACACACATGGAAACCTCAATGTGTTATTCAGAGACGCATCCTGACCACCTGCTGAGGTTTCTGGGCTGTCTGTAAGCTCAGTGGATGGATGGGTCCGATGTCGGGACAGATTTTGAGTTTGGTGCTGTTTGCCTGTTCACGTGATCCCCGTGGGAAGAGAATTGGTGCAAAGTGTTAATTAAGTCTTCTCTTTTCTGTTCTTCACCTGGATTTTTCAAAAATCCATCTTAGCAAGTAACCTTTTCATTCTCCATAATAAACGACATCATAAAAATGCTCAATGAAACACACAGAGAAAAGAGAGAATGGATGATGGCCTTTCAACAACAAACTACAGCAAATCAAGTAATCCGCCTGTAGCGTAGAATTTATTTCCCCTGCATTTAACAGTCATTTGTTGACTTATTTATTTTTATGTCTATGCATGTTCTCTTTCATAAATTTATGTGCAATACATGAGTGTATTTTCAAAATTATACATAGATTAATAAAGCGGAAGAGAGTATCAGGTCCTCTGGGCCTTGAGTTATAGGAGGTTGTGAGCCACCATGTGGGTGCTGGGAAGGGAAATTGGGTCCTGTGCAAGAGCAGCCAGCTCTTAACCTATAAGTCATCTCTCCAGCCCTTTTTTCATTAATTTCACAAACAATGGATGCGATGCTCTAGAGTAGGTTAAAAAAATTTTGTAGGTGGAATTTAATGGGGATGCTGCATATATAGGTAGTCATGCTAGTACTAAGTCTGTATTGTTAAGAAAGATTAAATGGCTGTTTTAATCTTTGCCTTTGGTTTTTTTTTGGGGGGGGGAATATTTTACAGTTATAGCAAGTGTTCCATGACTCAAAGTGATATTTTCAGAAAAGTATTCTTAGTATAATACAGTGATACAGCACTAAAGACTTTAGCTACTCAACCTACAAATTGTTATCACCTTTTCAAAACCCAGTCTTAATGCATTGCCTTTAAATCTTTGTTTCATGAATACTCCACACCAAGTGAACCTCACCTTCAGTGAGAGATGGACCACATTTCAATATTTGCTTTCATATAAAAATAAAGCATTTAAGTTATAAATACCTTGATATTTTATTTAAAAACTTTCATGATATCACCATGGAGAAGATGCATGCATACATAGATTTACACTCATGGGTATTTCATGATGGTGCCTCTCATGTACATTCATCTGAAATGAGGCAATGTAGATGCAGGATGGAGCACAGTGCCTTGCTGTACTTTTGAAGTTCCTACTGTTATGTTCCCTTAAAAGCCACAAAATCATGTTCAAAGATTAATTACATACTTTCAGTGATAACACTATGCAAACTCCTCTGTTTCTGTTACTGAGGTCATTCTTTAATATCTGGCTTTAAGAAATTCTCTGTGCTCATGTTCCTCATTCAGAATATTCAACACTCTAGCAGCTATTATGTAAGTGTGATCACATTCCTTTAACTTTCTTTAGCCACTATCTATAGGTGGGGAGTGATCTCTGAGATCCCCTCAGGGAGATCAGACGCTCTTTTTTCGTGAGCTCTGTGGTATGCAAAATCAAACTAAAACTAAAGCAATTTATTAATGTGTCTAAGGATGTTTGGAATTGCAGTTTAATTGGGGGCACGTAAAACTTGTCCACAAATCATACTCCTAGGGACTTCCTAGAACTATGCAAGGAGAAGTCCCTATGGAATAGTGCATACTGTGACATATAGGTATTTTTTATCTTTAATGCAAGAGTGTGACTTTGATGCCTGAAGAGCCCAGAATTGACAGCATTCACTTGATGTCTGCATCATGGTTTCAGTGACATTTTCTTCTTCTTCCCTAAGTCATTAGATTCTCTTTTATAGCAAAGAAAAAAACAACAGACCACCACTCTCCCGTTTTGCATTTTAGATAAAAAAAAAAAGATTGCAGCATGGATGGGTGGGTGCTGTGTAATATGAACAACTTGACATGTTGTTAAGCTTGGTTTGCAGGAGGTAGTTCATCTTAAGAGGAAACAAGGTTGATTGAGAAAGTTTAATTCAGTCAACAACAAAATAAATGTCACCACAGCAGTGGTACTCTTCTATATTGTAAGAAATAGATACATCCATGATGATTTACTGTCAAATCTTTTGTTTATTTGTTTGACATAGCCTTCTGGGTGGTGAGCTCCACCCTCAGGAGAACCACAAATTATATGTACTGACCTTCAGTAAGTTACTAGCTCCTCAGACTTTCAGCCATGTCATTGATGTAACAAATTTATCTACCTCATAGATGAATGTTAAGAACTACATTTAAAATAAATGCACTTCACATAAAATAATGTGTTGACAATCATGTGTCAGCATTTCAATAAATTAAACCTAGAATTATCTGAGACCCCAAAATTGTACTCCTGGGTATTTATTGAAAATAATTAAAAACAGATGTTCAAATAAAAACCTATATGTGGATGTGCATAGCAGTTACTGTTAAATATAGATGAAGTAATAAGAGCAATTAAATGTGGTATATGCAATGCAATGGAAAATTATTCCAAAAGGATGAAATATTGATACCAGCTGTCATGTGGGTGAGTCTTGAAAGCAAGTTAAGTGAATGAAGCTATATTGAATATCTGTATATTATATACATTATAGGAAACATCCATATTATGAAAGTCATAAGAGAATGAGAGCAAGTTATTGGTTGATAGGGGCTAGGAAATAAGAAAAATGGGGGGAGACTACTTAGTGGTTATGAGGGACCCAGTTGTGGTCCTGAGAAAGTTTTGAAACCCTATAACAACAGAAATGGGCTAATACTACTGAATATGCCTTGATATTTTCACCGTTCCCTTATGGACAGTAGGCTAAATACATCTCGGGTGTGCATGGGTTGATAATTTGGGGACTTACTGCTACTAGTTTAGACACTTTCAATAGCAATGTCTTTTGCAAGTCATTTGATATTAAAGAAATGTAAACATCTACCAATAAAAGTTTATAAAATTTTTATTTTTCCTTGTAATTAGGGGACAAAGGTGGCCATTTATTATATAGTCATGACTCAGACAAATAGAAGCCCTGGGTAAGAGATTGAAAGGTTCACTCATACCAATCAAATATCCCTGAGCCCATTGACCTATTTTAGGACATAAAAACTCTGGTTTTCATAAAGGAAATTATCTTTCATGCAGCCTTACCTAGAACAACTTCAAGATAAAAATACCTACCACAATCTACACATGCAGTAGCTTATGCACCTATGACCCCAGGAGCCCCTGTGTGGAGGTGGCTGCCAGAAACAGGAGAATCCCCAGAAGGCCCTGGGCCAGCTAGCTTCTTCTATGCAGCAGGAGGCATCAAGAGAAGCCCTCTCACACAGGTGGAAGGCAAAAATCAGTTCTGAAGTTTGTCTTCTGATGAACGCAGGGCCTTATGGCATGTGTGTGCCTCTCCACATGAACACAAGAACACACAGTAAGTAAACAAGCAAAACAAACACAAATCCAAGCCAAAGAACCAAGTTCTAGGTTACCAAAGTTACATAATGATATTAAGATCAAAGTACAAGACAGTCAACAAGCACATTTTATATGTCCTTTTTTAAATTAATTATATGATAACTGAGGTAAGAAAATATAAAACCTCATCAATGATATTTCAAGTGCCAATTCCACGAGTATATTGTGCTAGATTATATGTGTGAGGGGATGCAGCTATTTATAGCCCTCTCCAAACTTGCAATATACATAAAGGCTGCACATAGAGGAAAGGGGAACACTTATTCACTATTCACTGTTGGATGGAGGGAAAAATAGTGCTGCTACCATAGAAGTCAGAATGGTGGCTCCTCAAAAAGCCAGAAATTTATTTGCCACATGGTCCATTTATACTCACAATAACTAGGAAATGAAAACAGCCTAGATATCCATGAATGAATGAATGGATAATAAAAATGTGGTATACTTGCACAATAGGTTATTATTCAGTGGTTAAAAAAATGAAATTATGAAATTCTCAAGTCAATGGTTGGAGGGGAAGCAACTATTGTGAGCGAGGGGACGCCAAGCCGAAAAGACAATTGTACCATGTTCTTTTTCACTTATGGAAGTCAGTTTTGAATCTTCAGATAAACATGTCTTGTTTAGAATACCCGAAGAGGTCGGGAAACTAGTAAGGAGCCACCGGAAGAGGAGGTGCTTTCTAGGGAGGGAAGATAAAATGCAGTGATGTGAGTGAGTAATAGAACAGGAAGGGTAAGTTGGGTGAGGGGTGGGAGGGAAGGGCAGTTGAGAGAACACCTGGCTGGATAACTAACACTAAAGACATTCTGAAAAAAGTCATACAAGAAACCACTGCAGAATACACACACACACACACACACACACACACACACACACACACACACACACTAAATGAAGTCAGCCTGTAACGTAGGGTTCCACAATCACCCTACTAGAAACTACAGGCTAAAAGTTTAAAAGCCCAGTGTCAGCATTGGGTTACCTCTACTGGAATTGTTGGCCAGTGAAGTCCCATAGAGGCCCCCTCTTCCCCACAAAATACAGGCCATCGCCACTGCTCTTGGTTACCCTCCAGAACTTGATGGGAAGACCCTGTTGCTGAAGACACCACACACTTGAGTTATAGAATGTGGAGAAATCAAGCTGGAATTGTTCTGGCAGCTTCACCTGTACTGTGCAGCTTTCACTGTGCTGTGTGGTACCATCGGAGAAAATAAACCACCAGTCTTGCCTAGCTGTGAACCTAGTGAGCACCAACCTATCTGATTAGACACCTGTTGGTACAATAGTAGCAAAAATGTCCTAAGAGTAGCCAACCACTTTTTGAATGGATTTAAGGCCCAATCCACAAGATAGAAGCCAAGCCCAGAAGAGTAACTAGGAACAAGAACCTGCAGGCAGACAGGTCCTAGGTCCTAGGGGAGAACCTATAAGTATTACTTTGCTAATAAGAGAGAAACAGCATTAAACTGACTCCTAATAACTCACACTCATAGATTAGGGCAGCTCTTACCCCTTGTCATAGAAACCCCCCTTTACAGTAGACAATGATGAACTCAGACCTCAGGAAATAAGTGACCAGGGTATTCATCCCTAAACGGCATATCTACATCACACACCCCTCCTCTCTGGGCTCAGGAGTCTTTGTTGTAGAGGGGTCAACATAACTGTAGGAACCACTATTGGTGGGTGACTACTGGGAACGGTGTTCAGTGGACACAACAGGGAAGTTGTGCACAGGTACCTATGGAAGATGTAACAGCATATGTCAAGACCTATGAATCCTTAAGCCAGACAAAGTTTCATCATGGAGAAGGGAGGTAGGCACAAAGTCCCACCCCAGTCTGAGGAACTATTGCCAAATGCTCTAAGAAATTCACAGGAAGTTCGGCATTCCAAGTTGCAGTCACCCAAATAAGCAACCAGAAGAATCCAAAGATGTAAAATAACAGTTTTCATCTACCCAGAAAAAAAAAATACGTGTAGGAAGCTGGGTGATGGCCACCAGTTTTAAAACTGCTCATCTCTGCCAATAGTATACCAGAGCTGTGAGCCTCAGAATATGTAAGAAATATGTCTTGTCATTCACAATACTCCCCCAAAGAGGCAAACAACCACCATGAGACTGTTAGGCCAGGAGCCAATCTGTGGGAATTAATGGAAATATTTGGGGATTAAATTCACCAGGGGGGAGCGAAGGCATGACAAAATTGTTGGGAAAAAATTTTTATTATTAGATATACAAAGTAGCCTGGATTTCCAGCAACAGATGAAGCAACCATTGTTAGGGAACAGATTAGGAGACTTCCCTAGATCCTGAATAAAGGAACTATAAATGTTGTGCTCATTCACACATCCACAGTTCCTAGACTAACAGCCTTGTTGTCCTCTGTCTACTGGCAAGGGCATGCTGGAGCTGTCTTTAAACACACAATTGCATTCTGTTACCAGTTTATTAGGACTCTTAGCATCGTGCCAGACTGGTGACTTGCATGTGACTGAATGCTTGACCCTTACCTGAGTTAGCCGAAGTTTCTCAATCCCTTTTAACATTTTCCCCTCATTCATTCATTTACTAAGCCCCACACAGATATTAGACATAGGCGAATTAAGCAGACTTATATTATAGGTTTATAAAAATAAGTGTGTTCCATAACTTTCAGTTGTGGTGGTATTGTGTTCCCCAAAATATTGTGTACCTTAATAAACTTATCTGGGGTCAGAGAACAGAAAAGCCACTAGTTAGGCAGTGATAGCACACGCCTTTAATCCTAGCATTCCAGAGGCAGAAATCCATCTGGGATCTCTGTGAGTTCAAGGCCACATTGGAAACAGCCATGCATGGTGACTCATGCCTTTAATCCCAGGAAGCAAGCCTTTAATCCTAGGGAGTGATGGTAGAAAGCAGAAAGGTATATAAGGCATGAGGACCAGAAACTAGAAGCATTTGGCTGGTTAAGCATTTTGGCCTGGTTAAGCATTTGACTGGTTAAGCTTTCAGGCTTTGGAGCAACACAGTTCAGCTGAGATTCATTCTGGATGAGGAGTCAGAGGCTTCCAGTCTGAGGAAACAAGACCAGCTGAGAAGTTGACGAGGTGAGATAGCTGTGGCTTGTTCTGTCTCTCTGACCTTCCAGTATTCACCCCAATAACTGGCCTCGGGTTTGATTTTATTAATAAGAACTTTTAGGATTCCTGCTACATTCAGTTCCTATGGCTTTTCTTTTTTTGTTCTCCATGGTAGAATGCCCTATAGCATATATCACTGCTTCTCAAGTCACAACTTTTCCAATATGTGTCTAGTAAAATAATCAGTCAAAACCAGAGATGAGAAGTGCATTTAAAGTTCAGAAATTAAACTGGCTAAAATAAAAGTTCCGGATTGCTTTTCTGCAGCTCCTGGTTATGTGTAGTTTCTTCTTCTTCTTCTTCTTCTTCTTCTTCTTCTTCTTCTTCTTCTTCTTCTTCTTCTTCTTCTTCTTCTTCTTCTTCTTCCTCCTCCTCCTCCTCCTCCTCCTCCTCCTCCTCCTCCTCCTCTTCCTCCTCCTCCTTCCCCTCCTCCTTCTCCCCTCCTCCTCCCCTCCTCCTCTTCCTCCTCTTCTTTCTCCTCCTCTTCTTCCCCCTCCTCCTCTCCTTTTCCTCCTCCCTCTCCTCTTCCTCTCCTGTCTTCCTCCTCCTCCTTCCCCTTCTCCTCTATCCCCCCCCAATCTTTCTCTTTTTTAAGTCTTTAGATGCTCAGAAACAGTTGTGGCAAGGAAAGGCCCCCAAGGGGTGGTCATTAGCTCTGCACTGGGGAAGCTAAGTCTCTTCTCATTAGTGTGGAAAGCCATGACTGACTGTACTTAGGGAGGGAGAATCCAAACCCAGGTGAGTGAGGGTAGGAGATAACAACCTATTAGCACAAGTAAATCATCTCATTATTTTTGCTGCTTTTAACACCCATCTGAAAGCCAGCCATGGTGCATGTTCCAATCATCTGTTCTTCCAATGATCCCCTAATCTGACTTGACTTTGTGAATCTTTTAATGTTTATTGATTTATATATATATTTTTTTTTAAAGAAAATTCATTTTGGTTAAAGAAAAAAAAAAAAAAACTCCCGTGAATAGAAAAAAGAAATTCATGATAATGATTTTACCCATGGGGTATGTGGATTATTTTCTCTTTGGAATGAGTTTATTGGCAATGTTCTGACCCCACAGTTATACATAGCTTTTGATCCTAATAATCTTTTAAAAAATACAAAATGATTTAAATGGCTATCATATAATTAGGGATCTAAATATAAATAAACACATATAAAGTGGGCTGATGTATGTCAAAGTTACTTCATTTATTAACAAAGTGTAATTTATTTTGAGCAAATGATACAAACTCCAAATGAGATGGTATTTTGGAAACAAATGGAAGAGGATAAAAAGGATAAAGAAAATGCTGGTTTCCAGCCCCCTGGCTGGCTCCATGATGTATGACTGAGCCTAGTGTGATCTCCTGTGTTCAAGGTATCTGCAGTGTAAGAGTAACCCCGATACAGAGCCAACTCCAGTTAAACCTGGAATAAAAGTACACTCTCTCCAGAGTTAGAGAATTTAGGGTGCAAACAAGGAATAAAGGGGTAACCGAGAAATGAAATAATTTATGCATGAGATTTTGTAATGGATTAAGCTTCATAAAGCAGCTTGTTTTTCTATAATGTATTTTCTATAATGTATTTTTATTTTTGAAATTATGATGCAATTAGATCATTTCTCACTCCCCTTTCCATCCTCCAGCACCTCTCATGCACTGCCTTGCTGTCTTTCAAATTCATGGCCTATTGTTGTGTAATATATGTGTATGTGTATGTATGTATTTATGTATGTATACACACATATTCTGAAATGCATAAATATAATCTGCTTGGTCCTTGTATTATTACACACGTGAACATGCTCTCAGGGCTGACCATGTGGTATTGGGTAACCAATTGAAAGACTTTTTGGGGAAGACCACTTCTCCCCTCTCAGCACTCCCCATTTACCTGTCCTTCTTCATCTACAGATGAGTCCCACCCAGGTCCCCCACTTTCCATGTTAGCCTGTCCATTGGTGTTGCCAAGCACCAAGTTGTTCAAGTCTTCTTCAGCTATCCATACTAGTGAAGCATCATGGGTGCCACCTCTCTGGCATCTCTAGGGCAGCACAAGCTCACATCAAACTTCCAGTTCCTCTAGCGCTTACACTGTTTCTGCTTCCTCTGGCACACGATCCCCAAGCCTTGAGTGTAGGAGTTGTGTTATAAATGCATCTGTTGGGACTGGCACCGCACAGTCTCTTGTGTGGTTTTCTGTAATGGTCTTGTCTGTTGCCAAGAAAAGTTCCACTGATGAGGGGTGGGAACTGCACTTCTCTGTGGGTCTAAGAATAAATATTGAGGATTTAGTTAGGCATTATGCTGGTTTAGTAGAAGTAGTGGATTAGATTTAGTAGTGGATTTAGAAGAAGTTGTGGATTCTCCTCGAACATGCACACTGTCCCTCTTGTTGAGCAGGGCTTAAGTTCAGTCAGAGAGCTGTGGGTTACCTCCCAGTAATGCATGCCACTCACATGAAAATTTCGTTTCATTTTTCTTTATAGCTGCATATCAAAAGGTACACTGGAGAAAATATCTATTTCAAACAGCGCTGGGAAGACTGGATGTCCACATGTGGAGAAATAAGATTAGACCCGCATCTTTCACCTTGCACAAAAACTAACTCCATATGGATCAAGGACCTACATGTCAAAACTGAAACACTGATGTTGCTAGAAGGAAAGAAAAAGGTGCAGGGTGAGTGCCTTACAGGATGTCGATGTATGGACGGGCTTTCTGAATAAGTTCCAATTTTCCCAGGAACTGGGGCCAATGATTGACAAGTTGGACCTCATAAAACTAGAATGCTTCACAATTAATTAATAATAACAAATTAATGCAAACATTAATTTAGTGAAGAAGAAGAAGCCTGTAGAATGAGAGAGAATCTTTGCCAGCTATACACTGAGTATTAATATCCAGGATATACAAAGAACTAAAAATTAGACTCAAAAACCCAAATGACACAATTAAAAAAAAAATGGGCCAAGGGTGTGAACAGAGAGTTCTCAAAAGAAGAAATAAAAATGTCTAAGAAATATTTCAAAAAGTGTTTATCATCCCTAGCAACTGGAAAAGCTGGAAATCCAAACAGCTTTGAGATGTCATCTTACCCCAGTCAGTGACTAAATTCAACAAGACAGATACGTGCTAGAGAGGATGTCTGGAAATGGGGTCCCCATTCACTGTTTATGGGGTTGCAAACTGATCCATCTACTCTGTAAATCAGTGTGAAGAATCCCCCAAAAGCTAAAAATAAATCTACCATGTGACCAACCCAGGTGCACTATTCTTTGACATTTGCCTGGAGGACTCAGCATCTTGCTATGTCCACTGCACTTAGGAAACAGAAATAACCCAAGTGTCCTTCAACTGACAAATGGATCCAAAGGATGTGGTACATATATCTTATGGACTACTATTCAGCAGCCTGGTTTTTGCAGAACTAAGATGACTGAGGTAGAAGGAGACAGTAGAAGACTCCAATTTACAGAAAGAAATATGACAGACACTGGGCTCACTCCAAACATTGATGTCGAGAATGAGTAATGCCAGTTCAACTGTGGCATTAGCCCAGACAGGGGCACACTTTGACCTTTGACTCATAACTCAAATACACTTACGTAAAATAATATAAATTTCTAAGAACAGGACTTGAAGTACAGAAAGATCTCTGTAAATATTGGCTATTAGTATTATAGCCTTTTATTATAATTATTAGTATTGCTAGTAGTCTTAACTTTGGAAAAAAATGACATTTTCTCATGGAAAATATAGTCTTTCTTAAAGATACCAGAATTAATATTAATGGGTGACATATAAAGCCTACTGGGACAGTGTTAGTCCTTGGGACTCTTTATTACATAGTAAAAACACTCTAATTTTAACAATTATTAAGACCACATAGTAATCTTCTACAGGAGATTGGTTCCAAGACACTGTGGATTCTAAAATTCATGTTCACTCAAATCTTTTTACATAAATGGTATATCTACATATAACTTTTATATTTCCTCTAGTGGACTTTAAATCATATCGAGATTACTTCTTTGTCTTAATATTAAACATTATGGAAATGGATGCTGAACTGCTTAGGGAATTACAATGTTTTCAGTATGTATGTTATTCTTTCCCCATTTATTTCTAGTCCCTGCTTAGACTCTGAATATGCAACCTGTTGATAGGGATGGTTGATGGTACATGCAGAATAACTCCCTCAGATGTTGAATTCTGATCATTTCAGAAATGCATTAAAATTTTCACATGCTCACTTTGAGAAAAATGACACATACATTCAGCAAGAAAAACACAGGGTCGTCTTCTGTTTTAGCATCCAAATTAACAGTTGCAAGATAAGCTCTCCATATCTACATACATCTAAGAACTTGACGGTCCCTATCTCAGAGAGGTGCAAACTGAGTTGCAGATGGATTACTTGACTTGACAATGAATTCTGCATGTGACTTTCTCTGGGGGAGGTTTTTTCCTACCTTTCTGGTAGAGAGGGCCATGGCAGCCCAGAGAAACATCCCACTCAAATCCCTGTTGAACTACACATTGTGGATCATGATGGTTAAGCTATTGCTACTCACCAGGGAAGAGTATGTAGCTCAGCATCACACCTCTTTCTCTGTAACGAGTTCAGTACCATGTGAAAAAGAGTTGGGGGGTAGCATTTACACCTCAGAGGTGTGAGAAACGACTTTGAGTAACTTCCTCAGCTAACTGTTTTTAAAAGTCAAAAGCGGTTTCTCTTGGATGCATCGTCAACAAAAGCATAGGCACTGAGTAAGACATAACTCCCCCAGGGCAGGAATATCTTTAATCTTTGTTTTCTGTTACATATGCAGCCACAGTGAAACAGTGTTTTAGTTTAGAAAGTAATAAATAGTCCTTTAATTCTGAGGGATAAATGTAAGTAGTCATAGACAAAGAAAATGAACATCAAGGTTAATTAACAAATTTAATTAGCAGCAAGAGCTTTGTGTTTGGCACTTTCCCCTAGAAAGTGGTAATATTATTACCTACCTAACTTTAAAGAGGCTTGGGGACATTCGACCATTTTCTCTAGCTAACAAAGCTAGGGAATTAACCAAGGAGTGCCTGGCAAACCTTTTCTGCTTCACAGCAGGACGTGTCTGCAGGACTTTACAGTTATTTACTCTGTTCTTTTTTTGCTACTGTGACCTCCAACTAGAACATTCAAGTCAAAACAAGATAGGGATGATGGCAGAACTGCTTTGTTCCCCGAGTTATCCTCAGCATCCCAAGTTATTTCCGTTTCATTTCGAACACTTGGTAAACCCTGCTGAATGAAGGCATGAACCAGGTTGTGGTGATACAGTGTGTACCATAACTTGCCTGAGGGTCAGACACAGAGGTCAGGCAGTGATGCAGGCACCTTTAATCCCAGCACTTGAGATCTCATGCCTTTGCTTGGGAAGCACACACGCCTTTAATCCCAGGAAGTAATATGGCAGGGCAGAGAAAGGTATATAAGGTGTGAGGAAACAGGAACTCACTCTCTTCAGGCTGAGGATTTCGTAGAGGTAAGAACTAGTGACTGGCTGATCTGCTTCTCTGATCTTTTAGCTTTCACCCTGATATCTGACTCTGTTTTTGTTTGTTTATTTATTTGTTTGTTTGTTTGTTTGTTTGTTTTTACTAAAAGACTATCTAAGATTTGAACAACACTAGGTGACTGCATTTGACCCTGAACCAGGTTCTGGTGCCTACATTTTACTTAGTGTACTCTCCCTGTGAAGCATAACCCAAGGAGGGTGGCACTGTACATCCTTATTCTAAGGCACCAAAGGTGGCTAGCTAGCAATGTCTTCCCTTAGCTTCCTATGGCCAAAGGGATGATGGATCACAGATAGCTACCTGGTATGGATTTGACAACAGAGAATAGCAGCAAATAATTAGTCTCACAAATTAAATCAGAGTGCGACACCAGAAACAAAAGAAACCCTGGAATTTAAAACAGCTATTCCTTATTTGTTAGCAAACTAGTTTAATTTAAGCTTAAAGAACAAAGAGACTCTCAGCATTAGTCTGGACTCGCTGGTTGCTGTATATCGTGATTTCTCTTGAGATCTTCCTATTATTTCAGAATTGTGAGCTATATGAAGTTAAAATTAGTAAGGGGATTGGAAGCTCTGCGTTTCCCTGCTGGGTTTCTTTTAACTTGAATAATTTGCATGCAACACTCTCAGGGTTTTGATTCAGAAATTTTAATGTAAGCGATGAATTGGTCAGGGCACAGTGATGTTATAAAGTGGAGGCTGCGGTCGCGTGACCACAACAGCGCTTCGGCGGGCATCCTCAAGAAATCAAGTGAGGACTTGTGACTCCCTCTTGGGTGAGTTTGTTTCAATAGCCCTTGTCTAAAGTCCATAGCACAGGGCTCCCTTCTCCTGTGCCTGGATGGCTGCTAACTGCCATAATTAGTTACGCTCTACTCTGTGCCGCTGCTGCTAGGCAGCTTCCATCCACCTGTGACTTTACAGGTAAGTTTTCCTAGAACCTGACTCCGTAGCAGCAACAAGGACCCATGAAACAGCCACCTCGCTAATGCAAAGTAATCCAGGCCCTGAAAGACATATGTGAGAAGTGGGCATTCACAGAAGGGAAAATATAATTTATATTACTCATGTATTTCTCCAGAGTGTTATCCATGGTAGCATTTCACCAAATTTTAAAGTCTGTATCATGTATATATTTTACACACACACACACACACACACGTATATATATATATATATATATATATATACGTGTGTGTGTATGTATAAAATATATACCTCACAAGGATGCTGTGCCTAGCGATTACCACTCTCTTCCCATAGCAAGTCAGAAAGTAACTCCATTGCACATCACAGTAAATGGCCACGACTGTGGGTTTATTTGCCAATAACTTAGTCATTCTTGTTCTCCAGTTGTTTGTAATTCTCATGATACACATACAATAGCAATAATCTTGCCTGCTTCTAAGAACTCACTAAGGCACCTGCTAAGAGTTCCTTTGCTGGGGTGGGAAACCTGTCCTGCCTACACACAAGGCAACAGGGATTGTCACTGTGATATACCGTGACAACACACAGCAGGTGGCTTATTTGGAACTGGCCTGATCTTTTGTTTACTAAGGCTTGCTTTGGGGTCACCTTGAAGATCTGCTTATAAATGTCTTTTTTTTTCTTTTAAAATATTTTTCAGCTTTTGAGACTATATCATTTCCCCCTTTTTTCTCTTTCCAAACCACTCTTGTTCTCTTTCACGTTAATAAATCTGTGGCCTCTATTTCTTTGATTGTTTCCCTAAGTGTATAAAAACAACCTCCTTAGTCAGTACAGTGTAAGCAGCATTGTGTGTATGTCTTCAGGGCTGACCATTTTGGACAGGACAACCAATTGGTGTGTTCTTTCTTGCTTTTGCGTTTCTTAGTTGCCTGTAGTTCTTTGTCTAGGATTGAGGCCTCATGGCTTTCCCCCTTCCAGGACTATTAGTGTCTTCCTTGTTTAGGTCATGTGTGGGCAGCCATGTTGATGAGGCTTTCTAGGTATAACTTCTCTGATGTTTATAGGAGACAAAATCTTACAGCAAATTTCACTTTCCTCTGGCTCTTACAATCTTCCTGTCCCCTCATCTACAATGATTCTCGAATACCTTTTGATGATGATGATGATGATGATGATGATGATGATGATGTGTCTGATGTTTATCATTTGAGAGTTTTTTTTAAAGTAAACATGTGTTTGCATTTTATCCATGTTAAGATATATTTCAGAATACATCTCTCTTTTGGTAAATTGGGTTTAAGGGGCAATCATAGGATTGAAGGGGTAAATAAGGGGTTTCCTTTCATGAAATAAAATGAAACTATGTCTAAAAGTTTGAAGAGGTATATGTGGATTATATCTTCATAACAGAGCCCACTCTTTTAATCATTTTTGATATTCCCTGACACTGATACTCTGCCAGGAAGGAAATATTTATAATCTGAGAGAAGCTGTTTTCATGGACCTCCTATAGCCTTATGCCCATGAACCTTCATGCTTTCAGAAGAAAAAAAAATCTCTATATTTAAACATCTCATTTTGTAAGATAGTATGACCCAGGGTGATAAAATGTATATACTCATTGGAATTAGAAGGACTCTAAGTTCTATTTATCTTGACTTTTCTTTTTGTTTGTTTTTGTTTTTAGAGACGGAGTTTCTCTGTGCAATAGCCCTGGCTGTCTTGGAACTACTAGCTCTGTAGACCAGGCTGATTTCAAACTCTAAGACATCCATCTGCCTCTGCCTCCTGAGTGCTGGGATTAAAGGTGTGAGCTACCACTGCTGAGCTTTTCTTGACTTGTATTTTACTTTATATGTGTGGATATTTTGCCAGTGTTTATGTCCAGGTGTTACGTGAGTGCCCAGTGCCTGTAGAGTCCAGAAGAAGGCATTGGATCTTCTGGAACTGGAATTATTGATGTTTGTGAGCCCCCATGTATGGGCTGGAAATAGTCCCCAAGTCCTCTGAAAGACCAGCCAGTGGTCTTCACCACTGTGTCATCTCTCAAGCACTGACTCTAAGTTGTGACACCAGCTTTTCCATGGGTGCTACAGTTCCAAACTCCAGTCCCCATGAGTGCATCAGGCACTTTGTGGATGGAGCCTAAAGAGTCACTTTTAGTTTTTACTTGACCAAAGTCATGGGTGACTCAGAAGGATGTTCTGAGATGGAGGAGCCTCTAAGGTTGATAGCTTCTTGCTTTTTTCCCTTCCTGATCTTGCGATAATAAGGACAGACTGGATCAGAACACTGATTCTACACCCTTGGTCACATATTATCATGTAGGATTTTTCATCTGCCTCATCACCGGAAATGGCAGCCAGCTGGTATTTTGAAGAACTGTGGGTACTTCTGCATAGCCCGAACTTGCCTTTCTCGGGAAGTTCATGTTGTACATTGTCCCTGAGTCAGCACTCACTTCTGAGACAGTTTGATTAAAGAAGATTTTGGGGAAAAATAGCTTTAGGAGGATTTTCCAAAATTAAAATAGTAAATTAATTAATTTATTATTTTTCAGAAAGAAAGCATTCCATTCTCAGACCTCTTGCTTCTTCATTAGGAAGCAGTAAATTTGACTTTCCACAGTGGCATCTGACTCCTCTGTGTCTGCTGGGTACCACCTTTCTGTAGATGTCACTACATGCAAATTTTGCCTTCTGGGTTTCCTTTCGGATGGAGCTGATCCATATCTTTTCTTCTTGTAATTATTCATATCAAAGTTCCAGGCCTGGCTTATTGTGCCATGATGCATTTTGTGGAAACATGATATGATGAAAAGTGATGTTCCAAAATTCTGCATCAATATCACTGTGTCCAGACTTGATTGTTAAATTTGAATTGGAGACTGAGGCTAATTTTTCATTTAGAATGCTAATATGAAAAGTGCTCCAATGAATAATGATGTTGCCAGATCAGAAAATTGTTTCTGGATGTGATATTCTCTTTTTGTTTTTATTTGTTGTGAGTGAGTATCAATATGTAACTGAAAACAAATTTCAGATATAGTGTGGTCACTAAATAATCTGTATTTTAAAATTTGATAAAGAGATGCTAACATAGGCTACTTTATAGTGTTTATCCTTAAAGGGTCAATGGAGTCAAAGCTTTTTTTTTTTTTTTGAGATTATAATTACATTTCTTCCTTCCCTTTCCTCCCTCCAAAACTTCCCATATATCTCTTCTTGTTCTTTATCAAATCCTTGACATGCTTTACACTGTTATTGCATGCATATATGTATATGTATATACATAATTTCATATGCATGTATTTATATATGTATAGAATAATCCTGACTGGTTCAGTTACTTGTACGTACATTTTCAGGGTTGATCCCTAGGCACTGGACAACAATTGTGTGCTCTATCCTAGAGAAAAAAACCTCTCCTATTCCTACATTTAAAAAATAATATTAAAAAGTGAAGTCTCTCATTTTTTAAAAAAAGGCAAATACAGGAAACTCACATCATACTGGATGAATGGTGCACTGTGGTTACTAAGTGGGAAAACTCTCTTTCACCTCTGTCCTGCTAGCCATAGGTCAGAAGATTTGGCACCTCACTGGAAAACCTTCATATATACATCTAAAAAGTGCAATTCTCCTTTCTACGTTATTCTATTATATTTGCTATGTAGCTACCAAGTAAATCTTTCCCTTTATTGAGAATACATTTTTTTCTCCCACGTGACACACCCTGATCATGATCTTCTCCCCTCCCCTCCACCTTCCCTCTCATCCGGATCTACCCCCATTTTGTCTCTCATTGAGAAACAAACAGGCCTCTGGAGGGATAATAATGAAATAAAATAAAATAAAATAAGATAAAAAAAAAAACCTAACACACTGGAATTGGACAAAGGAAACAAATGGAAAGACCGGGTCCAAGGGATGGCAAAGGAAACAGAGGCCCACTGGTTCCCACACTCAGGAATCCCACAAAACTACCAAAGTCAAAGCTACAATATATATTCAAAAGCACTGTAGGGTAAAAAGAGTCAATAAAAATGTATATTAATAAAATAACAATGATATAAAATTAAAATACAAAGGAAAAACCCTGACATGACATTTTTCAGCAAGGAGCCTCCAAAGATGTCATTGAATTGGTTTTCGTTGGCCATCTACTGCTGGCCATGCACCCTACTCTTAACAGTAGTTTGTTCTCCTAGGGAAACCCTATTGGAGGAAACCAAGTTTTCATTTGCAAATGGGCATCAATTGGAGATTTCTTCAGATTAGGGATGGGGCATGGTTCTACTCTCCCTTCAGTGGAGACCTGTGTGGGCCTTTTGCACTCTGTCTCCGTCTGTGTGTTCATATGACTTTGACCACATTGATTTAGAGGGCCTTGTTCTCTTGGTGTCCTCCATCCCCTCGGTTCTTACACTCTTTCAACCTCCTCTTCTACAGGGTTCTCTGGGGCCTGAGGGGAGGGGTTTAATAGAGACATCCCATTCAGAGCTGAGCGTTCCAAAGTCCCTCATTCTATACATAATGTCTGGCTGTGAATCTCTGCATTTGTTCCCATCTGCTGAAGAAGGAAGTTTCTCTGATAATGGCTGAACAATACACTGATCTATGAGTTCAACACAATGTCATCATGAGTCATTATTTTCCCCTGTGATTTCCTTTTAAGAACAGTAGTATTTGGTTTTACTCTAGGTCACTGATAGAATATTCTCAGTTCTTGGTCACCCAAGGAGGGTCTGGTATGGGTTCCATTTGGTGGAATGTGCCCTTAGTCAAATCAGATATTGGTTGGTTACTCCCACAAGCTTTGTGCCACTGTTGCCCTAGCATATCTTGCAGGCAGAACACCACTGCAGATCAAAAGGCCCATGTCTGGGTTGGTGTCCAGAGCTTGTGGCCGGATTGGAGTTTTTGTTTCTCCTTTGGTAGGTAGCATTCAGAGTGCCCTCTTGTACTGAAGATGCTATAATATAAGGGCTGAAGGCTCTAGGTAGATAGCAGCTCGACTTCTTCATATTCAGTGAGCTGTATAGATGCTGTCCTCAGCAATGGAGCCTTGATGTCAGTTTGTGGAGATCAAGCTATATTCAGCTTGGTTTGTTTGGGAATTCCCATAGAACCCTTTTGGTGAAAAACTTGTTAGATATAACCCTGTCCTGATACTAGAAGCTTCATTTGGTGATGAGAGATAGCCAGTTTGGATTCTGTCTTCCCCATTATTTGACAATTCTGTTGAGATCACCTTTATATACGTAAATATTATAGGAAGTTTCTACTATATTAGCTATCCATACTGCATGTCAAATGGCCCTCAATTTTAGCTGTCTCTCCCTGTATTCCCTACATCATCACTCTTGCCCCCTCCTCCCTCCTGATCCTTTCATTCCAGTCCCCCTCCCCAACCTATCCATAACTCCATAGTCTATTTCCCCTTCCTACAGAGATCCATCTGTCCTCCCTATTCCCTTACTCCATGCTTGAATTCTGTGGTTCCAAAGACTGTAGCTTGGTTACTATTGACTTAGCAGCTATTAGCTACATGTAAGCAAATACATACCAATCTAAATGGAAAGATAGTTTGACTTCCTAGTTTCCAATTTGCATCCCCTTGATCACCTTTAGTTTTTTATTGTTCTAGCTAAGAGTTCAAGTACTATATTGAATAGATATGGAGAGAGTGAACAACATTGTCTTGTTCCTGATTTTAGTGGGATTAATTTGAGTTTCTTTCTATTTAAGTTTATGTTGACTATAAGCTTTCTGGAAACGGCCTTTATTATGTTGAGACATTACCCTTGTATCTGTAATGTATCTAGGGCTTTTATAATGAAAGGGTGTTAGATTTTGTCAAAGGCCTTTTCTGCATCTAAAGAGATGAGCATGTGTGTGTGTGTGTGTGTGTGTGTGTGTGTGTGTGTGTGTGTGTGTGTTTAGTTTGTTTATATGGTTGATTACATTTATTTAAATTTGTATATTGAACCATCTCTGCATCTCTGGAATGAAGTCTACTTGATCAAAGTGGACGATCTTTTTAATGTGTCTTGGATTGCAAGTATTTTACTGAGAATTTTTGCCTCAATGTTCATAGGGCAATTGGTCTGTTATTTTCTTTGTTGGGTCTCTATGTAGTTTGGGTATCAGGGTTGCTATGGATTCATAAAACAAATTGGGAAATGTCCCTTCTGTACTATTTTGTGGAATATTAGAGAAGTATTGGCATTAACTCCTCCAGTTTTTCCAATAATAATTCAATAATTTTCCAATAATAATTGCAGTATTGGGTAGAATTCTGCACTAAAACTATCTGGCCTGGAGATTTTGTGATCTTTTTTTTTTCTTTTTCATTTTTCTTTATTAAGAAATTTTCTACTCACTCTACACACCACCCACAGATCCCACCTCCGCCCTCCTCCCAACCCTCAGCCCTCTCTCCCAAGCCACCCCACATCCCCACATCTCCCAAAGCAAGAGAGGAGAGATTCTGCAGGTGGGGGACGACGACGAGATCATGATGGGAGGACGTGCAGAGATGATCGGCCACACTTGTGTTCTTTTGTTTGTTTGTTTTTGTTTTTTGTTTTGGTTGGGAGACTTTTAACGACTGTTTCTAATTCACTATGGGTTATAGATCTGTTAAATTGCTTATCTGATATTAATTCAACTTTGGTGAGTGATATGTATCAAGAATATTATCCATTTCTTTTAGATTTTCCAAGCTGTTAGAAAGGTTTTGAGATAATATGCCTGTAATTCTCTGTATTCATTGTTATGACCACCTTTTTATTTCCAATTTTGTTAATTTTGGTATTCTCTCTTTGCTTGTTAATTAATTTGTGTAAGGGTTTCTTAATCTTATTAAATTTCCCAAAAAAGCTACTCTTTCTTTCATTGATTCTTCACATTTTGTTTGTTTGTTTCTATTTTATTGATTTCATCCCTGAGTTTGATTATTTCTAGCTCTCTACTCTCTTTGGGTGTGATTTCTTTCTATTTTAGAATTTTCAGGTGGGATTTTAAGTTGCTAGTATGAGTTCCCTCTAATTATAGTTTAGAATTATGAACTAGAATAGCCTTCATTGTGACCCCTAACTTGAGTATGATGTATATTCATTTTTATTCAGTTCTAGGAAGCCTTTAATTTCTTTCTTATTTTCTGTCTTGACACTTTTTTTTATTCAATAGAGAGTTGTCCGGATTCTATGGTTTATGAAGCTTTCTGTTGTTTCTGTTGTTGATGATAGCCAGCTTTAACCTGTGGTGATCAGATAGGATGTAGGGTACCATTTCAATTTCCATGTATCTGTTGATACTTGCTTTGTATTCAAGCATGTGGTCAGTTTTGGAGAATGTTCTCTGAGAGGCAGAGAAGAAGGTATATTCTTTTGTTTGTGTGGAATGTTCTGTATATGTCTGTCAGGTCCACTTGGCTTATAACATTAATTAACTCCATTTAGGTTTTGTCTGGATAACCTATCTATTGGCAAGAGTGTGGTACCAAATTCTCTCCCTACCAGTGTGTGAGTGTCAATGTGTGATTTAAAGTAAAGTGGTGTTTCTTGGGTATACTTGTGTTTGAGGCATAGATGTTAAGAATTGAAATGCCATCTTGATGGATTTTTCCTTTGATGAGTATGAAGTGTCCTTCCCTATCTTTTCTGATTGGTTTTGGTTTGAAATATATTTTGTCAGATAATAAAATAGCTACACCTGCTTGCTTCATAGGTCCATTTGCTTAGAATATCTTTTTCCACCCTTTTACCCTGAGATGGTGTCTATCCTTGATGTTGAGGTGAGTTTTTTTTTTTTTTTTTTGAATGCAGCAGAATGATGGGTCCTGTTTTCACTCTATTCTGTTAGTCTGTGTCATTTGGGGTTATTGATGTTGAGAGATATCAACGAGCAGTATTTGCTGATTCCTGTTATTTTGTTGTTATTGTTGTTGTTGTTGTGGTGGTGGTGTATGTATGTATGCTTCTCTTCTTTTGATTTGCTGGTCTGGGATAATTTATTCCCTGTGTTTTCTTTGGTGTGGTTATCCCCTTTAGGTTGTTTACCTTCTAGCATCTTATGTATAGCTAAATTTGTATATGAATATTGCTTAAATGTGCTTTTATCATGGATGCCCTATTTTCTCCATCCATCGTGATTGAAAGCTTTGCAGGGTGTATAATCTGGACTGGATACTGTGGCATCTTAGTCTAGTGCCAGGTATAGAATATTTCTGTAAAACTTATTGGTCATAAAGTTGCCAGAGGCCCTCAAACATTGCATGCTTTTGCCACTTCACTTGATTTACCACAGAACTACATGGTAAAACCTTATTGCTGAAGACACAATGAATCATGATTGCAAAATACAGAGCAGCCAAACTGGAACTGAGCTGGAAGCTGGGTGGTTTCCACAGCATCAGAAGGTGCTGTGCAAGCTACCGAGAGAGAAAAGATATTAGCTGTCTTACTCAGCTTTGAGCTCTATAATAAAGACAACACCAACTGCAAGGCAGCATGTGTCCACTTGTGCAGCGATGTCATGATTGTAAGTGAGTACCCTCTGATTGCGTTTGAGGTCACTCCGCAGGAGGAAATCCATGCCAGGGACTGTAAGCCCAGTTTAAAAATGCATGGATGGCCGGGCGGTGGTGGCGCACGCCTTTAATCCCAGCACTCGGGAGGCAGAGCCAGGCGGATCTCTGTGAGTTCGAGGCCAGCCTGGGCTACCAAGTGAGTTCCAGGAAAGGCGCAAAGCTACACAGAGAAACCCTGTCTTGAAAAAACCAAAAAAAAAAAAAAAAAAAAAAAAAAAAAAAAAAAAAGGGCTGTGACTAGCCATCTTCTGGGATAGACACAGCCATTACTATCCAAATTCACAACAGCTTCAATTGCCTGCACCGGCTCCCATGGTTCTATATCTCTCTCCTGAATTAGTGGCTACTCATAGATGTGGAAGGGAGGGCCTCGATGTGTTCGGCTTTGTTCCCATTGGTGAACCTACCAGGATTCAGGGGATGGTTTCAAAACTGTGGTCACAACAACAGCCTTGGTAAATGAAGTGAGTCAGAAAACAAAAGGCATGAGTGTGGGAAAAGGACTTTTAGGGATGCGGGTGTTGATAGGTGGGGGGCCATAAGACAGAATAGGGGCTGAAGGTAATTGGAATCCATTTTTTTTAACATGTACAAAATTCTCAATGAACAAAATTAATTAATGACAAAGGAAAATAGCAGTGGTACAGGGATTTTCTTCCTGAGGACTCAGTGATAGATCATATTGCATCAATGGCCTCAGGGACTAATGCAGCAGAAGAGTTCACATTGCCCAGTGGTATCATCAGGCGTTTGAGGTGCAATGCACACTCACAATAATGATGTTGCTCGCCCCAGCTGTGGTGTTCTTGAGCATAGTGTAAAGCACTTGATAAAAAAAACAACAAAAAAAACAAGGATGTTACTGCCTTAGGTATTTACTGGACTGTACTTTCATCCCTATTTTAAAACATGCTCATATTATATATATCGAATGGAGAAAAATCATAAATAATTTACAAGAATATGATTAGAGTTAATATAAGAGTCAACAAGTTTTCAGAACATGAGTTCAATATATAAAAATCAATTCTAAAAAAAAACTAGTAGGAACAGTCTGGAAATGAAATCAAGAAAGCAAATATAATACAGTAACTTTAAACATAATAAAATATGTATGATAAACAACAGAAGAGGCACAAAGCTTGCACACTGAAAAAAAAACAAAACAGTGTAAGGGAGGCAGTGTAGGGCTGCATTAGGATGTGATATTCTCCTTGGTGGTCTGTAGAGGAAAGCAGCCCATCCAAAACTTTCATTAGTGGTTTTCTTTTCCTTTTTTTTTTTTTCAAGACATGGTTTCTTTGAGTAGCTTTGGAGCCTGTCCTGGATCTCGCTCTGTAGACCAGGCTAGCCTCGAACTCACAGAGATCCGCCTGCCTCTGCCTCCCCAGTGCTGAGATTATAGGTGTGCGCCACCACCGCCCGGCTCCATTAGTGTTTTTGTAGATACTTGACGACCTGGCATCAAAATTCACGTGGAAATATAAGGGACCTGCAATAGCCAGTTATCCTGGGAAAATGGTACAGAGTTATATTTTCAGATTTCTAAAATTTTTTTTGGCTTTACTATATCCCACAGTAGACAGGAAGTGTGGTGGTGACAAGGTGAATGAAATGGATTTAGAACTCAGCATGTAAGAGCTCACATTTACTTCAGTTGTTTATCCCACATGAGGCCCTCTTACCCCATTGTGCTGCTATGAACAGGTATCTGAGTCTTCTTAACAATTCGTCAACAATGATATTTATTTTCACATAGTTCCAAAGTCTAGAAATCAAGTATTTGAAATTTGGTGAAAGTTGCTCTTGCTTCCAAAAACAGACCATGGTTGGTGTGTAGCCACATAACAGAAGGAACAAACTGTCTAGGAGCAAGTTTCATAAGGCAGAGCGGCAAGAAGGTTCCTTGGAGCTTGTAAGTAAGCCCCGAATCCCACACATGAGGTCTGATTTTGTTTCAACTGCCTGCCCAGGGCCCCCCACCTCCTATAACCACCGAATGCAGGAATATATTTCAGCGTGAGTTTTGGATATCATAAACACTTAAACCACATCAAGTTCCAAGATAACACCGAGAGAGAAGAATATATTCTTGACAAACCAATGCTGGAATAACCTGATAATATTTATTTTCTCATATTTAGTTTAGCCATTAAAAGACTCCCAACCAAGTGACGAGAGAAATTCATACCATGGTGGTTTTTAATCGTAATCATCATCTTCTTCAAGTCCTCATAGATCAATTAAAGAGAATGAAATCCCAACTTTAGACTATATAGAATTAAATCAATCTGCATCATAGACCGAAATGCAAGAACTGTTTAAAAAAAAATCTTAGAAGTATTCAAGATTTTTTTAATCACGGGTGAACCTCTTCATATTTTTTTAATTTAAAATTTTAAATATTTACATCATTTCAACTCCTTGCTCTCCCTTCTCCAAATCTCCTATGCCCCCTTTCAAATTCTTTACCTCTTCTTCAATTGTTACTGTTACATATATATGATATATTATCACATGTATCTATTATTTCATATATACATACACACATAAACGTATGCATATGTAAGATTTGGGATTAGGTAATTACTTCTTTGATATGACACCAAATGTATACCAAGCTAAAGAAAATAAATCTTAAAATAGCTTAATTTTAAAACTTTGTTTCCATAGGCACTGTCTTAGTTTGTTTTCTGTTGCTGTGATTAAAAAAAAAAAAAAAAAAAACCACTATGGATAAAAGTAACTGGGGTAGGAAAGAGTTTATTTGGCTTACACTTCCCTGTCACAATCCATCCTTTGGGGAAGTCATGAAAGAAACTCCAGGAGGCACCATGGAGGCAGGAACTGAAGCAGAGACCATGGAGAAATGCTGCCTTCTGGCTTTGCTCAACTCCCTTTGTTAAATAGCCAAGAACCACCTGCCCAGGGGTGGCACCACTCACAGTGGGCTGGACCCTCCCACACAATCATTGATCAAGAAAATGTCCTAAAGACTTGCTGAGAGACCGATCTGGATCTGAAAGAGGCATCTTCTCAACTGAGTATCCTGTTTATAGATAACTCTAGCTTCTGTCATGTAACAAACAGTAAGAACGGACACCATAAATAAAATGGAAAGATAGCTCAGAGAATGCCTGAACACATCTTCAGAGTGTCTGAAAACCACTCATCTCTTGACCAAAAACAAACAAAGTCCCCCCCAAAAGTAAACACTAATGAATTATAAACGGGCAAAGCATTCACATGAACATTTCTTTAAAATGTACACAGAAATTTCTAAAATTAAAAAAAAAAGTACATAAAAAGATGTGTTTAGCTCAAGTGGAAAATCAAACTGAAACACATTGAGAATCCACTGCACACCCACTAGTGTGGTTGTCGTGAAAGAAAGAAGAAGATGGACAATTTACAAATGTTGGCAAAGATGCAGAAACATGCCCCCCTTATTACACACTGCTGGATGAGATTTAAAACAGGGCAGTCACCATGGAAAGCTGTTAAGCTCAAAACAATGCACACTGAGTTAGCAAACAGCCATGTAATCCCACTATTAGGGGAAATGTAAGCCTGTGCACCAGTGGTCATAAAATCACCATTCACACTAATCAACAGCTGGCGTGTGTGTGTGTGTGTGTGTGTGTGTGTGTGCGCGCATGTGCATGTGCACACATTTGAATTTATGTATGTATGTATATGTATACATACAGAATGTGACATAGTCAGGTATGGGGAGATTGCTCAGTGGGTAGGATCCTAGCCACACAAGCATGATGACCTGAGTTCAGAATGCCAGCACACACATTTAATTAAAAGTGTGTCAATGCATGCCTATAATCCAGCATTCACAGGGCAGGTATAGGCAGATTTCCCCCAGCTTGATGGCTCTCCAGTATAGTCAGATATGGAAGGTCCAGGTTCAGGTAGAAATCATGTCTCAAAATATACAATAGAGAGCAATAGAGGAAGACATCTATGTTGATATCAACTGCTGCTTTCCACAAACAAACCAAAGGAGAAACACATCGGCACACACATATGATACATGCATGTGCTACAGGTAAAAATAAGTGGAAAAGAGCAACATGCCCACACAGTATAACATTAAGCCAATAAATCAGTAAGGTCATAGGTAATACAAGAAAGATGGATCTTGATTAAATTATTTGAAGTGAATGAGCTCAGCAGCAGAGGGCACAAGAAAATTTCCACCAACAGAAAATAGCTTCCAGGGACTGTGCAGGGCTGGTATGTGACTAACAGTGCATGATGCGTTAGGGTTAGGTTTACTTATGAGATGTTCAAAAATGTTCAAAATTGATGATTAAAGAACATTGTGGGCATACTAAAGAAAGCCACACTCAACTGTGCACATTATATATATGTGAATTATGCCTCCATGACTCTGTTTGAATTCAAACTTCATAAGCAAACATTAAAAAAAAATACAGCATGGCTTTGCATAGTAAATGGAATAGAATAGCTCTGAACTATAGCTTACTTTTCCTGGTTTGGTCTGACAGAATGATTGAATGCTTTTGTACAAAAATCAGAGCCTTAAAAACAAGGATTTGGTGAGATTGTAAAATGGTGTGCCACTTTGGCAAAACAGTTTGGTGGTTGATCAAAATGCAAAACATTGTTACTCTGTTACTCAACAATTCTACCCTTAGGAATATATCCTCAAACTACTGAAAATGTTCACCTATGAAACATGTACATGAAAGTTTACAGCAGTGTGTTGCTAATAGTAAAAAAGTTAAAACAACTCAAATAGCTATCAAATACTGGAGAGAAATAAAATGTGGCTTATTCATACAATAGAATATTATTAAGACATAAAAATGAATGAGAAACTGACAGATTAAATGACTTTGGTGAACCTTCATAATTTCATTTGTAGATCTTTCCATTTCTAATTTATAAATACATTTGGGGTTATAAATTATAAATGTACTGCCTCCTGTCAACATTGTATACTTCTATTTGATGATTTTTGTGTAAAACATTATATAGAAATGTTTCCAAGTATTTTCTGTATTAACTGTGAATGAATAGAACAAAATAAATTGCCTGTGATGGAAAAAAAAATACAGCATGCCATGGTCCTTAAGAAGACCATCATATTCTTCCGAAGAGTTCACCAAGGATATGCAGTGGACGAACAACATTAGCATAAACAGAAGAACATTTAATAAATGAAATAGCCATTTCTAAGACAAGACTCCAATAAACCACCATTTGTATTTCCTTAGTACAGGATTTGGCCCATTATGCCAATGAAGTATACAGAAAAATTATTCCTGATGATCTTAGCAGATCCTGTTGGATTTTAGTTGGCTACATTTCCCCATGTAGACTGGTTCATTCTCTCTCTCTCTCTCTCTCTCTCTCTCTCTCTCTCTCTCTCTCTCTCTCTCTCTCTCTCTCAGTTGCAATTTCAGGCACTAAGATTTCTAGTAGAAGTCCTAGTGCAATTTATCTGCTTCTTTATAAATTTAATTGACTTTTCACAATAACTTCATCACTTCCTGTTATGCTAGTCATATGCAGAACCAGCGTGTGCTTGCCTTGGCTTTCACCAGGTGATCAATTGCCAAGCCATTCCTTGCCTTTTGTTCTTGTGACTCCAATCATAGTTTATTTCTATTGCTTTAGTTCTACATTAAATTTCCAGTCCTCAAAATCTTAAGAGGAAGAACACCTGTGTATTTCATACTCTGGCAGTTAAGAAAGAGAACTCATGTAAAAAGAACACTGTACATAACAGGGGACAAGGACTGGTACTCATGATGTGCACTTGATCCAAGACAGGCATCTGAACTCCAGCTACTACATTTCTCTACCTACCCTAAACAACATGATTTAAGAAAGGGGTGGGAAGTGAAGATTTATTACCTTGAAGTCAGTCTTAGGAGACTGAAGTGTATAACATCACACAGCCGCCTCTGTGGGACAGACCAAGTTGGGAAACCTATGACAAACAGAAAGAATGGTATTGAACTAAATAAGAAGTCCTATTAGTCATGTGACAGTCTTTAAAATACCCTACCCAGACACTCAAATTTCTGTTTGAAGAATATTTGTAAAAAGTGGTGAAATTAATTTCTTAAATGTCAGGGTAGCTTGTCCTAGATTCTGTTAGATGATAAACTTTAAGAGAAAAAAAAAAGTGATTTTATATCAAGTAGATTCACAATATTTAAATCTGAATTGCCTTTTATTCGAACACATTTTTTCATGTATTTCTAATTCCAAAGATGGATATGCATTATAAAGAGCAATCACATTTAAATGATTGCTTTCTTCTACAAATAATAATAGAAAATAATTTTCCTGGTCACCTATGTGCTAGAGGCATAATGCTCTTTACAAATTTTAAATGATAATACATGTTACAAAGCTTAATAGCTAAGATTATATTTAATGCTTATACATCTGTATTGAAAAGATCTTTCACAAAGCCAAAGAAGTGGCTTTGTGAACAAAAGTGTGTGCTGCATGAGCATGCTGGCTGGCATGAGTCCGATCCATGTGTAAAGAGAGATCACATCTTAAACGTTGGTTTCTGGTCTCAGCATGCCCACTGGGACATGTGTGGACCCACATTTCACACTCACACCTTATACACACCTACCATAGGATAAAAAATAAAATAAAAAAATTTAAAATATGTGTTGATAAACCCAACTCTGCCTAAAAAATAATATCAAGGATTATTAATATATGTGTATTTTTTTTTTCAAGACAGGGTTTCTCTTTGTAGCTTTGCGCCTTTCCTGGAACTCACTTGGTAGCCTAGGCTGGCCTCGAACTCACAGAGATCGGCCTGCCTCTGCCTCTCGAGTGCTGGGATTAAAGGCGTGCGCCACCGCCGCCCGGCCTTGTAATTTCTATTTCCATTATTTCTTCATAACTGGTCATTTTTCCTATAGATGTCTTCTGGTGATAGGTCATTTTTTTTTACTTCACTTCTTCCAACTTCCTTTTCCCAACCCTCTCAAAATGTATGCATCATTTCCCTTTTGCTGTCCCTTGAAACGATAGTCAGAATTATCAGTAGTTAATGTGTCATCCTGAGGAGCCCTCCTGGGTTTCCCTTTTTAGAAGGAGTTGATGCTGTAACTGAGCCCATAGACCGGATGTTTCTCTCAAGGCTATCGACTTTGTGAGCAAGGCACACCCAGGTTATGGAGGGCAATCTGTTTCCTGAAAGACAATTAACTGAAACAGTAAATATATATATTTTAACACATCCAGTTTAGTGTTTGATGGAAACCGCCAGGAGGCTCCGTTGCCTAGGCAAGTTGGCACCTAACGTTTCTGTACTAGGAACAGCATCTACGTGGGGATCTCCTCCAGATGTTTTCAACAGCATGTTTCAAAAGAACAAAGAGCTTTACCTTAAACAGCTGCATTACAGTTGTGTCAGCATACTCTCCATTAGGAGAGAACCTAATGCTCCTCTGACAGTTTTTTTTTTTTTTTTTAAATAATGGCTTTATTTATTCTTTGGGAACTTTTTGAAATGTAGTTTGATCGTACTCATCTCCCATGCCAGTCCCTTCCAGATCCTTTCCCACCTCCCTACCTATACAGCTTTATGTTATTCCCTCCCTCTTATTCTTTAAATTCACCCAGCTTATCCTGCATGTGAGTCTTCCTTGGAGTGCATCAACATTTGAGATAGTACTCCACTGGAGAAAAATGACTTTCCCTTTCTCAGCAGCAACCAAATACCAACAGCTCCTTTGCTGGTGGTGGGGCTTCTTTCCCACCTGCCCTCTTCCATCCCGGCGTTTTTATCTGACTTGAGCTTAGGCATACTGTCACGATCTCTGTGAGTGCATATGTGCATCTATGCTGTTGTATCTTGAAAACACTGTTCCCTTGAATTCATCCGCCACCTCTGACGCTTTCAATCATTCTGTCCCCCAATCTGCAAAAATCCCTGAGTCTTCATGGATAAGTGCCATTAAAACATTCAATTTGGGGTTGAGCATTTTGAAGTCTCTATTCCCTTCATGTTCACTGGTTATGCATTTTTGTGTTAATTGCCATTGATGATGAGCATTTGGGTATATCTATGGGCATAAGAATAAGTCATTAGGAAAAGGTTTAATAGTATGTCCATTTTGAAGAATAGCAGTAGTGGACATTCTTTTTTTTGATCCATAACATATCTAGGCACAGGTTCTTGGCTTCATTGACAGTGTCATGTGTGGAGTCCATCTTCTGGAACAGGCCTTAAATAAAATGGTTTTTGTTTGTTTGTTTGTTTTTGTTTATTTTTAAGTGGTTGGTTACTTCCATAAGATCTGTGCTACTGTTGCACAGGTGGGTGTATCTTATAGGCAGATCATTATTGTATCTCTCCAAGTTCATAGCTGGGTGAGACTAATGATTATTTGTTCCTCCTTTAGTCGTGTGTAGCCAGGAGGAGTGGAGATTCCAGTGACGATGAGCCAGATGTCCCATGTTTTATGATTCAAGTGCATGCTGTCTTCACCAATAGGGTCTTCCCAGCAAAGTTTTGGAGGAAAAATCAATAGCATTGACACTAGACTGTAATAATTGGGGGGCTCCATGGAATTTCATTGGCTAACAGCTTAAAGAATCCCAATTATAAAGTTACTCTATTTAAACTCCTTTTTATATTTGTATGTGTTTTAGGTAGCTTCTACACTAGTAGGTTTCCATGTAACAATTTTAAACTAATCACATAATTTCTAGAGCTCTTTATGTACCAAATCCAGATCTGGTATAGGATCAGATATTACACTCAGCAGCCAGGCTCCTTTTAACTTAAACCCCAGTTAGCCAGTCTTACTTGTTTTGGGTTGGTTGGTTGGTTTTATTTTTTTGGTATCTTTTAAAAGTACAGTCATATCTTAAACTTACCTGTGTAATAGAACACTCAGAGTTTTTTGTGATGGTGATCTGTTTCATGTTTCTTCATAATTAGACTTAGGTAAAGCCACCTGGAAAACTACAAAAGTGATGTGATGTCCTTGTAGCACCAAGTGCAGAGCCTACTAATGCTATTATTGGGATCATTGCTTGGGTATTAACAAATGTCTTCACTGTACACTTACTCCCCCCCCCCATAATATAAAAGTACTCTCTTGCTAGGTAGTTTGAGTTCATATACATCCCATAGTCATCAGGATGTACCCATGGCTTTAGCATCTGCCTCTATTTCTTCTAGGACCCCATTGAACCCATGACGTGTCCAGAAAACTTGTTTTCTACCTTAGCTTTTTCCTCTAAATCCCCTTCTTTCTGACATAGTTTAGGAATATTTATGTACTTGATAGTAGTATTTGTGCAAGAATTACTGTTTTTTCAATGATTCATATTAGTTGTCATCTGGATTTCTCTGTACTCAAATTGTCCCACCTTTGGCTATGGGAGACCCTCAGGCCTTCTTTGTTTTTGCTGACACAACCAGGTGTCATCATTTTGTCCTTCTTCTTCCGGGCCCCACCCCCAGAGTCTGTCATTTCTGGAGAACACTCTTCCCTTTCACCCTCATTGAGAAAATGCATCCACCAGATTGGTCTGCAGGCAAGTATGTGGGGCATTTTCTTAATTACTGGTGGATGTGGGAGGGCCCAGTCCACCCCACCCCACTGTGGGTGGGGCCACCCCAGTCCGGGGAGCTCTGGATTGTGTGAAATGGCAAGCTGAGCAAACCATAGAAGGTACACTGGTAGCCTGTGTTCCCTCATGACCTCTGCTTCAGTTACTGTCTCCAGGTTCCTGCCCCGACATCCATTCCTGTCGCTGTTAAACGGTAGGATGAAATAAGCCCTTTCCACCCCGTGGCACTTTAGGTCATGGTGTTTATCACAGCATTGGGAAGCAAACTCAGACACCCAGTTTAACAATGAGAGGCTTCAAAGTTTGTTTTTGGTATCTTTGGATTCTGCTCCAACCTCATAAAACATTCTACTCATATATTATTGATAAGGCTCGCTCTCTTTTCGTTGATGAGGGGATGTGATTCAGCTGACACACAGTTGGATTTCTTTGTTTCAGATTTCCAGTTTTTCCTTCTTCTAACTTCTGAGTTTGCTACCTTCAACTACTTCTTAAGTCAGCATGCACCAGAAGTAAAGTTAGAAAAGAAAGCACACATAACGTCATTCCTTTTCACTTTCTCTTGACTCTTCCATAATTTGCAGCTGGCCAATTTCACTGTCTTCTGGTTCCCTGAGTTTCCCCTGCCAATATAAGCAGCACATGTAACTTTGAATACTTCTCCTTTTTTTCCTCTTGCACCAAAATAGTGTACTATAATGCTTTTTTTTTTGAATTTGTTATTTATGCTTAACAATATTTTCAGGAAATGACTTCATATTAATTCATGAAATACAGCCTCAATTATTTTCTAACTCTACCATTATTCCATTGGGTTTACTTGCCATTTGTGGTGGTTTGAATGTAATTGGTCCTCATAAGCTCATAGGGAGTGGCATTGTTAGGAGGTATGGCTTTGTGAGCGTAGGTATGGCCTTGTTGGAAGAAGTGTGTCACTGTGGATGCATGCTTTGAGGTCTCCTACATACTCAAGCCCATACCATATTCCATACCCATTCCCTAGAGCGCTCCTCTAACTCTCCCGTGCCCCTCAATATATCACACAACTTCATGTTTATATTCTTAATAATTTACTGGGTCCAATTCATGCTGCCCATATGTACATGGATATTGGACCATCTACTAGGACATGATCAACCTACCAGGAACCACAGCCCTGCAAAGAGAAATGACTCTCCTTCTCAGAGCAGCCATGAACTGCCAATGATCTAAGCTGTAAATGGATTTTGGTCTAATCAATCACAGTTGTAAAATGTCCATTTGTATGCCAACTTACTATGAATTTTACCCGTGTTAAGGGGTAAAAGTGAGTGACATTTCCTATTGTGTCTCTTACCAGAAGACATATTGTTTAAGGAAGATTCAGCTAATATATATATTTTGGGTGCCATTTCTGTTTCAAGATGTTCCAAAAGAATGGTTCCCCAAATGCTTAAATGACATGTTTGCAAATGGAAATAATAGCATTGCAAGTTCATATAAAACAGAGTCCTTAGAAATGATACAGATTGCCAGTGCCATCTAACTGGAAGGAATAGTTATTTTGTCTAGCTGGAATGATCAAGAGTTGTCATGGAGGAGAGAACACTTGACAAGAATTTTGAAAAATGAGGGTTTTAGCAGACATGAGAAAATGACTCATAATAAATAGAGTTTTATTGTTCTCTCTATGCAAGGATTTGGCAAATCTGACTTGACACATTTTGATTGTAATTTTTTAAAGGGATACCTCAGCTATGCATAATGCCTTTTAAAGGTTGCAATTGCCTTCTTGATTTATGACACAAAATAATAGCTATTTCTTGGTATCGTTGTACTTATTCTATAGTCTTAGCATTCTTGGTACTTTACAGGCTGAAGCAGGAGGATGGGAAATCTGAGTCTATTTGGGTGAAACATGAGACCCTAGCTCAGAAAAAGAAATCTCTAAAATTAAGTTGGGCTTTATAAATAATCTTGATTTAAAAGAAAATACTCCCAAAACCAATGAACCATAAAGTATTAGAATAATTATCATTGAAGTTTTCATTTTTTTCATATGTTTATGTGTATTGTTTCTATGTATGCATTATGTACTGATTTATATACATGTATGTGCTCATGCAGGTAAAATTCGGAATCTCTATTTTATAAATAATAAATAAATATATTTCTCAAACAACATGTCCCAATATGTCCTGTGGTGAGAGACACTATATCTCTCTCTATATATATAGAAGCTAACTATCTATCTATCTATCTATCTATCTATCTATCTATCTATCTATCTATCTATATCTATATCTATCTATCTATATCTATCTATCTATATCTATCTATCTATATCTATATCTATATCTATATCTATCTATCTATCTATCTATCTATATATATATATATATATATAGAGAGAGAGAGAGAGAGAGAGAGAGAGAAAGAGAGAGAGAGAGAGAGAGATCCCGGAGGCTGAACTCCCCTGTCTGGCTAGTCTGACTAGCTGGTTTGTTCTGGGCATTTCCTTATCACCACCTCCTGAGGGCATTTGAAGTCTGGTTCCCACACTGGCTAGAAAAGTACTTCACTCACTGAGCCCTTAGCTCCATGTCTGAAATATTGAGGATAAAATTAAACATGCTCTGTAAACTATCTCTCTCCCTTAATAAAATTCTACTTGAACAGAACTTACCTTGAAAGAATTGTTAATCTGAGACACTTTGATACTGAGCAACTTACTTTTTTTTCCTCTGGTCCTTTAACAATCTGACTGAAAAGGGGTGCCAGATTTTGTAGAAGTCGGATTGTGTTGGTTTCTTTTAAGTCTTCTAGAATGGTTTCCTGTGTCTCTTTTCACTGTGTAAAATGGAAACTGTGCTTATAAAAGACATTTATGAAATTGATTGACTAGTGTCTAAGTTGAACTATCCTGAAAATCACCTACCATGTCACTCAATTAATAGCGAGACTATTAACGGAATGAACCATGAATGACTTACAATGGTTCTCGATGTCTGGATGTCTGTATATCTTCTTCTCTTCCTCCTTTTTTTGTTGCTGGTTCTGAGGGTCAAACCTAGGAATCTCAGCCCACAGGTCCATTCTTTATATATAATTAGAAAGTAAACAGAAGCTTCTCAGGTTCATGAGGTCATATTTATTAATTCTTGATCTTAGTGTCTGAGCTGTCTGTGTTCAGTTCATGAGTTCAAGGCTATTCCCTGCTTTCTTTTCTATGAGGTTCAGTGTGTTTCTGGTTTTCATGTTGAGGTCTTCGATCTATTTGGAGTTCAGTTTTTGCACAGGGTGATAACTATGGACCTATTTGCAATCTTCTACATGTGGACATCCAGCTTGGCCATCACCATTTGGTGAAGATGCTGTCTTTTTTTTTCCCAGTGTTTATTTCTTGCTTCTTTATAAAAAATCAGGTGTGCATAGGCATGTGGTTTTCTGTCTTGTTTTTCAATTTGATTCTATTGATCAATGGACAAAAAGAAAGTAAATAAAACCTGAAAGTTTGAAAAGGTCTTTTCCAAACTGTCTCTTTATCTCATATTAGTGAGTTGTGGGAAGTACAAAAGCAAACATTGTCACCTTTCTTCCCCCTCAGAGACTGGCACTACAAAAACTACAGAGCAGGATGAAATTTTTAGTTTACTATTTCTCAGAGAGACAGGGACTATGACGGAGCGATGGCACTTTCACAGCAGCCATTGATGTCCTGAAGATGTCACTTGGCACTGGCACATTTGTCCTTCCTGAGATCTGATTACGTTGAAAGTAAAGTACACATGCACCGTGGCTGCCCCATCAGTCAGCCTTAACAACTGTTACTTTGAAAACACACAAAAAGCAATTGGGAGGCAGAGGCAGGTGGATCTTTGTGAGTTCGAGGCCAGCCTGGTCTACAGAGCTAGTTCCAGGAAAACCAGGCCCACACATAGAAACCCTGTTTTGAAAAATAAAAACACAACAACAAAAATTTAATTTTTGTCCTGTTGCTCATTTGGTAACTATTAATTGAGTACCTACCATGAACCAGCCGATATCCCTGGTTTGGAGGATATAACTGTGTCTTGGTTTCAAAAGCTTGATGAGGAGAGAGAATAAGCCAATCAAATCAATGAATATAATAATTACTACATGATGGGAAGTCAGTCTCATGTCCCAGTGTTGCCTAGCGGAGCAGTCAACAATGGCTGCACTTCCCTTGATCTACTGTGTGGTCATCAGTGCTGACTTCATGTCGGAGTAGAAACATCATCGTTCTGATACTGTCCTAGCATAAGCACTTTCCTTCTTGTATCCATTTGAATCTCCTATTCCTCAGTTGCCTTTTTGAAATTACTGACAACTACAATATTCATGTCACATTTGAAAAAGTCGCTGTCCTAATTTGCTCAGGAAGATGACCAAGGGTGGGATATTGCTGAATCCACAGCAATATCCACCACTTTATAGGATATGAGTAGCATATGCTCTGTGGGTCCTTAAGCTGTGCTGCACAGGGCTCATGGATGTAATTCTGCAGTGTCATGAGAGTGATATGCAGGTGTGACATGCTGAATTTATTTATTTTTTTAGTAGATGTCTATTTAAAAATATACTCTCTATGTTAGAAGTCTTTAGAGTGGAAAAAAAAAGATTCTGAGGTTTCTATCAGCTTTTTGTGTTTGTGATAATCAAGCAATAAATAGCTCCGTGGAGAAGCTTGTTTGTGTCTTACTTTATTACTATCCTCCTGGATAATTTTTCCTTCCAATTGCAATTAATTTGAAGGCAATCTAGGCATAAATTTACTAGAAGGTGAAGTCATAGATCCAACTAATTTTGTAATATATTTCAAATATTAGTGTTATGTGGAAAATTCATTTGGAGAAGGGGAGACGTTTAATTCCTCACATGCAGACGAAAAGGCAAACTAATTAAATCCAGCTTGATAAGGCTGAAATATAGCTGTTCTACAAAGGAAGTGAGTTGTGTGTATTTGTTGCTGAAAGCACACTGTTATTTAAGTTTGTTGTTTACAAACTGCCGTTGAAATCGTTGAAAATGTCACTCACCTAGCTAGAGCTCTGCATTCATAAATGCCACAGTCGGTTTCTAGGGAAGAGACTCATCACACAGGAGTCAATATTTAAAGCAGTACTGCATTGGGCTCATGAAAGGAATGCTGTAGTGATTCACGTGAGGGTCAGGAATAAAGAAACCAGAAAGGTTGTCTAAGAGCCAATTAATTTCCCACTCTTCAACAAAGGATGCCTGTGATGAAGACACTATCTCTATGATGCATGTGTCTTTCAGGACTTTTAGTTTACAGGAGTCGCTGTAAACTTCATCCTGAGTAACGTACCCATTCAAAATTTGAGAAAAGAAGTTAATCACTTAATAATTTTATACCCTTTGAGTGCTGTGTTGGGGTAAAGAGAAATGGAAACGGTTATAATCCTAAGGGATTACGCCACACAGGTATCCCCTCTCAAAATCAAGACATTGTTGGAGAGATGGCTGCCAGTAAAGTGCACACCATGCTAGGACAGAGACCTGAGCTTGGATTTGTAGAACTCACACAAAAACTTGGGTGTGATGCTGGACCTATAAGCCCAACAATGGGGAGATACAGATAGGAGAGTCCTTGGAACTTGATGGGTGTCTAGCTAATCTTGCCAAATTTGTGAGCTCTAGGTTCAATGAGAGACCCTGTCTGAAAAAAAATGAGCCAGGGAGTGATAGAGAAAAACACTTGGAAGTCAAGCTTTGGCCTCTACATGCAGCCACCCATACACATACACACACACACACACACACACACACACACACACACACACACTCCCATTTCAAACCAAGATGAGCATTGCTTGTTATAAGAGCATCTAAGGCTAGTCGATTCAACTGTCCTTGCTCTAATTTCCCATGCCTAGGTCACACGTGACTGAGACAACAATAGCATTAGCCTGATCAGAAATTCCATATCTAAATGCTGTGTTCTAACAAATAGCCACACATTAAAAAAAACAATGCTGCCCTTTACTCACTGTTGTTTGGAATAACCCTTCTCAGAAAATCATGTACATTAGCTATGCACATGATGAATCAGCTTATTACTTTAATGTTATATCTTTAATTGTCATCCAAAACATTTCTAATGTGACTACCACGTAATCATTAGACTTGGATCCAAGTGGCCTTCAGTCATTGGGAAAATAAGTAGAGGAAGTTTGCCACCCAAATAAGAAAGTTTGCTTAATTTTGGTTAATTGTTGTTAAAACTTTGATACATTATTTTGAAGAAATGACTTTTTTTTCTATATAGTCATACTGAAAATGGTAGGGAAAAAAGACTCATTCTCAGGAGGTCAAACACTGAGACTTAATTCTATTTTGAATCAATGACTCAAATAATTGCATTGTCTGAAAATTTAAATACATATATAATTGTTCTTAAAAGCATAAATTATACTGACATGGAGTATTGGGTGTGACTTTAGTATTTTAACCCAACACCAAATGCATCCAGCAGGAGGGGTGAGTCTACCCACCTCCAGTTTGATGCCCTATTAAACATTCTGCTGGCCTCTCTGGGCACTAGACTTTATTCAATTATTTTTGATACTTGTTTATATTTGTGACACAATAATTAAATAAAATGAACACTATAACAATAAACTTTTTACTTTGATTTTAAGAAGGCAATGAGCCAATATAAAAAAAATTAAGGTGGAATTGATATGTAACACCAGTTCTCACTTTCTGCCCCCCAGGAGGTCCTGGTCTCAGTCCTGTCATGGTCATCCTGCCTTGTTTATGAGTCTCTCCATGTTAAGTAGATCCCATCCCTCTTGCTTTATCCTACTTTATGCTTGATTTTTCCCATGAACCTTATTTCTTTCCAACAGTTTACCTTGTCCTTATGTTTCTGATTTATCCTCTCTGTATATTGGGATATAAGGTCCACATGGCCATGGGTTTCTCCTCATTTCTCTCCCAACATTAGCATGTGTGACATAACCAAGGATTTACTAGTTAATCAACGTATTTGATTTTAACTTTTAGTTCCCAGCAGAACTTGCAGACACACTGACTCCAGGCACCTTGCCTCTTGCTCTGAGCTCTGCTTTTGTTGTTTCTCTTCCATC
Source organism: Peromyscus leucopus (assembly GCF_004664715.2). Lineage (NCBI taxonomy): Eukaryota > Metazoa > Chordata > Mammalia > Rodentia > Cricetidae > Peromyscus > Peromyscus leucopus. The sequence continues at coordinate 5,010,162 of NC_051078.1, forward strand.
ATCTTGGAAAGGCCTGATCTTAAGTTTCCTGTTTATCCCCTCAGGCTCTCTTGAGTTTCTGTCAGGGAGTCCTGGCATTCTTTTTTTCTCACTCTGGTACAATGCTTTGTTTGCTTTCTGAACAGCTTTTTATCAAAGTCAAGGGACATCCACAATTATCTGATTTTGTTCATTCTTCAGTTTTGAAATTGTTTTTATGATATTTCTTAAGAATTTGACACAGGTGCACAATGCATTTTGATCACATCCACCCATGCACACCCCTCCTGGAACCCTTCTCAATGTCCCTCTTGCAAATGTATGTCCTCTTCCTTTTTATTTAATGCCGAGTCAAAAAGTAGTGCTACCTACATGTGCATGGGTGTGAAGCCATCCATTAAAGATCACAATCTGTGTAGGATTTATTGCCCAGACATTTTGATATTTTAAAGTAATAGCCAATTTTTATAGAAATGTGCAAGCATCAATACTAGTACTGTGTTTTATCACAATGAATGTTGATGTGTGAATAAATTCTAGTATCCAATAGGTATGCTCTTTCCAAATTTTACATGTTGATTTTGGATTCTACTTTGTAATTATAATACAGGTGTGAAAAAATTGTATGTAATATATGGTGGCTGATTTTGCATAAAATTTAAAAATAACTGTGTATCTGAGACTGGAATAAAATGAATTTAATTCTGTCTACGGCTGAAAAATTCATAATCCTTGATCTTACCCTGAAAGGTGTGTAGAAAAATGATCTATTCAAGGCCATTCCCATGTGGATTCATTTAGTGAAACTTTACTAGCTAGAACCTGTAAAAATGCTAATCAACTGCATTCCTCACCAGTTTAAACCTAACTCTTTATTTGTTTCTGGCTTTGAGATAACTTTGAATAGACAATGTAGTGTCACCATGGGTAATGAATGATGCATGTTAGAAATGGTGACCTTAAACCGGCGCATTTTTCTTAAAGGAATCACTTTACACATGAGTGCTGCTTACATTTTACCAGCAATTATGGATCATGTCTTTCCCACATAAATGATAGAAACTCTATTTTAATCAACATTAATTTCCATGACATTGTAACTTCCTTAGTCCCCATTATCAATGAATATAGCTTCAAGAAATTAAAGATTAATGGGAAATGCAGATAAAACTGTAGGGAAAATAGTTTACTTTGAAAGTTAAATGTCTTGGAAAAATTACAGGAAATGTCAACAATGTACCAGCAGCATAACATGACTCAGAATATTGGCAGGTTTGCACATTGGAAGGACATTCTGAACACACTTGTAAATTAAAAGACTCTGTAGGACTTCCGAGGTCGTGAGATAGTATTCATATAGTATTCATATAGGTAATTAGTAGTGGAGCATATTTCCATTTCCTCCCTTTAAATACTTCCTTCTGATTTTAATCTTATGGAATCACAATTTGAGGCACTCTTATTAATTTTTTTTTTTTTTTTTTTTTTTTTTTTTTGCTTACCCAGAATAATTTAGTGATTCCTCCCAGTAACATAACAAGACGGGGAAAATGCAGGCAGATGTACATTTACACCACTGATTGGCTATTCTTTTCAAGTTCTTCGCCAGAAGAAAATTACACCTGAAACACAGCAGCCTTGAATGAACCCAGCCATCTACTTCATGTTGTCTAGTTCAAAAGACTTGAAAGGGATCCAATCATGCAAACAGGCAATGCGCTCTCTATATTGTTTTCCTCACAAAACTCAAGTAAATACTTCACTTTTCATGAGAATCCGATCCAGTTTCTACAAACTTGTTCTCAAATTTCCCCAAACTAGTGTTTTATATATTCTTCAATCTTCTTTGTCTTTCTCACCACCCTGCCTACACCTTTCAGTTCATGACTTTGCTTTGCGCATCCTATAGGCAGAAACGATCACATGGGAACTAATCAACAGGAAGCAAACCATCATTAACTCTGTTCCACATTAAGTCCACCCTCTGGGTCGATCCCCCCTCAACATTCGCTAACTCTGGGACCTAAGGTCGTGTGTTTATTCCTTTTATGTATGATGTACATACAGTGCTGGTAACCATGTCAGCCTCATGAAGTCAATAATAGGTTACATCAATTCAAGAAAATATCATAGCAAAATTAATGATTCACATATATTAGGGAAAGATCTAACATGCAGCAAAGAAAAGTTCTTAGCTATGTTCATTATATTCATTTATTACTCTCTTCTGTTAGAAAAAGTGTCTGTTCTTTTGCCAATGGTCCTCTATCTGACCCCATCTTCTGAGGATATTGACTTTCTCTTTTCTTATCTTCCCAGCTCGTCATTCTCGCTTTCTGTACCTCCCCACTGTTACATGAATAGATGCTAACACATTCTATCCCTAAAATGTTACCTCCTCTGTTTACAAATCTCCATTCTTACCCTGTTTCTCCGTCAAGACTTTGTAATATAGAATGAGACAGGAAACCGTCCATTGCCTTTGACCATGTGGAGAATACTCTTCATTCTTATCAGCTCTCTCTGGCCTTGGCTTCTATGACATCATCGATCAGCTGATTTCTTCCTATCCTTTTTGTTTTTCAGGTTAATAATTCTCTACTTCTATCTTTCTTCACCTTTGGAGTTTTCTTTGTTTCTTATTTCGTACTGTCTCCTTGTGGGAGCTCCTTTAGTGCCAGGTATTAAAATTTAAGTTTTCCTCCTTGTTTTCTTCCCTCATTCTACTTCAATGCTTCTTTGTTCTTCAACACATGGCATGCTGTTCTGTTCACACAGTTGCAGAAAATAGAAAATAGAAATAGTGTTCTACATGGTAATGCCCTTATGCCTTTCCTATTCCCACTTTATAGTATAAAGCTCGTGTGTGTGTGTGTGTGTGTGTGTGTGTGTGTGTGTGTCTGTGTGTGTGTGTGTGTGTTTGTGTGTGCCTTTGGGGCTGGAAATGTGACTCAAAAGTTAAAAGCACTAGCTGCTCTTCCAGAAGACTCAGACTCAATTTCCAGCACTCATATAGTGGCTCAGAACCATCTATAACACCAGACCCAGGGTATCTGATGCCCTCATCAGTCTTTTGTGGTCACTTCATAAATGTGGTCTTTGGACACGTATGCAGACAAAACACTCATAAATAAAAATAAATTTAAATTGTATATATGTTCACTTCCTTATATTTATCCATCTTTATTTTAAATAGAAACATGATTCTTTCATATCAGAGACCTGGCTACTGACTGCAGATATCATATGATATCATTTTGTCCCTTCTCCTTGCTGGCCACACTGGTCTTCACATTCCTTGAAGAGTCATGCTTTATTCCGCCTCATAGCCTTTCACTGTTACCTCTATGGAAGGCTTTCTTGACCACTGTTTATTCCGATGATCTTATTCAATGGTTTGAGCTTCACTTGTCTGTCTCAGTTCTTTGGGTTCTCTCATTATTTTTCTCTTGTGACAGTTACAGAAGTTATGATATACTTCAACTTCTCTACTAGTTTAATTTGTGAGTTCCATGTGAGAAGACACAGAGAATGTTTTGCTCCGTTTGGTGCCATGTATGGCCCTCTATGGGGATTTAACATGGGAGTCAATGAACCACAAACATGTAAATTCATGAATCACTATGTATTATAAATGATGTAGCTTCTTTTGTTTCATCTGAACTTAAATTGTCAAGGTGTTCTATCAAATGATATAGCAAACACACATCACCTAAGATGAATTTGTGTCAAGCTATTATTATTTCTTCCACCTAGCTCTCTGCCATATTCAGCCTTCAGCTCAGTAGAGCGCTAGTAGTTCAAGGTAACTTGACTTAGTTTTTAATTTTCTGGTTAATACCTGACTAACTTTGGTCAAGTTATTTAATACCTCTGACCATCTCTATAAAATAAATATCTATTCCTGTGAAATAGTGGCCAACATTACATTGGATAACCTGTTTAAAGTGGGAGGAATACAGACATTCCTCACGTATGTGAGCTTGCAGTTCTAAATACCTACGATACTATCTACAGCACAATTTTCTAGCATCTTCATACAAAAATCACACATATTCCTACTTTTAGGCTAAAATGTCCTTTGAGGTGAAAATCAATCAGAGGAGGTATTTCACGTCTTGTATTTACCCAGAGAGCTTAACAAAAACGTAAGTGCAAGGCTACCATTGCTGGCCTCTGATTCAGCTTCTGCAATGAGCCCAGAAGTTTGCACTTCGATGAAACCTACTGACTGAAGCAGGTGTTCCATTAACTCCACTTTGCAGACCAGTGTCTCAACACAACCCAGTTTTGGATGTGGTGTTTTCAGCCCCAAACTCCATATATTTGTAGAAGCCAACAGTGATAAATGAGACTGTTTCCTCAAAGGGCACGTTTATTTTCTTCTGAATTGTAGGATTATTCAGGATGCTTTATGAAATAAATTTAATGCTGAAATTAGAAGATATAAGAGCAGTTCCTTTCCCCAAGGCACTGTGCATCGGACCATACTATAATCTTCACATAAATCTCAGCTCTTACACCTGTGCATGCTCTTGTATTTGGCAAGGAACTCCATATACCAATGAGACGTGATATTATAAATGTAGATGCACCTCAGAAATAATGTGTTTTCAGGAAGAAAATCCACTATTATTCATTGGCTTGACATGCAGGCTTACATTTTATTAAGGGCATTCTTTAAGGGAGGCTTCTTTATATAAAGCAGCAGCCATGAGATATGAAATGATCAGGAATAAAACAATGGAAAAGCATTGTAAACAAAATACTAAATATGTAACTTCTTTTAAAAATTCAAGAAAGTTCTAAACATCCCTTGATAAATCTTTTACATATATAACCCTACTTTTAAAGTGATTGATGCTAAACATTTCAACTCCAGTGGCTTCTTATATGAAAGTCATTTAGTTGTCTTTTAAAAACAAAAATATGAAAAATAAAATTGAATTTCCAGTTACAAAAATGCCCAAGGCATAAAATCCATGCGGAATAGCCTCTAGATACCTTACACAGGCTAATAGCATGCTTGAGCTGCTTCCACTTCTTAAAATAAATACATTCCTGATTTTTGCCTATGCCATGAAATGCTTTAATAGTGATTAAAATATTTAAATGTGTAACATTTGCTTTGATGAATTTAAATTCAGTTCCTAAAACACTGAAGATGAAATTTATATCTTGCCAGCATGTCATGTAAACATATTTTCCTCTAGATCTGTGGAAACTGTGTTCTGAGTTTCACATTTATAAAAGAAATCGTTCAAAGCCTCACTGTCTTTGGCTCCTGAAATGTCAGGAGAGAAATAGTTGAGCTGTGAGAGACAGTGTCAGATTTTGGCTTCTTATTGCTGAAAGTAAGATGCATTTTCTGTTGGATAAATTAGAAGACTTGAAAAGTCAAGCTGGATATAATACCAGATTCTGAAAGCCCCCGCTGTTTTCCACACCTCTATAGCACACTCACCCTGGTGATACTGAGCAACCACTGTGGGAAAGGGAACAGAATGATGGTAAGAGCGAAAGCCAGAGAGGACTGGGCTGAACCAGTGTCTTCTGGGCATGACTGGACTACTTTATTCATGGACTCACAGATGCTGGGGTTACCAGCATAAAACCTGCACCAGATTAAGACAGTAGATAGTCAATATTCTAGCACTGAAAAAGAAAGGGGCTCCTGAACCTCCACCTCTGGGTAAAGAGTTATTGACACTTGGTGGCTTCTGGGGCTAGGAGGGGTCAGTTTTCGTTAAGGGTGTGGCTCACTGATACATCCACCATGCTTTAGTGAATAGCCCCACATCAATGGGTATGTGGGTTGCACAAATTAGACTCAGTTTGCTATGAAAACCAAGTGATAACATGAAGTTATGAGGATAGGCAAGGCGAATCTGGGAAGAGCTAGGAGGAGTAGGTAGCAAAACTGGTCAAAATACATTGTAGGTGTGTATGAAATTCTCAAAACATTAATTAAAATGTTGTATGTTCAAAATTATCTTTTTTTCTTCAAGTTCAGCAAGCAAATATCCCCCTTCTTCAACCTTCATCAACAGTATCTCAAAATCTTTGGTCAGTTTTTGAACATGACTGGTGCCATTGAATTATCCTTAGAATTACTAAATTATCCTGATACCTCATGAACAATATTAAATTGATCCTCAAACACAAATCTCATGACGAGCTCACTAGCACTCTGCACTCATTAGTCTCTCCACGATGTGATCCTTGATCCAGCTTTCCATTGATCTGAGGGATAACATCAGCCTCAGAAGATTCCTTGGCTTTGGGTTCCTCACATTATGTAGGGTGTCCTCCATGTTCCTTGCTTTGAAATAACACTGAAATGTGAAAGATGTAAGAACATACAATCTTTTCCTCTATTATTGCTCTGCCTAGAGAAAAATCAAACTCTGCATTGTGAAACTGGTCTATAGCTCTGGATTAACAAAGAATTCAAAATATTTGCACTTGCTGAGAACTATCTAGAAGCATATCTCTTACGGATATGTTATAGAAAATGACAAGGTTCAGACAATGTTGGTAAACATTTGAATCACTGAGAAATCATACATGTTTACTAATTATGACATGCCAGAAAATAAAACAGAAAGAAAGGGAAAATTTTATGTGTGAAACTTAAAAAGATGAAGAATAGGTGTTTCAATGACCAGTGTTTGTTAATTCCTGTTTTTATTTATTTATTTATTTATTTATTTATTTTTTATTTTTTGTTTTTGTTGTTGATGGTAGTATGTGTGTGTTTCTCATCTTTGGGATTTACTGGTGTGCAACTATCAATTGCCTGTGTTTTCATGGGTGTAGCTAATTTCCTTGGGTTGGAATTTTCCTTTTAGTACTTTCTGTAGGGCTAGATTTGTGGATAGGTGTTGTTTAAATATGGTTTTGTCATGACATACCTTGTTTTCTCCATCTATGGTCATTGAAAGCTATTCTGGGTAGAGTAGTGTAGGCTGGCATCTGTGGTCTCTTAGTGTCTGCAAAATGTCTGTCCAGGACCTTTTGGTTTTTAGAGTCTCCATTGAGATGTCAGGGGTTACTCTGATAGGTCTGCCTTTATATGTTACTTGGCCTTTTTCCTTTGCAGCTCTTAATATTCTTTATTCTGTAGGTTTAGTGGTTTATGTGGTAAGGGTAAGGGGCCTTTTTTGGGAGTCCAGTCTATTTGGTGTTCTGAATGCTTCTGTATCTTTATAGGCATTTCCTTATTTAGGTCGAGGAAGTTTTCTTCTGTGATTTTGTTGAATATATTTTCTGTCTTTGAGCTGGTATTCTTCTCCTTCTTCTATCCCTATTATTCTTAGGTTTGGTCCTTTCAGGTGTCCCAGATTTCCTGGACATTTTATGTTATGACTTTGTTGGCTTTGATGTTTTCTTTGACTGACGAATCTATTTCCTCTATCATATATTCAACACCAGAGATTCTGTCTTCCATCTCTTGCATTCTGTGGGCTATGCTTGCACCTGTAGTTCCTGTTCATTTACTCAGCATTTCCATTTCCAGCATTCCCTCAGTTTGTGTCTTATTTATTGCCTCTATTTCAATATTCAAGTCTTCAACTTTTTCCTTCACCGTTTTGATTGCTTTTTCTTGGCTTTCTTTAAGGGACTTATTTATTTCTTACATTTTTTTGTTTGTCTTTTCCTTGTCTTCTTTAAGGGAATTTTTCATTTCCTCTTTAAAGGATTTTATCATCTTCATAAAGTCATTTTTAATGTCATTTTCTTCTGTTTCTTCTATGTTGGGATGCTCAGGTCTTGCTGTTGTAGAGCTGCTAGGTTTTTGTGGTGCCGTATTGCTCTATATGTTGTTGAATGTGTTCTTGCACTGGCATCTACCCATCTCTTCCTCCAATCGGTGCAAGCAGTGTCTGTCTCAGGGAGCCACTCTTGGTCCAATCTGACCTGACAGAGTCTGTGTCTCAGGGAGCAGTTGTGGTCTTGGGAGAATGGATGGGTTTGGGGGATGGAGTGGGGCTTATAGATTACAGGGTCCAATGGAAGTGGTGATAGGCAGGCCTGTCTTCAGAGTCTTGCCTGTTGGCCTGCAACTGGAACTGCAATGGGTGGGGGTAAAGGGGAACAGGCTGTGCATCTGTGTCTAGGGCTTAGAGGCTATATGACCGGCTAGGAAAACAGTCACTTACCTCCTGGTCCAATCACAGCTGGCAGAGTCTATGTCCTCGGAGGGTTGGATATCACTGTTCTAACCATGTAAATGCTACCATAATATCCTTGAGAAAAGAACTGACAGAAATATTGAGAGAAATGACATATTTATAACTACTGTAGAAGACATCAATCTATTCTCATAATTATTGCTATACTAAGTGTTTACAAAGATCAGTAATAATATAGAAAATCTGAATTTCATTCCCAAGCCAATTTACCCATTTGGTGTTTATTCAATGATCCATCCAAAGCAATGTGAAAGTACATTGAAATATTTACCAAGAAAGAAGAAATTTTATGGCATAAAACAAAACTCAATAAATATGACATCTATCATAAAATGTTCAAACACATATCTACCATCTGGCACTGCTACCACAGTCTTACATATATACACACAAGAAATGGAAGAATTGTATACAAGTGTCCATAAATGTTTATATTTTAATAGTCCCCAACTGGAAGCATTCCAACCATTACCAACAGATGGATATAGATTTCATAATACACACACACATACACACACACACACACACACACACACACAATTTTTATCAAAAAATGAATGAAATATTAGTATCAGTGAAAAATGGATTAAAAGTCAAAACTATTATTTAGAGGGAACATGGACAGACAAGAATGCATAATGTTGGACCAGGGAGCCTGCACTGGACTAACCATGTGTAGCTTGGTCTATTTGTGGGACTCCTAACAATGGGAGCAGGGGCTGTCCCTAATGTTTTGGCTGGCTCTTGGGAACCTATGCCTCCTACTGGATTGCCTTTCCCATCCTAAATACAAGGGGAGGTACTTAGTCTTACTGCATCTTGATATGCCATGCTTTGTTGATACCCATGGAAGGGCTGCTCCTTTCTGAACAGAAACAGAAGTGGAGTTGATATCGGGTGGGGCAGAGAGGAGGGGAGGGAACTGCATTCAGGATGTAAAATAAATAAATATGTTAAATTAAAAGAAAATGTGAAGTACGATTCTAGTTTTACTGAATTCCAGAAAATTCTTATAGTGACAGTGTGCAGCGGTTAGTTGGGATGAGAAAGGATGACAGACAACTGAGGTGACAAGAAGAGAAACTTCTGAGAGACCATGAGTTAGACAGACCACCTGATAGATGAACAGATGGAAGAGAGGGACCATGGATAGATTTAAAGGTGGGGCAAATTTCCAAGATGGCTGACTTCTTCCTCAACCTTGACTTGAGACATAAGCCTGGCTGCTTTTGTCTCCCACCAGCAGGCTCCCTGCTGATGAACAAGTTCAAGGCCTGATCAGTTGTGGATCAATCAAGCATTCTATGTCTTCAAAAGGACCAACCCAAAAGTAGGGGAGAAGGACTCTTGAAAGTCTTTAGAAGCCCAGGCCAAGAGAACAGACTGGATTTTCAGCTTACTGAATACCCCTCCTCTTTTGCAGAGGGTGGTCTCTTTCTTTGTATGTTTGCCCTGTGAATGTTTCCTCACCCCCAATAAACACCTTCCTGTAACTGCTGAATCTGTCTGCAGTGATTGAGATTTCTCTGTGGCTTCCCACTGTGCTCCAGATTTTCCTTGCCCTTTAATTCTGTAACTGGCGGGGAAAACGAACCCAGTGGATTTCCCAGATCAGTGGTTCTCAACCTCCCTCATGCTGCAACCCTTTAACACAGTTCCCCATGTTGTGGTGACCCCCAATCATAAAATTATTTTTGTTGCTACTTCATAACTGTAATTTTGCTACTGTTATGAATCATAATGTAAATATCTGATATGCAGGATATCTGATATGTGAACCCTGTGAAAGGGAGGTTTGACCCTTAAAGTGGTCACCATCCATGGGGTTGAGAACCATTTTCCTAGGCTATCATTTTAGACTGTATCACTTCCAAGTACAATTACATTTAGTTTAGTGATAATGACCTTACAACTATACACATATGTTAAAATACATACTCTGTCAGTATGCATAGTTTATTGCCTACCAATTACACTTCCAAAAATGTTGTAATAAAATTGTCATCTTCCTGGTTTCTAGGAAAACAATCCTGAAACTCTAGGGACACCAAAGTTAAAAGAAGTCAGCAACAAGAAGCAGGCTCTTCTTCTAAAAGTGTTCCCTTGTAGCAGGGTCCTTGCTGTTGTTCCCTTTGGGGGCAGGGGCCAAGTAGGTGCAGAGTCAAACCACACAGACTCCAGTTGAATGTCAAAACAACAAGGTCAGTTTATTCAGGAAGAGGCAAGCCTTATATACCCTCTACCCGACCCTGGGGGGAGGTCTGATGAATATGCATCAGCTGGTGTGACATGGCTGCCTCTCATTGGTCCAGGTCATCTCCAGATCATGTTTCAGCTGTTGTTGCTAAGACCATCAGGCAGACCCAGGCTGGCTCTCAGAAAGTATCATTTTTACTTGTTTGGGCCTTCTGGTACTCAAGCCTGTTAGGGATGAGTCACCCCACATTCACTCATTAACTTATCCAGAAGAAAGTAAAGCAATATAGGATTTTATCATGGTATCCTGAGCATTTCTCAAACTGTAAACCTCTCGTACCATTAAATGTAGAGAGTAGAGAAGCTGGTCCTCAAAAGATTCCTCAGAGACTCAAAGGAATGAGCTGGTTAGATAGTGCTGAAATTGTTTGTTTAAAAAAAAGCCTTTCTTTTTTTGTTTTTATTTTCTTTCATAAAATCTGGTATTCATGGAACCAAATTTACAGGAATTGCATAATGTTTAGGAATCTTGCCTTGTTCTGAATTCCTTAACATTACTTTTTTGTTGTTGTTGTTTTGTTTTTGGAAGTAGAATTAAAGTGGCATTTCTTATATTTTAATATATTTTCTTCTTTCCTTAGATTATTAATTTAATAAGCTTATTAACATTTCTTCTTTGGCACTTATACCAGCAAAGGTTGATTTTTTTTTCCCTAATGGGAAGATTATCAGGAAATAATATCTTTAGAATAAGTAAATCTTTAGAATAAAACAAAACATTTCACAATATGATGTTTTTATCTTTCAACTTTATTATTTTGGTTTGACTTGTTAACAAAGACCTAGAGATTGTGGAGATGGCTCAATCATAAGGACCTGAATTTGGATCCTGAGCATTCACAAAAAAAAAAAAAAAAAAAAAAAAAAAGAGCCAGGCACCCGTCACCACCCAGGAGGGACTTAAAAGAATAAGATATTCAGCAGCTTAAAATGTTTCTGCCTGTGTTGTCTGTCATGAGGAGAAAACTGGAGGCTGAACATGACTTTCTTCTTGCTTCTATTCACTCTCCTAAAAGCCATATCAATGTGGAGCGCATATAACTAGATTTACATGAATTACATGCAGATTTAGGGAGCTTGCATTTCTTGTTATGAATCCTTTCTTCCTAGTGCTGGAGCAGCAGAGACTACCTGGAACTTGCCAGCCAGATATTCTAGTCAAAACAAAAACATGTGAATATAAATAAATAAATAAATAAATAAATAAATAAATAAATAAACACAGACTTGTAAGGAGAAGAAAGAGTTGATAGAATGGGAGAGACACAAGTAAAGGTAGGAATAATCAGAATGCATTATATATATGTATAAAAATATCTAAGAACAAATTTGGCAGTAAAAAATTGTAAATAAAGATAGAATGTGATAGACAAAGACACCCAACATAAACCTCCAGCATCCACATGCATATACACCCACATATGTGCACACATGCACGTAAGCAAATGCACATACATATGACACAAAAATAATTTTAAAAATTCACAGATCTATTATCCTAGAAAAAATACTTGATTTTTGCCATATCATAAAACTTGAAGAGTTTCCTAGTTTTCATATGTACAAGGAGAAATTCCATTGTGCAGTTAGAAGAAGAAATATGAAAAAGATGACAGAGTGGGAAGGGAACACTCTGTATTCACTTGGGAAATTTCCGCAGGTGACAGCCATTAAGAGAATAAAATTCAGTAAAATTAGGCTTATCTATCACTTTTCTAGCACTCAGCATTTTGAAAATACTCTTATACCTTATATTATTTGCAGTAGATTTCTGTATAATACATTTTTAGGAGTAAAATGTTAATTTGCCAAGGTGATAGGTAAGACTGAGATAAAATAATCTATATGTGCATGAACAGTATCTAGGTAGGGTAGATTGGTGAATAGACCAATGTAGCACGAATTGTTAGAAGGTCTTATTAATAAAAACAAACCCGGGTATTGGGGTGAATTCTGAAAGATCAGAGAGACAGAACAAGCCACAGCTACCTCACCTTACCAATTCCTCAACTGATCCTGTTTCCTCAAACTGGAAGTCTCTGAGTTCTCATTCAGCATGAATCTCAGCTGAAACTGCTGCTAAAAGGCTAAAAGCTTAACCAGGTTCTAGTTCCTGGTCCTCATGCCTTGTATACCTTTCTGATTTCTGCCACCACTTCCTGGGATTAAAGGATGTGTCACCCTGCCTGCCTGTTTCCAGTGTGGCTTTGAACTCACAGAGATCCAGATGGATTTCTGCCTCTGGAATGCTAGGATTAAAGGTGTGTGTGCTGCCATTTTCTGGCTTCTATGTCAATCTAGTGGCTGTTCTGTTCTCTGACCCCAGATAAGTTTATTAGGTTGCACAATATTTTGGGGACACAGTATCACCACAGACCAATGAATGGTAGATGACTGGATAGTTAGATGACAGATAGATAGATAGATAGATCAATAGATACATGGATAGATAGATAGAGTAGGACATACAAAACTGATATGTTTGTATCATAAACTAAAGTTCTTTTAATTGAGTACCCTAGATAATAACCAATTTATTCCTATACTAGGCCTTAATACTTTAAAGCAGTTAATTCCTTCCCAAACAACTAGGCTGCCTTGGGCATTAACCATATATCATTAACCAAGCAATCTAAACCAGTTTTTACAATTAAATATTAAATCCCCAAAGACTATCTGTGATTAATGGTATGTTATCATTGTTCTTAACTCATAATATTTACCATAAATATATAAAAATAACACTGTGAGAAACTGTCCTTAAGAATTTTAATTTTATTTGTCATAGAAGAAAAAAAAAGAAAAATGTTCTTTCAATCTATATAATATAGCTTGTGTTCTAGGATGTTAAAGCCATTACTTGAATAACTGTATTTTATGTTTACTAGTTTATTGTCACAATTAACATTTATTTTCTAAGGTTCTAAGATCTCAAATGCTATTTTAATAATTTCTAGATTTCATAGATTTAGTCTTTTGTCATAACATTTCTGGGAGATTTGATAATTTAATTTGGTACATTGCAAACATTATTTGAGAATTTGAGAAGCTGTATTAATCTGATAAACCAAAGGTCTTGATATATCATATTTCCCTATGTGCCCCGCTGACCTTTAGAAGATATGTGCCATTTTCTTTCTGATGCCTTATCTGATCTCAAAAATAAATGAACAGGAAGCAAAAAGCCTTTTCACTCTAATTCTCAAGGTGACATTTAAGACTGGCATCCTGCTAGCAGAAGAAGATCTCAAAATTTATTCTTGTCCTGTGGGGATAAGCAAATCATTAATATAAGAAGGTATCAGGCCATTAAGTGCTTTAAACGTCCACGATAAAACTTTAAAATCAATGGGAACCCTGACAGGAAGCCAATATGAAAACTGGAGGACAAAAGTGATGTACTTTGAACAGGTAAGTAGCCTCACTCCGTGAATGAGACGAGTCTGGAGATTGATTTATCAAGAAATCGAAACACCAAGATGTTGAACCAGTCCACTCCCTGTGATTATCACATTGCAGGAGTTTCAGGACCATTCACACATCTTTACTCAAAAGATGTGCGCTGCAGGAGATAACCAGCTCTTAAGAAAGCATCACTTTGTAACTGGACTCGAATTAATTGTCATGCTAACATTTTGTAGACTAGCCAAGTTGTCACATTCCACAGGGACAGTGCGATTCACATCTGATAAGAATACCTCCCCAGGCATAGTTTTACATCAATGCCATCTGAATAATAAACAATTGTAGAATGCAAATACCAAAATGAAAGTATCCTTTAGTTTTAAGCTATACTTCTAATCTGCAAAGTTTCCAATTTGTAAGGATAGCTCTATTTTTTTAATATAGTTTTGTGTATATGATACCTTAGATAAAGGGGATAATGAGAGCTAATTTTGAGTACTTACTACAAGACATGCGTGGGCTGATTCAACCTACCACTGGTATCCATATTTTAAAGATATGGAGACTGAGGCACATCTGATAAATAATGCAGACTCACCAGTATTCCAAGACTTGCAAATATCAGAACGAGTATCCTGACCTCACAAACTGCAGGGCTGACATGGGCACAGTATTGTAATATGTATGTTGTCATTCACATTTCTGGGTGTGTACACATAATTTGAAAAAAAAATCACCAAACTGCTGCCATATTGAAAATAGAGAAAAAAGCAAAGTGAAGAGTAAATAAAGCCTCTAGACAGCATAACCTTTGCCTTTGTGCATAAAACCTTTCAGGGACAGTGTTTGTACACAAATGAATGTGTCACATTGCACTTGGAAAATTTTTTCTGTGACTTTTTTTCTTTATCCTATAGGTTTAAGTGAACATGGCTGGATGAGATGATGAGGGAGAGGAGGGGTGGTATCTCTAAGCTACTCTCAGCCCTGATCAGAGATACTTCTTTTTGCCGTAGGTCATAATAACTGCAGAGACTCATAACCGATCAAAGGGCTGCAAATAAATGATGGTTGAATGTTCAATCATAAATGTGGCATCTATGTCAATTTCTCCAAGAATCAGGTAATATCAGAAATGGGAGAAAAAAAAATAATGTGAGAACCCCAAGAAGGTGATAAATATTACAGGCTGCTGTCTTCCACATGACATTGTTACTGTACTCGTAGACACACAGCAGCGAACTAACTGTATCCAAATAAAAAGGTTCAAAAATAGAAGGAGAACTGGCTAGAAAGGAGAAGTGGATGGATGAGATGGGAAGATGAGAGGGTAATGGGGATGAATACAGTAAAAATATATAAGGTATGGAAATGTCATAATGAATCAAATTACTGCATATAATTAAGATCAGCTAATTAAAAAAAAAAGACTCCTTCTGAGTATGCTATGGAATGTTCTGTATGCTATGAATGTGTTGCTCTGATTGGTTGATGAATAAAAAGCTGATTGGCTAGTAGCCAGGCAGGAAGTATAGGCAGGATAAGCAGACAAGGAGAATTCTGGGAAGAGGAAGAGCAGAGTTAGGAGACATCAACCTGCCATCCAGGGAGCAGCATGTAATGACACATAGGTAAAGCCACGGAGCACGTGGCAGCATATAGATGAATAGAAATGTGCTGTGTTTAAGTGTAAGAGCTAGTCAGTGGTAGGCCTGAGCTAATGTGTAGCAGGAATCTTAAAAGTTCTTATTAATAAAATCAAACCTGAGGCGAGTTATTGGGGTCCATGCTGGTAGATCAGAAAGACAGAACAAGCCACAGCTATCTCACCTCACCGGATCCTCAGCTGGTCTTGTCTCCTCAGACTCGAGGCCTTTGAGTCCTCATCTGGAATGGGTCTCAGCTGAATTACTGCTCAAAAGTCTGAATGCTTAACCAGCCAAAATCTCCTAGTTTCTGGTCCTCATGCCTTATATATCTTTTTGCTTTCTACCATCACTCTCTGGGATTAAAGGCTGGCTTTCTGGGATTAAAGGCATGTGTCACCATGCTTGGCTATTTCCAATGTGGCCTTGAACTCACAGAGATCCAGAGGGATTTCTATCTCTGGAATGCTAGGATTAAAGGTGTGAGTGCCACCATTTCCTAGCCTTTGTATCTAGTGGCTGTCTGTTCTCTGACCCCAGATAAATTTATTAGAGTACACAATATTTTGGGGAACACAATACCACCACACTAATGGTTGAATAGTTTGTAATTAATATAAGCCTCTGTGTGTTTACTTGGTTCTGAATGGCTGTGGACCAGGCGGGACACAGGAAAACTTCAGTTACATGAGTATGTTCTTGCATTGATTCCACAGGACTAATAATTATAAAGGCACATGTGAGTTCCTAGGATATGTTCATATTAGCGTCTATAAAATACAAGGATCTTGCTTGAGAGGAGGAGTAGAGTTATTGGTGGTTTTATCCTCAAGATTGAAACATAGTCAGATAAAAATGCACTTTGCTTTCATATTGTAAAAATGAAAATATGTATATAGTATATTCATTTTAATGGAATCCAAGCAGAAGTTTAAGGCATGGATATTTTCTATTCTATCACTTATGTAAACTCAGACTGTGTAACAGGAAACTGTAAAACAGTTTTTAAACAATCATGTCTAAGCAGTATTGACCAACTTGGCACCAGGTGCCCTCAAGGACACTCAGAATCGTAACTTCACATTATAAATTACTGATTAATTTTTCAATTTCTTATCTTGGCAAAGAAACATCTCTGAGTTATCTTTGTTCAGCTATCAAGATAACCTCCTTCAACACAATGCTCATTATTGAGAGAGGAAATGTGTTGAGCAGGTAGCCAGTAAGTCCTAATAGTCATACCTAAAACTTACTAGTTCTTCATTTGCTGGCCCCAAATCTTGCTAGAATGCAATATCTTCCTCTGGACACTGAAGAGCAAGAGTAAAAAGCTTTCACATACTACCATTATAAAATTCAGAAAAAAAATCCTCATACAATCAAAGAAATATGGATAACAACTTTCAGAGGCATTTTTTTTTTTAAGTAAGAAAACCCTTTCTGTGGAGAAAAGATTATAATATCCCTTTCTCTACTTTTTAGGAAACAAAAAACAAGCACTGGATATGGTGATTTTATTTGTACTGAAATGTGATTTTATTTGTATATTAATAAATAAAGTTGCCTGGGGGTCAGAGCTAATATCAAGCCATAGCAGAAGCTGGGCGGTAGTGGTGCACACCTTTAATCCCGATCACATAACAGGCAGATCTCTGTGTGTTCAAGGATATAGCCAGCATGGAGACACACGCCTTTAATCTCAATACCAACCATAGAGACCTAGAGATCTGTATAGACAGGCAGTGATGAGGAGGTCATGTGATTGGGTTTATAACCAATGAGAAGGCAGAACAGAAAGTCAATAAAAAGACAGACATACAGGAAGTAAGTCTCTTTCTGAGGGGAAGGATAGCAGTGGCAGGAAGGATAAGAAGATGTTTTTAAGTCTCAGCTCTTAGCTACTGCTCTGACCTCTTGGGCTTTGAATTCTGCATTTGACTCTGTGTTTCTTGTTTAATAAGACCATTACATCTACAACTGGAAGATGAGGATATCAGTTGAAGCAAGAACAAATTAGACGTCTATTTGAACAAGTTGGACTCAGAATACTTAAGTATTGTGCAGAAATACTAATGTGCAATTCATGTCCTTCAATATGACGGCTCATGACTTGAATACAAAAGGCAGCTCTAGCAGGTCATCGCAGTTGGATTTAGAAGAGTAGTTACTAGCCAGAACAATTTGTCATCATATTTTTCTATACACAGTAATAAGTCAAATGCCATCACTACCACCCCTTTATAATGGTGTTGCCCCTACTAGAAGGCAGGAATTCTGGGAAGAAAAAATACATTATCTCATTAAAAGGATAATTATTCTACCTATCTCTTTAGTATGGCTTAAAGGCGAGTCTGCCTTCCCAAGGGTGGTACCCTAACTCAGGTCATTCACTGACCCTGCTTAGCAAGAATGTTAGATCTCAACCCAGACCAGAGATTTGATCCTCTTGACCACAAATTTACCCTTAATAGAACTTAAATATTGCTGTGGTCAAAATGTAGGTTTATAAAGCAAAATTCAAGCACACTGAGTTTTTTTTTTTTTCCTATTCTGTTCAGGGTGGGGTGGTTATGGAAGTATTATGTCAAATGGTCAAGAAGTTGGGGACTGGCAGAAGTTGTGGATACTTCCATAGAGAGCTAGTATCTATGGAAGACGGACATACATGATTCTTTGAAGAGTGAATGGCAGTGGTCAGATGTATCCATACTGTTACTTATCATATAAGAAATAGACCATTGACATATCTTCCAATAAGCTAAGGTAGAGTGAAAGTGCTAATATCAATATTAATATTTACCAAGGAAGATTAGGCCAAAAAAATTAGCACATTTCCTTATTGCTATAGATTCTACTTCCTTATTCATAGAATAAATAAATGCAAAACAGCAGTACATCAAGCTACTTTTGCCTTCCTGTAGCCACATAGTTGTAGCTCACAAAAAGTATGAATGTGGATACTGCTTTAGGAAATGTGAAGAAGGGCTTCTGAAATAATTGTTTTATTCCCTGAGCCAGACCCTTTGTGGGCATCGATGCCTAGCAATATCTTCTCCCTAAGAAATTGCCTATGTTTTCCTTAGGAATAAAAAAAAAATCTGACTTTTATCCCTTGTTCTAGCTGCTGAAGTTCACACATATCAATTGAAATGAAAATTATACCAAAAGACTTAAAGTGGTTTCAGATGTGGTTTGGATAGTGCTCTTTACCTGACCATCCAGAGCAGATCAGGCCACTGGTCTTTTAGGGAAGATTTTTGAGTGTAGCAGGTTGTATCACAAATGTGTTTAATATCTTATTGGTTCTTCCATATGTCTTTGACTTTTGATGGGATGATAACAACATAAATTCATCGTAAAGTTTCAGCATATACTCATCAAGACGACTGCAGGTCATCACTTGACTTGGGCAATTCTCTTTTTTCACAACTCAAGCATAGCAGTGTCACTTGTAAGTGGTAGATTCCAATGCCAAGAAGAAAAAGAAATAGTTTTTATTCTAATAAAAATGGAACTTCTTGCTTAATTGGAATAAAAGAATTTGAAGAAATTGATTAACCTACTCCCTCACGTGGAGTAAAAGTATGCAGAGCTTACGTATTCACATGTGCTTACCACCAGCTTGATCACTACTTCCTTCTGGAAGTACTGGGTACTTCCTGGTTGTCAGGATCCCCTCCTTGATGATGTGAAAGACCGTTTGTGCGATGGGAGGTAGATGCTCAGCAGGCTTCCAGTTCCACTAAGCAAAGCTTTCTCAGGTTTGCCGGGGCTGCAGGGCCTTGACTCAGAACATGGGTCCTTTCCCATCTCTCCAGTGATGCCGTATGTATGTGCTTTTCTCAACTTCACTCTAGTGGGCTCATCTCTAGATGATACTTTGAAGACTGAATGATGCCCTTTCCATTTCTTCTTACTGAGCTAATCTCGCCTTATCACTCAATATTCCAGGTGTTACGGGCCTTGTTTCTGTCACTTTCTTCTAAATTGGTACTGTTCTAGAGCTTTTCTCCACATGGTTTTGAACCAATACAATCTTCAATCCTAACACTTCTTTATCACTGAAGATACCAGGGGATCTGTTTTATTTTCAATGTGAGATGCAAAATCTGTGCCAGCCTTTCTTTTAGGCCACCAGCGAGCTCCTGAAACATGACAAGGAGACATATTATTAGTTATGATTGCTTGGCCTAACTTAGGCACATTTCTGACTAGCTTTTTCACGCAAATTAAACTGTTTCTCTTTTCCACCTTTTGCCTCGGGGCTTTTTACCTTTTCTTTCTGTATGTCCTACTTGTCCTGCTTCTTCCATGTCTGTCTGTCTGGCAGCTGCCTGGCTGGCTCTTGGTGTGTCTTTCTCTTTTCCCCTGCTTTCTCCTCCTCCTCTTTTTCTTTTCTTTTCTTCTTCCTCCTCCTCCTTCTTCTCCTATTTATTCTCTCTTTCCATCTATCCCTCTTCTGCCTATTTATTGGCCATTCAGCTTTTGATTAGACCAATTAGGTACCTTAGCCAGGCAAGGTGAAACAAATTCAAGACATCTTTACATAATTAAACACACATCCTTACAGCATTAAACAAATGCATCAGAAGCAAGTGTAGCACACCTTTATGCAGTTAAAGTAATATTCTGCATCATAAACAGGTGTAACACATCTTTACATAGTTAAATATTCCACAACAAAGATCCACTTTGCCCTCTTTTGTATGATAGACAGTTTTCAGAGGAAGTTCGCCATTCTTGGTAAGAATAAAAATCCTGACTGTAAAAAGAATAGCTTTTGTTTACATTACATCAGAAGTGAAAAAAAAAGGTGGCCCGTTTCTATGTGAACATGCCCCACACTGTTCTTGAATATTCAAACCATAAATTAGTATATAATACTCTGTAGTATTGCATGCTGGCAGGAAATGTACTATATAAAGTGATAATAGAAGTTAAAGGCACCAAGATTGACATGGTTTGTAAAGAGAAAATCAGCATTTTGATCAGAGATCAAAATGAATGGAAGAGGATTTAGGGGACAAATGGAGAAAAATGCATGAAAGATTTATAGAGCTGAGTCATCCCTAAGAAGGATTTAAATTTCATTCCAGAGTTCCGAGCAAAGACAGGTTGTACTGTCATATTTGTTTTAAGAAGAACAATCAGGAAGGTTGCAAAATATTTTATAGTTGAACACTTTGTACAGGAGCTATGGGGATGGCTCAGTTCATTAAGTATTTGCCGTATAAGCATGAGAACTTGATTGGGAATCCACAAAACTTATGTAAAAAGCTGGATACAATGGCCCCCCACCTGTTAAGCTATCAGTGAAACACTTTAGGAAACACAGCTAAATTTTAACAGAAAGAAAAGTAAGTTTAAATTTGGAGAGGGTGAGGTTTTGGGGATATATATATATATATATCAGCTAAGAGTAGGGCTGTAAGATACAGCAAGGCTACCCTAGACATCGAGAGCTAAGGAATGGTAATATGAAGTCAGTTATGAGAGAGAGAACAGTTATTGAGCTACTAGAGCTACAGAATAAGTTGAGATTTTAGTGATGTAAAAGTGAAGAATAGAACAATGGTCATCAGAGCCTTAGAAGCATGCAGAACAAGGGGATAGAGAGAGGTTGGCTCATAGTCAGGAGTGCATTTGGATAGGGAAAATCAGCTATGGTTGACATCATCTAATTCAGTATTTTAAATAGCTAATAGAGAGGACTGCAAATGTTTCTAACAAAAAGACATGCTAGATTCTGAAGGTGATAAAAGTGACAACTTCCCTGATATGATTGTTATATGCTCTATATCACATTTTAGTCTGTAAATATGAACAATTGCTATGTGTTATATGAAAAGAAATCTAGTTTTAAAGAAGGTAACTATAATTTTAGGCCATAGCAAAAGAAATATTTTTGCCTTTGTATGTATTTATAATAGCACTGAGCAGAAAAGAAAATACTCCTACTTCCTCCAATACTTGACAAACAATCCCTATTTTAGACATGGAAAAATTATGGAGTGATGGTTTCCATTATGCAGACAGTCTTTCCTGGTAAATGGGAGTTTTAAAAAGATAAATGTCTTTGATATCTGTGCTCACATAATTTCTAAACAGCACAGTCATATTTAGAAAATGTATTTGTCATAATTTTACACAAAATCAAGTCTGTGATTATCTACCACAATATAAAAAAAAGTCAGGACACACTGATGTTTGAGATGCAAGAGATTTTCTATTGTCTTGTCCCTTTTTCTCTGGGAGCAATATTGACTTGGTTTTGGGGATGGTTTACAACTATTTCAGAACGCTTTTCCAAACTCATTAATAAAGGTTGTCTGGAGGGTCGTGATCAATAGAAGGAACATTTGCTGGGTTGGCTTGCACAAGTAGATGAAAAGTCTGCCCCAGAATGACAGATGACTCAGGAAATCTGCGTCTATGGAGCCTCCTGCGTGATTTGCAGGCAGATCAGTTGGTCACTTTCCTCCTCACAGAGACTGCTGACTGCTTATATAACTATGGTGGTATTTTATTTGTACTGGAATGTGATTTAATTGTATGTTAATAAATAAAGTTGCCTGAGGGTCAGAGCTATTAGAGCCATAGAAAGAGTGTGGTGGTGGTGGTGGTGGTGGTGGTGGTGGTGGTGGTGGTGGCACACGCCTTTAATCCCAGCACTTGGTAGACAGAGCTAGGTAGATGTCTGTGTGTTCAGGGATACAGCCAGCATTGGAGACATACGCCTTTAAGACCTGGAGGGCTATACTTACAGGCAGTGACGAGGCAGTCATGTGTTTGGGTTTGCAACCAATGAGAAGGCAGAACAGAAAGACTATGTAAAGACATACACACAGGAAGTTGGTCTCTTTCGGAGAAGTAGGAGCACCGCAGGAGGAAGGGTAAGATTTTAGCTCTGAGCTCTGACCTCTTGGCTTTCTCTTTTACATTGGTTCTGTGTTTCTTATTTAATAAGACAGTTGGTTACATCTACATATAACCCTGGTGAGGGACCGTGTGAATCCTGCAAACTCTATTCTTCCTAGATTCTTCAGTTTGTTTGCTTCATGAATTTTGTGACCCTCCCTCCCCTCTTCAGGAGACAATGGTCCAATTTGGAGGAAATTTCTACAGAACTCTCTCTCTCTCTCTCTCTCTCTCTCTCTCTCTCTCTCTCTCTCTCATGTGTGTGTGTGTGTGTGTGTGTGTGTGTGTGTGTGTGTATGGACATGGATACAGTGGCCCATGAATGTGGAGACCAGAGGTTCACCTGTCATTCTATGTCACTTTCTTCCTCTTCTCCTCCTCCTTCTTCTCATCACCATATTTTTTTATTATTCTTATTATTTTTAGTGAGGTTGAGTCTCTCACTATACTTGGAGCATCCTGTTTTGACTAGACTAGCTGGCTAGAGAATCCTTTGGTATCCACCTGTCCCCACCTCTCTGCCACACCTCCCAGAACTGTGGTTATAAGCACTCACTGCTATGCATGGCTGTCATGTGTGTACCTGTCGGAAATCAGATTCATGTGTTTGCATAGCAAGCAATTTACCCACCACACCCTCTCTCTGTCTCCTTCTTCTACTTTTTATTCCATTCAGGCTCCAGGCTTTGGAGTGGGGCCACCTTCATCTAGTCCAGGTCTTCCCTACCCAATGGGGTCCTACCTAATGATTCTGGAAACACTTTCACAGACTGATCCACAGGAGTATACTTTACCAATTTTCTAGTTCTGTTCTTAGGCTGGTAACCAAGGACTTTCATTACACCACTATTATTGTGCTTTTAAGTAGCTGTATTTAAAAATAAATAAATTTGTCCTGTCAGAAATTACAAAGTCAAAATTCAAAGGTGACTTTTTGATTATACTTCATGTTGTTATGGATAAAGGGAAGATCAGGTCTCAAGATCACCAGAGATAATGACACTGAGAAAATAATTAAATAACCAACCATATTTCTGACCCATCTGGCACTTTGTCAAATATGGTGTCCTGTTTTATGTGGAGACATGTCAATGATACTTTAGCATGGCACTTAAAATGCAGCTCCTGTGACTGAGAAATTGAATTTCAATTTTCTGTAATTTTACTCTAAGTGGCTGAATATCAGATAACATAGCTTTAGAGAAAGTAAAATATAATATCTAAACGAAGAGGAGATCCATATTCTCTTCCTGCAGCACTTTGTTTAAGAATGAAAGTTCATACTTCACATGATGAAACCCACATCTGGCACCATTATCTGGCCAAGGACCGATAGTGAGATCAGTCATAGTTTCTAGAAGAGAGCCCACTACTATCCTGCAAAATGGATAGAACATTAAACTGACCCCTAATGATCCATAGATTAACGCATCTCTCAGTCTTCCTCAGAAAAGCTTTTATTAGTAATATGTGGAGATGAATGCATAGACCTTCAGCTGGCCAAGGTGCAGAGAATAAAAGACTGTTGAGTGGTCAAACCTAAATTGGGTATCTCTATCATACCCCTTCCTCTCAAGGCGAAGGGACCATTGTAGAGGAGATAACAGAAAAACGTATAAGAACCAGAGGAAATGGATGGCTACGATGACACATAGATACATAGGGATTGTGATAACTTGCACAGGTCTTGTGCAACTTCAAGCCAGACCAAGATGTGAAGAGGAGGTGGTCATGAAGTCCCACCCCTAGGAACTATTAGACATTGGTAGATATTAGGAGACAGAAAGTCAGATTTTTCCCTAACAGTGTATCCCTTGGTAAGTTGGTCACACTCCAACTGAATGCCAAGCATCCCAGAAGATTTGGGCAATGAATATTGTTCGTGATGAGTTAAGACACAAAATAGCAAGATACAAAATTGTGTGTGTGAAAAGGAGGGGGATCTGGGTCTGGGAAGAGCAGGGGAGGAGGGAGTGAATATGATCAAAGTGTATCATACAAAATTTTGAAATAATTGACAAGATATGTATTAAAATTAATTCGGGGGAAGGCTTAAGAAGCACCTTGTAACATACGCAAAGATCTGATGATGAAATAAGTGAAAATAGTTACGTCAGGTATACATGTATCAGAGTAAACATTTTCATATTCTAATGTACAAAGGAGACTAGGAATGGTCTGGAGAAATCACAAGGTTAAAAGCAGAAAGGGAATATAAAAACTCAGAAATTTGTAATATTAATATTAATACAATTATGTTTTCAGCCTTCCATATCTGCTGGTCCCACATCCATAGGATCAATCAATCCCAAACTGAAAATACCCAAAAATATCTGTTTGCACTAAGTTGGAGGAGATTTTTTTTTTTTTTTGGTTTTTCGAGACAGGGTTTCTCTGTGTAGCTTTGCGCCTTTCCTGGAGCTCACTTGGTAGCCCAGGCTGGCCTCGAACTCACAGAGATCTGCCTGGCTCTGCCTCCCAAGTGCTGGGATTAAAGGCGTGCGCCACCAACGCCCGGCTGGAGGAGATATTTTTCTTTGTTATTTCTTAATATTCTAGTATATATCCATGCACATAGAATTTAATTATAGGAGATATTAAAAGTAATCTTTTGATGACATAAATTATACAGGAAAACAAGGGTGCATAAGATGCTGTGACATTTTATGTGAGGATGTAAGCTTCCATGGATCAGCTCTTCTTTGCAATAATGAGAATAGTGCCCTCATAAAAAGAGGTCACGGGGGGATCATTTGTCTAGTTTAGGATGTGAGGATGTGGTGAGCAGGCATCATCTATAAGACAAAGGCTCTGACCTCATCAGAGTCCAGCCAGACTGGCACCCTGGTCCTGGGCTTTGCTCATACATAATCTACATTGTGACATGTAGTTATATATAGAACCAGAACAGAACAAACAAATATACTGAAGGCAAAACTGTTCAAAGGTTTATTTTGGTGTAGTGTAAGTAATTTAAGTCATACCATTTGAAGACTTTTATTTTTAAAATAGGACTTTCAAATTTTTCCTTAACTTCTCTTTTCACTTGTTTTGTAACTTAATAGTGTTTCATAAAAAAATGAAGACAGCAGTTCCTACCTCTAATTACATCCAAAAGCAATTTAATTCAAGAATGAGTACCTGAGTTGATCTCTGAACCCTAAGTATAACAGGCCAGATGTGGCAGTGTACATCTGTAATCCCAGCATTTCTATGATGAGATGGGAGACAAACATAGAAGAATTACCCAGAATCCACCAGGCAAGGTAGCCTAGAGTATGAAGCATGAAAAGCCAGAGATGTACTTCCTCAGCAAAGAGGAAAGATAATTGATTCCCAAATGATGTCATTTAATCATTCACACATACCATAGAACATACATGCATGTACACACACACACACACACACACACACACACACACACACTCTTTCTGCTAAAGATTAAAAACATTAAATTGGGCAAATTATCTGAATATATATTTCTAAAAGATAGACAAATAACAAAAAGGCTCATGAAAAAGTGTTCAAGACCACTAGTCATTAAATAACTCTAAGTCAAAACCATGAGAAATAACACCTTAACCCCAAGTTAGAAGGGATACTATGAAAAAGATCACCAAGAATAAACATTGGTAAGAGCATGGATTCCATTCCCTTCTTCTGCTGTTAAGATTTGAAATATGCAGCTGCTGGGGAGAATTGTGTAGAATTTCCAAAATGAGCAGGGACATGATTGTCCTTTGGTCCAGTAACCATACTGCAAGTATATCCAAAGGAAAGGGAAGCTGTATACTGAAGAGCTAGCCACATTTTGTGTCTATTGAAAGAGATGCAGAGCATTTGAGATACAGAATTAATCAGGATGTCCATTCATAGGTGGGCACCTAAATGAAAAGGAATGTACTCATACATGATGGAATATGATTCAGCCATGAATAATAAGAGACTTACTCCTATCACTGTGACACTGTGGATGGAAATAAGGGGTGTTGTGAAATCTGACAGCATCCGAAAGACAAGCAGAGCATACTCTTGTTTATTCATGGGAACTGACAGGTACAGCTATAAAGAGCAGAATGACAGTTCGCAAAAGCTGGGAAGGTGATGTGGGACATGAAAAGAGGGTGGTTGTCAGGTACGGGGGAGTCATTGGGTATGAAGAATAAGTTCAATATTGTATGGCGTAGCAGAGCATCTGTGGTTGACAACATCCTTGCATTTCCAAGTGTCTAGTAGAGTTCAGTGTTCCCTTCACCAAGGCATGATAAATGTTAGAAATAACAGATACAACTATGATCCCGGTCTGATCAATTGATCAATTGACATTGTGTGTGCGTCGAAATATTACAAGGTACTCCATGACTTCTCAAACGTATTATATTTAGGCCACAGCATCTGGTAAGAAGTTGGTACCAAGTGAAGGTTCATATTTAGTATAAGAATAAACAAATCTCCTGAAAGAGAAAAATTGATGTCACAAGACATTTTCCCTTCATGACTGGAGTCTCTACCGGTAATGTCCTGTTACTCCTCTGTACTCACTGTCATTCTGCTTCCATGAACTCTGCCCATTTTTTTGGTAGCTCTGGGATTCTATACAAGACTTCCAGAAGAGCAAGGTTCAAAAAAAAATGCTACAATGTGACATATTACCAAATATCTATTGGGTAATTTCACTTAACAACCCACAGTAAGCCTTTTAGGCTAAAAGGATAATTAAAAATACTAAATGAGTAGTAACATTTATATCTCTAATATGTATAGATATATTTTAAAATTTATTTTTAATTTTATTTTATGTGTATAGGAATTTTCATGAATATAAAAAAATTATATTTTATGTGTATAGGAATTTTCATGAATATATATCTGTGCACCACATGCATAGTTGGTGCCCACAGAGGCCAGAAGAAGACTTCAGATCCCCTGGAACTAGAGTTACAGATGGTTATGAGCTACAATGCAGATTCTGGGAATCAAACCCAGATCCTCTGGGAGAGCAGACAGCACTCTGAACCTTTGATCCATCTCTCTGACTTCTGAATATATATACATATATCCATATATATGTAATATTTGGTAATATCTATTTATCTTGTGATATGTGTGTGTTTTTGAGTATATATAGGTGTACCATGTGCATTCAGAAACCATAGACGTCACCAGATGCCTTTGAACTGAAGGGTTCTGCTGTCATGTGAGTGCTGGGAACTGAACCCTCTACACCAGTAGTAAGTACTCTGAACTACTGAGCCATTTCTCTAGCACCCCCCCCCCAAAGATGCATTTTTTTAAGCAACAGAAGCAAGATTCAGGATAGTATAAGGTTTGCTAGCCTCTGTGGAGAAAAAAAAAAAAAACAAAGGCAATAAAGTTATCTATTCAGAAACAATAGCACATGATAACCTAATAAAAGTGATTTTAGAAGGATGTAAACAAGTGTAGAAGCAAGAATAATTTGATTCTGAACCAACTGAAGGAATTACTGCCTACTTAAAAACTAAATTTGATTGAATGTTAAAAAGATTTAAATAAATAGGTCCAATTTTGCCATTTGATTATTTTCAATGTAAAAGTACATCTGTTACAAAGACATCTGATTTTAATCATAGCAGCAATTTAGGGAAGAAATTTGCTAAAAGATGTTAAGCAAGTAGATAATTAGTATTTAATGCGCAGATATTATCATGTGCAAAATCACCCATATTTCTAAAAGTTCATATTCTTGAGGCCTATCCTATACCATATATCTATCAGTAGACTAGAAGGAGAGTTTGAAAACATATGTTTTATTAGGAAATTTTGGTTTGGTCATACTGAAATGTATTGATTCTACTTTGAATAATCATTATTAAATATTATGCTGTCACATATTAAAAATCTTTACCCTACAAAACTTTAACAGATTCTAGAATATAACAACAAATGTCTCTAAAGATACTGACAGGAGGTGTTTGCCATTTTCAAATTGACATTGTTTTGTTGTCTTCATTTATTCATTTAAAAAGTTCATATTGACAAGTCCTTTTACTTCTCTAACTTAGCATGATTGGATAATGTTATGGAATAAACAACATGGATTTATAGCTCTAATATAAAGGAAAGGCTCTGCATTAGTCAGGCTTCTGCATTGTAGCTCATAACCATCTGTAACTCTAGTTCCAGGGGATCTGAAGTCTTCTTCTGGCCTCTGTGGCACCAACTATGCATGTGGGGCACAGATATATATTAGGATAATATATAATATATATATTAGGAAGCCATAGGATACCAGAGTAAATTCATTCTGGAAGTTGGCTCAGTCAATTACAGGAGGCATGGAATTCCACAGTATGCCATCTGCAATGCAGGATGAGTCAAAAAACTGTGTGGGAGAAGAGTCATACTGTGTCAGCCCAGAGTTGTGGGGACAAGCAAAGATAGTTGCTCAAGCTCAGAAAGAAAGAGAATTTACCTTTTTCTTCTCTGCTATGGATGAGAAGATGCCCATCTTTACTAATGAAGGTCATCCTTCATCATGGGGTGTAGTCACTCAAATGCTGACCTCTTCTAGGACACACTCAGACATGCTTAGAAATAATGTTTCAACACCTGTCTGAACATCCCAAGTCTAGTCAAGTTAACACAGAAAATCAACCATCATTGTTCCTATACTAGTTGCAGAAAATAATTTCACATGTTTAAAGTTGAATAGAGGACATTATCAGTCTAGAAATCTGCCACTGAACTTCATTACTATTTGGGAAATTCTATACTTTATAATTTGGGGTGAGCGGTAGTAAATTCCTTTCCATGCAGAACCTTGTACTTTCTCTGCAAAACATTGATTGTGACAACAATCAAAGTTCACTCAGATGCAGGAAGACAAAGATTAAAAGAACACACCATATTCCTTTCTGTACAGACAGTCCTGGTTCCCGGTCTCTACTGAAGCTGTCTAGTGCCCTTTTAATATGTTCCCTTCCTACCTAATAAACAGAATAACTTGGTTCTGCTTCTCACATCTAAGAACTTAACACAAAGACTTGGGTTTGAAACCTGTTTAAGATGGGTCAGAGATATTTGTGGAGCAGGGATTGACAGACTGAGAGAGCCAGAGGAACAAGATGTTTGCTATGAGGTTATGTCTCCTAGAAATGTCAGAAGCCACACACCCATAATGTCTCACCAACATAGCTGCCTAAACATGAGCTGAACAAGGACAACAATAGTAGACATGCCAAAATGGACAGGGAAGAGACCATGTAGCCTAAACCCTACACAAAGAACCACAGGCAGCTAAGGAATGCTGAGAGTGGGAGAAACAGTCTTCCCCACAACCCAATACTATACTACATGGTCAGCCCTAAAAACATACACATGTAAATAATATGATATAAACCCTGCAGGTTGCATTTACATATTTTTGAATACATACCACCACCACCACCACCACCACCACCACCACCACCACCACCACCACCAAACAAGTAAAGAAAAAGAGGTCATGGATTTGAAAGAAAGCAAGGAAATATGGGAGGGTTTGGAAGGAGGAAAGGGAAGGGGGAAATGATGTCATTATATTATCTCAATTTTTTAAAATTAAAAATATTTGAGAAAACGGGTAATAGCAGTTTATTTAAGGGGAAACTCAATAGATGAAGTTGCTTCTAACTTGATATAGTTCAGTCACAATTCATGTCTGCTCTAAATTACCCATGTATGCTTAGGGAGAGGACAGGGCCAAATAAAACACAGAAAAGTGATTCTACAATCCCACATTGGTTCAAAGACCTCACACACATGCTTTGGCTTTGTGCCTTGCGTCCTGAAGAAACCTTTAGGAATGAGTGTTTCAAGAGAAAGCCTTGAGCAGCCTAATAAATGTCAAAGCAAATTAAACATATGCCAGCACATATAGTAGATTTGATGATGGTCTTGTGAACATTAATTCTGAATACACCAAGCTATTTCAGGAAAGAGAAAATTGAAACTTGTGCTGGTCCCAAAGAGCAGCATGTCCACAATATATTTCTATTATCATAAAGCAACCATATAACAGTTTTCTTCAAATTAAAAGGTTCTATGCTGGACAATGGCTCATTAAAAAACAAAAAACAAACAACCCAGAAGGCTCACAAAGTCCCTAAAACTTAAAGAATTCACAAGGACCCTCAACAAGGTTATAGGAGCAGTAAGGATGACTGGAGAGAGAGTATTCTGACTTGTCCAGGTTACTCCAGTTGTGACAAGTGCAGTGATATAGCTTTTGGGTGTTGTCATCTAGGCAGTGTAGGATTTTCTGTGATGCAGCTGCTTTTGAGTCATCTGTGTTTATATACATAACCCTCATTCAAACTTTGTAAGTAACCCCAAAACTCATTAGCTTTCTTAGTTGAATTTGGTGGAATAATTTTTTGGCCTATTATCAGTGTAGCATCTGGGATGTATAGATGTTTGCTCTTATCTCTCCGGGAACTATCAAAAAATGCTTAATAAGTAAAGATACACAAGAAAGAAATAAGACCATTCAACGTAGGCCTAATGATAATGTTCCAGAATGTAAGAAGTTTATAAATCATTAGGTGGAAGAAATTTGTTAAAATTCATTAACTCACCAAACTTAATTTATTTAAATGAAAACAGATCATTTTAATTGAAAATTTGCAATCTCTTAGATATACTATGATCAATGAATCAAAAATATAAAGCACATGGGATCATAGTAGGTCAAGTACTGAAAATAATTAGAAGAGTTTAAACTGTGTAAACAGGCTGCGTTATTGGGCATAAGGTTGTGTGTCCTGAGGTATTCTGTGAGGAATGTTCTGTATTCTCTAATGTTCCACTATCTGAGAATTCTAAAGTAAAATAACTTTCTAAAAATATCTTCAACAATGCCCAATGAGACACATTGGTACATGGCTCACTTAAAATTGGGTGTTGCACATAGAGATAACTGGAAGTTTAAAATTTATGTGCAAAGCAAGAGACATTGTAATTATTAATATCAATTCACCTTCCTAAATTTGCCCGAATGATCTTAAAGAAACATCAGTGTATAAGATTTTCTACCCTGTCTAGAAAAACTAAAAAAAAAAAGATTTTTGCTCAGCTATGTTTGTGTGTGTGTGTGTGTGTGTGTGTGTGTGTGTGTGTGTGTGTGTGTGTGTAGAGACAGACAATGTCTCATGTAGTCCAAGCTGGCCTCAACTCCTGTTTTTCCTGCCTCCACCTCACAAGTGCTGGGTTTACAGGTACCACCACTCAGCTCTTGAAAGCCTTAAATAGCAAAAGGAATGAAAAAGACACAGGGAAGAGCAGCAGGAGGAAAAGAAGCTGGGTGAAATACTCATCCATCTGTTAATTTCCCCCCAGAATCTCAGCATCCAAACTCCTTCCATCTGATAAAGCCTGAGGCTGGTAAAAGGTAAAGCAGGATCGGGACTATTTCACAGTAAGATTGGCACTAACCCAGGAATAAAGGCATGTCTGTGAGTCTCTGAAAACGGAATGTGCGATCCTTTTGTGATGGAGTGTCTTAGGCTTTTCCAGGTTGGCTACAAGCTCCATTTTCAGGCAAAGAATGAAATGAATATGCTTTAACCCATGCAGAGACTGGAGAGATGAAAGGTAAATATTAACTTACTAATAGCACCAGAACCCTAAGAGTCAAGAGCATGCTATTCTCTTTGTATTTTTCAATTCTGCCTATGGTACTTGTGAGAGCGACATTGTAGGGAAAAAATTTTGAGTCTGATTATATGGTTGTGAAATACATTTTTTTTATAACTGTTAGTTTTAAAGTGACTAAATGAGAGAAGAAATAATAGGTTAAGTTTTCCAGATAATTTTGATTTTTTTTCCCAAAGTAATGTAAGGTGCATATACATACACCAGGCAGGAGTTGGGGGCTGGCAGAGGAGGCATGAGATAAAAATGAATGGAAAAAATAACTGGACCTGCTCATTTGCTGTTGGTTGTTGCTTGCTGGTTTTGTATTGTCTGAAATGTCCCCTCCATTTTTACATAAGACGTTCCTTTAGTATTCAGTCTGTTTGAGATGGTCTTAGCATACGACTTTTAATTATTCCCCAATAGCATGACCCTAAGGCTCCTCACAGAAGTGTTTTCAGAGAATCACTCATTCCCTTGTTTCCGGGCAGAGCCTGAGTTTACTTTCCTCAGTAACCTCAGAAACCATGCAACAACTCTGTTTTCTCCAGCTGTGCTTGAGAACTTCTGCGTAACCGTCTGTTTATCACGGACGCTTTGTTCATTGTGGCAGTAACTTGACAATGCCCAGGTTCCTGCTGGTCATCTCTCTATCTCATGACTATGTTTTCCCCGCCACTATCAGTCTCTCTAACTTTATAGTCTCACTGGCTGGTCAACATGACTTGTTTACTTGGCCCGGCTACAGTTGCTTGAGCACCGTAGATGTTGACAACCTTTCCTCAAGCTTAGAGATATAAAAAGGGCACGAGGTAGTAAAAAAAAAATTCCAAATCAGAAAAAATGGAACATTTCTCCACCACTAACAAAAATGATTTATTTATCATAATAACCGCAGGTGCCATCCCACATTGCTCAAGATAAGACCTAGAATCTCCCCAGTCAAGGCATTTTGGTTGGGTTTAAAACACTCTCTTTCGAGGACAGCACCACTGATAGATTGTTTATATACTAGTGGATGGTCCCACACCCATGTACATATGGGAAACACTAATCGGACTCAAGAGATTTTTGTTATAAATATATAAATATAAATAAATTTTGTTATAAATAACAAAAATTACAGAAGAAACTAGAAAACATTAAATTGGAAGGTATCTTAGTTAAGGTTACTGTTGCTATGATAAAATACCATGACCAAGAGCATTTTAAAGAAAGGCCAGAACAGAACAGAACAGAAAAGTGTTAGGGTTAGGGGCACGAGGGGAAACTGAGATTAATGTACATTGTATAAATGTGTAAAATGTACCATGAATAAACAAAAATATTATTATTAAAACCCAAAAGAGATTCATCCTTCTAACACTCACATCCCTCCCAGACGTACAAAAAGGGATCAAATTGATTCCTTCCTTTACTGTGAAGGTAGGCTGGTGGGGTGTTATCTCTTGACTACATGAGAACAACGCTTTAATTACCCTGTTAAGAAGGCATTCCTCCATGCCACATTCAGCTTAATGAGCCCCTGGGGTTATTTTCATCATTGATAGGGAAGATAAAACTCAAATTTCCAAAGTTTTATGAGATTTGTGTGAATGGCTCTGTGTAATGAAGTCTACTTCATAAATCCCCAACTAATTTTCTCTGTTTACTTCATCTACTTCACACTGTGCAGGTATGCCTCTTGCCTGGAGGTTCATGCCATAGCACTGGAAATTAAGCATCCATTTATAAATCCCTCCCACCACAGTAGTGCCCAGGCTGTGAGAGTTATCCCACCATCAGCTGTGGTCCTCACAAGGGGACAATTTCAGTTCCATGTAGACCACCCCTACATTTTCAGGAGGAGCTAGTCTGAGATGCTCTTGTTCAGAGGAGTCCCTCATGGTTAGTCTATAAATGACTGGTTTATTGGTTTCAACGGAGAAGGCAATGTGTATAAGGCAATGAGCAGACATGAGTAACAGGACTCAGTAGGTAGTGCCTTCTGGAAATAAAAGCAGCAAATATTAAAATGAATTTGTAGATAAAGGGGGAACATGAGACTTCGAATATTAGCCTAGAAATTTCTGCCCTAGAAGCTGGGGACTGTAGGTTTAATATCTGTGTGTCTTTGTCAGAGATTGCTGACAAGATATATACTCAGTAATGACAATTCAGCAATGAAGCCGATTTTCTCTGTACTGGTTCCTTTGATGATCATATCTAGTACTGAGTTTAAACCCCTCACTGGGGTCTATCCTGTCCATGTATCTGGGTGCCTTCCTGTGGTGTTACCTTCAGAGTCTCCTTGGAGACATAGACTCTTTCTCCAAGTTAGTACATCTAGGTCTCAGTCCCACACCTTTCTCAGCCCTCACTCCATAGTTTTCATACCAGCAAAAGCATTAAGTGAGACTCATTATTTTTAGACTTAGATGCACACCATCCTTTATTCTCTTCCTTCACAGACTACATTTGCTCTTTAGTAATTTAGATTTCCTCACCAATATGCTCATTTTTTTTTCCCTTGCATTTTCATGTCCTTTTGCTTCTACTTGACTTTTCATAGATGGAAGCCACAGGTTGACACCCCGACCAAACAAGCACACACCGGCTTCCCTGTCTAGAGCTACCTAAGGCTCTTGATCTTATTCTAGAATTTCCATATGAGCCTTCCCTGGAGCAATCGTTTTACATTATGGATGGCGGGGAGATAGCAAGGGTCCTTAAGAAAGAGGTGCTAGGCTCACTCAAATTATGTAATTTTACTAAGTGATATAAGAGACTGGGATGTAATAATAAGCAGTTTCTCAACTGGTGTTCTTACTGGAATGCGTAAGTGTTTTCCTTTGAAGTTAAGATAAAGGAAATATTCCATTAAATGATTGCCAGACCACAGCCTTTTTCTGGTGTCTGAAAACCACCTCCTAATTTAATTACCCACACCACCTTCTCTGGCTACATTTCTGCAGAATATATCTTACTAATCCTAGATCTAGATTCATTTCAGCCCATTTGATACCAAAGGTGTATGGTCTTTGGGAACCTTTTCTGAATTATTCTAATTGCCCCACTGATTTTCCTTTCACTTTTCAAATAGACCCCTCTGTTTTGTCCACAAAATGTGTCACTTCTTTCTCAGATGATTAACAAACTTGGACTTTGACCTCTTCCACATCTGCTATCATCCACTTTGTTTTTTTTTTTTTTTTAAAGAATGGTGTGTGTGTGTGTGTGTGTGTGTGTGTTATGGCCTGCACATGTAGTTCATAGAACAGCCATGGGTGTCTGTCCTTGCCTGCTACCTTGTTTGAGACAAGGTCTCCTGTATGCTTCTGAGTACCTAGGATATCTGGCTCAAAATCTTCTAGGCATTCTCCTGTCTCTACCTCCTGTCTCACTGTAGTAGTATTAGGATTAGAGACATGGAAATTTGATTGTAGGTTCTCACACTTGCATGGCAATTGCATTACCACTTAGGACCAACATTTAAATTTTAATCATATTGCTTTCTACTGGAACATTGCATTCTACTAGAACGTAAGTTCAGGGGCAAAGAAATTTTATATATCTGTTCAACTAGAGGCTCCCAAATCCAAAAGAGCCATAACAGGATATTCAATAAAAATGTAAAGAGAAATAAGAACAAAGGTGAAAGAGAACACACAAGGATTGGTTAAATCAAATTCAAATACCAATGTAGGCTTGTCACAATGCTAATTTTACTACTTTAAAAGAAAAATAATTGAGGAGACTACATACTGTATGACTCTAACCACATGATATTCTGCAAAAGGCAAAACCTTTATTGCTCCAATTAAGATTGGTGTCTTCAGGACATTAATGGAGAGTGGAGGTGAAGGGATATATGATACCTAACTTTGGCTGTCACCCTGACACATCCAGTTGAGGGATTGACTCCATCAATCTGGCCTGTGAGCATATGTAGCATTTTCTTGATTGATTTTTATACTATTTACCATTTACATTTTTATATTTTACCCGATCCAAACATGGTGACACACACTTTTGTTCCCTGTACTCTGAAGGCAGAGGAGATGGATCTGTGATTTTTGGGGCCAACCTGGTCTACATAGTGAGTTCCAGGATAGCCAGCACTTCATAGAGAGACCCGCTCTAAAATAAAATAATAAAATAACATAACATAAAGTAAAATAGTAAAAAACAAGAACTTTTAAAAAATCTACCTGATATTATAATGATTGATAAAAGTTAATGTACATGTATTCAAAAACAAAATATATAAACTCAAGGATAAACTTTAGTATAACCTTTGGAATTTGTGATGTGATGATGATGTGTCAGTGTGGGCTCATCAAGTATAAAAAGCCATCCCTCTTGTGAGGATCCTGGTCATCACAAGGCTATGTGTATGTCAGGGAAAGGGATATAGAAGAAAAATCTCTTTTCTCCTAAAATTTGTTACAAATCTGGAACTACTGTTGAAAATAAAATCTTTAGGAAAGTGGCAGTATTGTGTTCTCTTCTATGGTCCAGGTCTCACTAACCATGGGTGGATGGCTAGGTTTACAGTAACAGTCATTATTTCATATATGTTGAGTTAACCATAAGTCCAATTAGATAGATGTTGTTTACCATCAAAATATGAGTGCCACTAGTACACCGTTAAGATATCCTGTCACACTGACCGTTGTTGAGGGGCATAGGCATCACAGCTGGGTAAGATAATTTATTTCCTCCCTTAGCCACTTGCATATCACTTTCTGGGACTTTAAAAGTTAGTCCTCAGATCCAAATCAACTCCTCCAAATCCTGTGTGTAAACTGCATGGCATCTTCAACAATAGGGACTTACATTCAACTTCTGTGAGTCAACTGAGGGCAAAAACAATGACTTATATTGTTTTGGGAGTCT
Organism: Peromyscus leucopus; assembly: GCF_004664715.2. Lineage (NCBI taxonomy): Eukaryota > Metazoa > Chordata > Mammalia > Rodentia > Cricetidae > Peromyscus > Peromyscus leucopus. The sequence goes on from NC_051078.1 coordinate 5,047,093, forward strand.
CTTAGACCCTCCTGACCAATGGCTCAAATAAATCTATGGCTTTTGAAATAGGCAATAACATTAATAACATTCCAGGCAGCATAGCTTCATTTAAACTATGTGTGTGTGTGTGTGTGTGTGTGTGTGTGTGTGTGTGTGTGTGTGTGTGTGTGTGTGTGTAATTTTAGGACAATGTAGGATAACATATTTTGCTACAGATATTTCAAATAGCCTTAGTGTTATTTATTCCTCCTCTTTTCCTCTATATCTGTATCATCCTGCCTCCCCTCCCTAATTAACTCCTCCTCTGTTTTTATTCCATTTCCTTCTTCATAGTACCTGTATCCTTTTATGGCATTTCTAAATGTACTCTAAATACTCGTCTTCATATTCACAGATAAGTGTAACTCTCACCCTTCATCTTTGATCTTTTTACAGCAGACAGAGAACATTGCAGATAGCCACTACTGGTTGAAATGGAGAGCACAGCTGATTGTGAGGTGCTCAACCCCCCACTGAAACATCTGTAACACAACCCCCTTGCCTAAGACATAGGAAACGGAAGAGGGGGCGGAAAGACTGTAAGAGGCTCAGGAAGTCTGCCGCCATGTGCCTTCTAGATGTGACTGGGAAGCTACAACCATGGAATCTGAACAATATGGCTGCTTCAACAAGACCTGACCAAAGACAACAGTAGTACACATGTCAATATGGAGAGAGGAAATTTCGTGGGGTCCCTAGATAAAGAGCCACAGGCAAATAGGGACCGCTGAGAGAAGGAGTTTTAATCTTCCCCAGGGATGAGCCCCTAAATAGTTATCTACTACCAAGTGGTCAGGCACAAAAATATACATACAAGCAACAGTAAACAGACTTAATAGATTATATTTATATAATTATTCACACACATATGTAACAATACTAAAGAAAAAGAGGCCATAAATTTGAGATGTAATAGGAGAGCATGGGAGAGATGAGGGGGAGGAAAAGGAGAAGAGAAAAATGATGTGATTGTAATTAAATAAATAGAAATTTATAAATGCTATATGCAATGAAACATAGTTCTATACAAATGTATTAATCATTTTGATATGGGAGCATTGAAATGTATCCATCTGTTTGAATGTGATGGGTAATTCCTAGCAGTATTTTCTTGGCAATATGGTGTTCATTCCTAGAATATTATTTAAATCAATCATTTCACACTTACTCTGTGTAATAATCGCAAATTATTTCATATAAATTGTTTCAGTCTAATGTTTTTAAATTGGACTAATTTCTTACTGATGCATGATATAAATCAAGAATCTTAATATGTGATTTATCTTCCCTCAGAAACAATTTTTTGAACAGTAAAGTTTATCTTTACTATATTAAGAAGTTAATTACATGAAAATATTGAAATACAAGTGGTATTGTTATTAACTCTACTTAAATATTTTAAGTAAAATAAGCAGTATTTTCTATATAAACTATAAGACTCTGTTTCATAATATTTTCATAAAATTCTTTTGGTCTATTAGATTTCCTCAAAAAAATTTTATTCCTCAGTAAAACCATGCATTACATCTTGAAAATGAGTATATTGATGTGATTCAGAAAAGATGCACTATTACATGTAGTACCAATTTAAATTTTGTCAGAGTTTAGAAATAGGAATATTGTATCTACAGAACCCAATTCAATAGATGTCTGTTGTTGAGATTTATTATAATCTCACAGAAGTTTTTGTTGAAGAATTTTCATTGAGAAATACATATATATTAGCAGCACCTAAGCTATAAAAATCCATTTAGAGAACCTTGAATATCATGCTAGATATTACCAGACATTTATAAAGTGCCTCAGGTTGACACTCAGGAGTTCAGATTTATTTATTTCACATAATAAAAGAATAACTCCATGAAAATTTGATGCAATATAAGAAATTACTTTGAAAATTTGGTTTTCCTAATTCAAAAACTTCCAGTTGAATCACACTTTTCAGTAGAAATATTCATAAAGCTGTCAGTTGGTGTCAGTCAACTGCATTAGAAAGATGATGTAAATTTTCAGAGTAAGTGTAACAGAACACTCATACTAACTTTTCTAACACTTCATTCTTAATGTTCTACTCCTCAAATTCACATTTTTTGAACTATAATTCCCATGAGTCACGGATTCATAAAAACTCTAGCTATATATATTTCATAATGATTAAGTTAATTTAATTTTGGTAAAAAATTAGCAACTAGAGTCATTTTACAAAATTCAAATTCATCAAGGGTGTCCCTTTTGATTTTCCATTAGACAATAAAAATCATGACAGACTGACAGATGATATGGTTTAAATACTAGGAAATTATATTGTTTATATTCTCAATTATCAATTAGAGGAGACTGTTAAAATTATGTAAGAGTAAATGATTTACAAAATGTGGTTTATCTCTATATTTTTAATTAAACTAAACAAAATAATGTAATAAAGTATAGAGAGTCTACGCTCTAGCTGTAGAATCATATTTTGATAGAATATTTTAAGTAAGTAGACTTAGTGTGATGAATAACATTGTCAGTTTGATGGGAGCTGGAGTCACCATGGGGACGAGCCTCTGGGTATTGCATTTGCATTGTAAGGGGTGAAAGATTATGACTTAAAAGTGATACATTTGCAAGTCTAGTTGACAAGGAGTAAGAACTCTGATGTCTAATGTTGACTGTGGACCTGACAGGATTTAGAGCCATCCAGGAGCTTGACCTAAGGGTGTGCCTGAGGGTTATCTAGATTAGGGTAAATGAAGTATGTAGACCTATCCTAACTTCTAGAGTAAATGAAAAGGGGAAAAAAAATGGTGAAGCAAGCACTCACATTCATCACTGCTTTCTTATTGAAGACCCAACATGATCAGCTGCCTCAAACTCCCCCCATCCTGACATCTCCTCCATTAAGGATTGTACCCACAACTAAAAGTCAAAATAATGTCATTGTTTCTCTGGCTAGAACTTCAAGTACTATATTGAATAAGTATGATTGGAAAAAGCACAGGGACAAATAGCCAAACTAGTGGAAGCACACGAACTATGAATCAATAGCTGAGGAGCCCCCATCTGGATCAGGCCCTCTGGATAAGTGAGACAGTTAATTAGCTTGAACTATTTAGGAGGACCCCAGGCAATGGGACCAGGACCTGTCCTTGGTGCATGAGCTACCATTTTGGAACCTAGGGCCTATGCTGAGACATTTTGCTTAGCCTTGGTGTAGGGAGGAGGGAACTGGATCTGCCTCAGCTGAATCTACCAGGCTGGGCTGACTCCCCAGGGGAGACCTTGCTTTGGAGGAGGTGGGAATGGGGTGTGGATTGGAGGGGAAGACTGGGGGGTAGGAGGAGGGAGGACAGGGGAATCTGTGGCTGATATGCAAAATTAAATTAATTATAAAATAAAAATTTTAAAAAAGAAAAAATGGAAAAAGAAAAAAAAAGTCAAAATAAATTTCCTTCTTTAATTGCCTCTTCAGATATTTTTGCCACAGCAACAACACAAATACCCAGTTCGCTTAGTGTCTTAAACTTTCTTCCTGCTATCTGTTACATGGTAACAGCCAAGTCTATCCTTTATAACTCAGAGACATATCCAATAATAAAAAAAATAGTGTAAGAATTAAAGAAATACCTATTATGAATTAGAGAGTGCGTGGAATCTGTTTTCTATGTTTAGTGTCATTTAGTGGTGTATGGTTGCTATGAGCCAAGGATGACCACAGATGACTCAATTAGAAACCCTGTGGTATGACATGTGACATATGACAAAGCTGACTGCCCTGCAGTGTGTCAATCAACGGTCTTGAGGGCTTGAAGTGTAGTGTAGTGATTGGCACTTGATTAACAAATACAAGTGACCATGTGAATATCAAGTACTTTAAAACAATAGTAAACAGTCACGGTGCAGTTGAGAAGTCGTTCCTGTGGACAAACGATATCAAAGCCTACTTCACGCTGCTAAAGTGTGTAACCCTAAATGTGAGGAGGGGAAAAAAAATGTATCCAGGAGATTTAAATGGCACTGCAGTAGAATACCATCGTGGTCTTCATTCAGGGAAATAGTTCGTGAGCAGGACATTAAAAATAAGAAGTTAAAAAAAATGTGAAAACTGGACGGCTTTAATGTTAAGACTCCCTTTATCAAAAGCTTCGTTGCAAGTATAAGAATGGCAGAGGACAAGAGAGGACTTTTACAGTGTGTGATTGACCGAGGGTTTGTATTCAGGGCATATAAAACATGCTAGACTCTACGCCCAGCAGAAGATAGGAAGCAAAACATGAACTCAGTAATGTTTTGAAGATTTTTTTTTTTTTGTCTCGTATTGCTTTGATTGGCTTTTTTTTTTTTTTTAAATCTTGCCAGTCTTTTGCATGGATTATGGTTTCCAATTTTTTTTGGGGGGGATTTTGTGTGTGTGTGTGTGTGTGTGTGTGTGTGTGTGTGTGTGTGTGTTTTATGATTTTTTTTTGCAGTATTATTTCAATTCTTAAATTTAAATTTTTTAAATTTGCCTGTTTCATTTCCAAAACAGGAGAAAAAGAAAGCACGGAGTTGGATGCGTGGGGAGGTGGGTAGGATTTGGGAAGAGATGTGGGAGGAGAAACCATGATCAAAATATTTTGTGTGGAACTTCAAAAACATAATGCCTGGGAACCAAAAACAAAAATCACAAAATAAAAAGAGGAAAATGAAGAATTGCAACTTTCCAAATGCAAATAGGTAGCTGGCCAATGTGCATGAGTCCAGCCAGTTCTTATGGGCTGTGTATGAAATCTTACCATGCAGGAATTAATAAAGTGTTCAATTCTAGAAATGTTTGATGATATCTTATGTTAGAATATAAATGAACAGGACTTCTTCAATGCCTATAGGAAAATGAACTGATAAAACTACCATAGAAAAATGCCTGGTGTGGTCTATTGAACTGGAAAATATACAAAACCTCAGAAGACTGAATCTATTCCTAATCTATATATTAACTATGGGAATTATTCATGCAGTGCGTGTATGTTGGAAATAGGATCACAAATGTTAATAACAACACAGTGGGAGAAAAATGAATTTCCATCAATAATAAAGTTGAGCCATGTGTTTTGATTCATTTGTACAATGGAGTAAGATAAGTTGAAAACTTATTGTGTATCACTAGATAAATAAAGAAATGTTAAACAAGTGTAACTAACCCTGAAAATAAAATCTCATACAGAAATATTTAATTTACATACAATTTTTAAACGCACAAGCTGTATTACTTGGTTTAGGAATACATTTTGGCTATACACCACTAAAGGAATTTGAGGAATAGAAAAGAAAAAATTAGGAATTTTGTGACCTAGGTGGTTTATTCTTCATGTCCTAAAACTGTGAAGCTATATACATTGATTATATGTCTATACATCTCAATATATAAACTTAATCTCATTTGAAAAATTAGACTCTTTGCCGGGCGGTGGTGGCGCACGCCTTTAATCCCAGCACTCGGGAGGCAGAGCCAGGTGGATCTCTGTGAGTTCAAGGCCAGCCTGGGCTACCAAGTGAGCTCCAGGAAAGGCGCAAAGCTACACAGAGAAACCCTGTCTCGAAAAACCAAAAAAAAAAAAAAAAAAAAAAAAAAAAAAAAAAAAAAAAAAAGAAAAATTAGACTCTAGAAGTAAGATTAATAGACAAAAATTAAAACTGCTATAAAGGCTTTTAAAATAAAAACTGAACAGCGCAGAGAAGACTGTTAGACCTGCAAAGACAAATCAATACCTTATGTAAACAGAATATTTAAAGCATATCTGAAGTATCCTATACAACTGTACATGACTTAACAACTTGACTTTTTGATGTCTTGTCAAATCTCTGATTTATGTCCCTACCAACCTCTGTTTAAAAGTATCATCTGCAAAGACCTCCAGCATCTATTTCTGAGTGCACACAGTAAAGTCATTTGTCTCCTATTATGAGAAATGATGACTGAGAAGCAGAACAAGAAAAAAAATGAACTGATACAACCAGAAGAAAAAGGTTTATGATGCAATATTACTTTTTACTCATCAATGCAAATGGGAAGTATTAAGAAATTGTGTTTTTATAATTAAATAGCATTTGGTGGGAAAATGTTAGATCATGCATGTACAAAATTTATCTGTGCAAAACTAGTCACAGGAGGTAAAATACGGTGGCCAAAAGGAAATGCACAAGAGAATGACGCAATCTATATCAATGCTTTATGGTTTTTTTCACAAATTAAGCAATAGTGTTTTATGTTCATCTATCACATATTCAAGAAATGTAAGCTGCTACATGAAATACCTGCCAATATTTTTGGGAAAGGGTGTTTGTAAATACACAAGTAGGGATTTTCACAATTGCAAGTGTGGACACTGAATAAGGGTGAAAGGCGTGGCAGAGTGGGAGAAATAAGGGCAAAGGGCCAGAGTGCACCTCACTCCTGATGCCCAGGCTCTCGTCTTGCTGCTCCCCTCCTCAGTCACTTATGTCACGGGTTTCTGGTCCCCCTGCTACTCCTTAACCAACAAAGGATTCTGCAGCACCGGCCTTGGTTCTCTGTTCTTTTCTGTTTGTTTTACTCAATAACCTCACTCTCTCAAGCGATTAAATAACTAAAATTAGATATATAGCATGAACTCCCCCAACGCTGTTCATATTTACTTCTGTTATTTCAGTCATCTTCAGGACACTTCCATCTAATGCTTCAACTTTCCATTTACAAAACGTAATGTACCGCTTTTTCCATTAAAGCCAGACTTTCTTACATGCTTGAGTTTGACAAACAACTTTCCATTTCCAAGCATTAGCCCAAGTAGAACCTGGAAATTTTGCTTAGTTCTTTATTCTCTACCAGCAACATATCCCATCTTCTTCTCTTCTAAATACCCATCACCATCATCATCATCTTCATCATCATCAACATCATCATCATTCTTATTATCCTTACTAGTCTCCAAATAATTAGGTTCTTTGTAATGCTGCCAATGTCCCCTGCTGAAAAGGCAAGTCTGAATCTACAACAGAGTTGCCTACTTAACATTCTGTACTTCTCCATAATTCTTCTGCCTGTCACTTAAGCAATGTTTAATACTTAGCAGCATATAAAAACCTAGTTTTAAGATCTGGTTTTATACTTTATTTGCATGTATATCTTCACTGGAATACAAATTTCTCCAGAACCAATCAGAAGCTTCAATCCTCTGCACATTATCATGTCTAATAAATATTTATGGCATGAATGTGTTCTTTGCATGGCTGCTTGCTATAGACCAATTAAACATAAAAGTAGGAATTATTAACTTGTAATCCATAGATAGAGCTCATGAATTGGTGTTCTCTGTGAACTGTGGCTAAAATTAGTATTGTTTTTAACCAGAAAACTATAGTCTAACCTATAACCTTGACAGTAAAAAAACAGTAAATTTTTCACAAATTTAATCTATTGAAGATGTTTGGACTATTTAACTCCATGAAATATCAACTATTCATTCCTTTTAGTATAGTCACTATTGTCACAGCTAACAGGCTATTCTTTCCTCATATATAAAGTCAGGTAACTAAACAATAATTTAAAATATTTTAGCAAAAATATCCAGTACAGCAATTTTCTTCAGAACTCCCTTGTGCTTGATTTTGTTCCTTGAAACTGAGAGAAACAAACAAAATGCTAAATAGTCCACTTTACCTTTCACATTGAAAACAAAGTGAACAAAAGTGAATAAATCTCCATTAGGAGATTGATTGTGATCTTTCTGCTGGAGAAACAGCTCCCAGCAACTTTGCAAGAAGGCCCAGAAGCTTTGGGGGGTGGGGGGATGGGATATGTTGTAACTAAAGGGGCGAGGGAAAAGGGTAGAGGAAAATTTAAATGTAAAATGTAACAGTATAAATAGTTAGGGATTTAACTGAGTGATTAAACTAAGAGCTAAGCCAAGGCATGAGTTAAAAGCAAAAGAAAACACAGCATAAATGTTAGATGATAAAAATGTGTGTGCTAAGAGTTCAAGAGTACTTGTACAGTAGAAGTAGGAGTCCGTTGGGCTGTATGATAAGAACCTTCTGTAAAATACTTACAGAAGACCAGAACCTTACCACGGTCAATCATATGCTCATCCAGAAAAGGTAACAAAGAAAATTTGAGGCACTTAGGAAGAATATGAGCAAAAATGATGAAAAAGTTAAAAAAAAAACCCAACATAGACCTAACCTAATATATAATCCAGTGAATTATTATTAATCCCACATGGATGACAACTGATTGTCCAAACCTGTTGTTTATCACATAGACTCTCTTTAAGAAGAACCATTAAAGAAGCAAAATTTCAAAGAATTGTAGGTTGCTGGTTCATTTGACTTTCCATTGTCCAGCTCCTGAATCCAACACAGCCAATCTCAAAGTAGAAGGGACTCTCATTACACATATTGAGAGAGTTGGTTTTGAGGGGGGCTTGAGCAGGTAAAGGAAGCAATGATGTAGAAAAGCAGATTAGCTACTGTTGGGTTGCTTTTTCTGTAAGGGACTTCTATAACGCCCCTAGAATGGCTGGGACCTATTTTATTGGTGTCTAGGAATCTCACATTTCTGGTAAAGTGTGGATTCCTTGGAGATTTTGTAGCTTCCCTGACATTTCAGTTTTCTTCCTTGAGACTGAACCCAAATGAATTCATTTAATGTCATCTGTTTTCATCTGTTTGGAGATCAGTCCAAAAGCAAGACCTCCTGTAATTTTATTTAAAAACCTGTTTCTAGATTTTGTGGATTTAACTTACCTGCTTAGTTTATTCAACTTTGGTTTTATTACACACAGTCTGTAGAATTACTTTTAAAAACTTCCGGCTTTTAACTTTAACAAATTTCAGTAAAAATTTAGGTTAGTTTTAATAAGCATTTTGCATAGACCTGTTTACCAGTGACCAATTACAGGGTGCTCTTGAATCTACCCTCTTGTCACAGATAAAATCCAGACTACTGTGGAGGAAACAGATTTACACAGTAAAATGGAGATTCTTTCAAGAGCCATGGGAAAACATGAGGGTATAGAGTAACATATTACAGAAGATACCATGCGCAATTCTTTAAATATTTTTCATTTAATTCATCCAGACACGCAGATTTCCATTTTCATTATTGACTATAAAAATGAGATGACAAGCAATGTCATTGGAATGTAGGCAGAAGGAAGCTTTTAATTAAATCAACACAAAAATTTTAATTCAATGTGACAAGTGTTATAAACACTATATAGAAAAAACATTCTTGGTGTGTAACAGCAAGACCTAATCTGGCATGCATTTTTAATATTAATGGAATGACATTTTGGCTGAAATATGGCATCTCTGGGGACAGGCGTGAACCAGAAGAAAGACAAAACTGAAGAAAGATAAACTGAAGGTGTGAAAGAATTTGGTACCGTCCAAGACAGTTGGGTAGTGGCAAGTCATGAATGGCAATCAATGAATTATGGTAAGCATGGGGGAGGTGGCAGGGGCAAAGCCAGAAGGAAGACCACATAGGACTTGAGTTACTGATAAGTGAATATCCCCTCACCCTCACGTGACTCAGGTTTCACATGAATAAAAACACACGACGATCACAAGTAGTGCATGTTACCTATTTCACAATTAGAAGTGGGACATACTGAATGTATTATTGTTTGAATTCTCAAAGTAGGTAGTAGGCTAAAATCATGATCTTAATTAGGAATAATGCTTGGTAGCTAATATCATGTGCCAGAAATAATTGATGCTTAAAAAAGATAGAGGATTAGCCTGTTGTAGAGGCCCCCTCCTGCAACCCCAGGAGTCAGGTGGGGAGAGGATTGGGGGCTTGAGCTTTCCCCAGGATGCAAAGTGGTATCCTATGTCAAAAATAATTCCAGAGCCCGGTGGCGGTGAGTCATGCCTTTAATCCCAGTACTCCGGAAGCAGAACCAGGCGGATCTCTGTGAGTTCGAGGCCAGCCTGGTCTACAGAACGAGATCCAGGACAGACACCAAAACTACATGGAGAAACCCTATCTCTAGAAACAGTAATAATAATAATGATAATAATAATAATAATAATAATAATAATAATAATAATTCCATGAACCTCTCCCTTAAGAGAAACCCACACCTATAATCTCAGGTGTCTCCTATCTTTTCTTTTGAATGCTTCTCTTTTTCTTAGCCCATATGCTTAAGCCTATTAAAATATTTTATTGAACCCACATTCTTCTTCAATATATAATGTGTATGTATAAAAATGATATTTAATTTTCTATACTTAAAAACAAAGATAAAGAAAAAGGTAATAAAGCATGAACCCCCTAGCCTCATCTCATGGAATCACAAATATGTATTTTTTCTTTGTATCTCCAACTTTGTAAATTTGGAATGAAAAAATGATATATTTTCTTCACTCGTTACATGCATCCTGGCTAACACTCCTGTAACAAAAGACAAATTAATAAATGAACAAATTAATCAGTTTTGTACTGCAAAGAAAGCTTCAGAAATGAGAACTTAGAACTTAGGGAGAGTTTACTTCTGTGCTAGATCTGATGAGGGATGGGGGTATTTGTGTGGGCACAGTGAATTAAGAGATATGAGACCTAATGGGGTAAGCTGAGGAACCCCAGAAGCTCCTGCTTCCTCATGCTTCCTCATTTTCTGATGGACACTTTATATAACCTTCCTTCCTTCTGAATATAGGGCAAGACTAAAAGTGTCTTTTGACCTATTTTAAGAAAAGTTATTTGGAAGAGTGACCTTTCTTTTAGAAAAGCATGTATAACTTTTAACATATCATTGTGCATATTTATTATGGTACAATGTACATACCCTGGTTTCTCTTCTGAACAGACAGATATTTGATCTTTGTTTTTAAGTCTAGAAAATCAAATGCCATGATGGTGGAGCAAGGACATAGCAAGGCAAAGCTGAGATTTTATATTTTGATCCACATGCATCTGAGATAGATAGATAGATAGAGAATTATACACATCTTTTGAAACTTCAAAACCCACCTCCAGTGACACACCTCCCTCAACAAGGCCCCACCTCCTAAAAATTCTCACATTGTCAAACAGTTTTCTATCTAGAGACCATGTAGTCAATGCATTCAAATATATAAGTCTATGGATGGCTATTCTCATTCACACCACTACAAATGTCATGAAACACGCTTTAGATAGAATCCAAAAGTGGTTGCTTACTCTCATACCAGCTGTGACAGTATTGTGCCACTGGGACTATCTTGCCATGACAGACACTATTGTAGTTCATTGGACTCACAGCTGGGTAAGACTGACGATTACTTTTTTCTTTGGGTAGCATTCCTAGCACCTCCCAGTGCTAGGAAAGCTAACTCCAAGAGATGAAAGTTTCAGGTCAGTACCAGTGTGGTTTCATCAATAAGTTCCATAGGGTAATCAAGAGCAGTGACAATAGCCTGTGATATTTAGGGGGAGTCTGTGGAATTCCACTGACGAACACATTTTTAAAAAGTAACTCATTCCTGGTGCTAGAATTTGTGTTTTCTAGTATGTGGTATCTTTGGGAGTTGTTATGTCCTCATTATAGGGTAATTTCATTTGAACTCCTTTTAAGTATGCACATGCATATATTTGAGGAAGCCGTCTACAGTGGTAGATTTCTATATGGACTTCTCAGAAGGCCTTTAGTGCTGCTTATCCATCTCCATATTCCATTCCCTTCCCTGCCCTCCCATTCTCCAACCCATTTAATCCTACCAGCTCCACCATTCCCCTCAAATGAAAAGCAGGTTGCTAAGGGCATACTCTTAATATAAGCCATGCAGTAATTAGCATATAGACACTAACTTAAGTTGCAGATAAAAGTGACAAAACAAAAGAAACACAGGAAATCATGAGAACGGTGACCCGGGATCAAGATGTAAGTAAGTTCAGTCAGAGGCAATGGTGCACATTTTTAAACCCAGCAATCAGGAGGAGGATCGTGTTAAGAGGATCATGAATCTGAGGGCAGCCTGGGTTACATACACAGTGAACCTCTGCTTAAAAAAAACAAAGAAAAAGAAACCCTATCACCCAGAGTTATTGAAGATGTTGTTTCAAGAACACTGGAAATGTTTGTGTAATAATGCAGGAAGGCAAACGGGCCTGTGACATGAGAGAAGACAATGCAGAAGCATCTCGGTCATAGAAAGCATTGAGAGTCACACACCAGTGAATCTACTTTACACCATCCTTGGGAGATGACTCCCAATCTTTCATACTCTTTGACTGAAGGCTCACTGGGGGAAGAGAGCATTGTCCTCTAGTTTCCCAAAGTCCAAAGGGATCCTTCCTGTTAATGTTCGAGTCTTAGGGCTCTGGTCACCGAACCTCCTCCATTTTTATTTTAAACCATTTTGTAGCAGGTCTTTCGTGAGTGCATCAGTTCTTCTTGCCAGAATATGAATGCTGGCAGAAAGGCCTTTTACATTGTATTTCAAAGCAGTTGAAAGGAGAGCGTGGGTGGACCTCAGAAAGAAGGCGCAACCGATGCCTCTGCAGGAAGAAGGTGCAACCAATGCCCCTGCAGGAAGAAGGCGCAACCAATGCCCCTGCGGGAAGAAGGCGCAACCAATGCCCCTGCGGGAAGAAGGTGCAACCTATGCCCCTGCAGGAAGAAGGTGCAACCTATGCCCCTGCAGAAAGAAGGTGCACCCTATCCCTTTGCACGAAGAAGGAGCAACCAATGCTTCTGGACTGGCAAGAAATGCAAAGTGAAATGATTTGCTTCAGGAGCCAGTCTGTGCAGGATTAGAAACAGGTGGTCAGTCTTTCATGTGGATGATTTTGTGAGGCTTTTAGATACATATGATTAGTGAAATATTAGGTTCAAATCTGTTCTTTAAAATTCAATGAGGAAAACAAGACACCCCCACCACCACCTCGACATACACACAGAAGAGACACAGTAAGAATTGGAGGCTTACGGAAATCAATTAAAGAAGCAATTATTATTATTATTATTATTAGTCCTTAATAAAAATAAACCATCTAGAAACAAGAGAAGATGGGTTCAGGGGAGATCATGGGGGTGTGATTATCAGAATAAAGAACTCATTAGATATGAAGAAGGAAATAGGTGAAGATAATGATAAGTATGGGAAATCTCAGGGTGAGCTTGTGAATCCCAAGTTTTATAAATTACAGGTGGTTTTTCTCCACACTGTGCTTCTCTGAACCACAGAATCTTTAAACTTATGCCAGAATTACATTTCCATAGCAACCTGGAGGATCTAATATGTCCACAAAGGTGTTATCCCCTCTCCATTTCTTACCTCACTTTTCTCCATGGAAAAGCACTTCATGGCTTTGTCTCTTCAGGTCCGTTTGTTTTCTTTAAATTGCAAGTGCATCAACAATCCATGGTATGTGCTAGCAGGGCTCTACCTGTGTCACAGATGTTACCATTTAACTACAACTCCACACTAGGCGATTAATATGGTTACATACAGTTTATCAATGAGTACATTGGATCCAGGTTGAGGCTTAGTGCTCTCGTTCCTAAGTTGCAGAAGGAGGGTTCAAACCTAGCTGTGCGGGGGCCCTTTAGCCCTGCCCTCGGATGCTTTCCTGCTCTACAAGGTGCTGTCCTTGCTCCCTCCCTCAGCAGGAAATCGCTGGATCGTTGTCTCATCTGAACTGCTAACCTGCTTGATCCAGAGGCCCACATGGGCTATTTCATGGCTTTGATCTATCATTGTCTATGTGGCAGTTCTAACTTGACCACGCCCACTTTGCAAAGTCTTTTCAAGCATAGACAGCTTCTCTCACTCCTCTCTGGACCTACAACCTAAGAAAGTGTATCTCCACCCCCCACACCCCACCCCAGAAGATTTGATACCATCGCACATCCTGAAATCAAAGTTGAGTGGACTCAGGACTACTGACTTGCTTATGTGGTGGAACCCACCTGCCTCAGTCTCTCCTCATGAAAAATGGAAGAACATCTCTTCATGTTTATTATGAAGATTGATTTTAACATATGTCCTGATATATACTTGGGTGTCTATTGTTTCTATTACTGGCTGAGCATAATGAACTGTTTATAAGTATTTGTAAATGTTTGATTTAGTCACTGAGATTACATGTGAATGTATCTGCTGGAAAGCATGAAGTAGCCACATCTAGTTAAGGTCACAGATGACATGTTTGGAGTGTAATTATAATCATGGGTTTTTACCTTAGTGTATATTATGCAGTTAATCATCTACTTCAGGTCTGAACTTATAAAGATGAGTTTTATTTTGATCTGATACATTTTTCTTATGCATACAAAATGATACTCATAAATTCTCACACAATAGCAGATAGAGAAGACCTCAGTTCAGCTTTATTTGAAAGTTTACCCATAATATTACAGTATTTCCATCTTTACAATGAAAAATAACTCAAACCCCCTCATTAAGGCTAATTATATTTATAAGATAGGAAATTAAAATGAGAAATATTAAGAATAAATATCTAATAAGATCAATTGGGACTGAGAACTAATTATTTCATGAGTGTTTTATTGTTCTCAATAGAAGCAGTTTTCTTGGCTAAGAAATCATAGAAAATAATTTCATCCAACTCTGTGCTTTATTCTCTTTGCATTCTCATAAGGAAACTTTTCATGAAGAATGTTCTGACTCCAGGCACAATATAAGGCACACGTGATACTCCTTTCTCAGACTGTGGAAAGGCACAGTGACATGGGGCCCACCCACTTTGAGCTAGAGCTCAGAATCACTCTCTGCTAATACAACACAGGCTAGATTGTGAAATGTTTCATGGGCTACACAGCGGTCATCATGGCAAAGCAAATATTATATATGTACATTTCTTGCTTAAAAGTGTTTTACAGTCTAAGAGCCATTGTGCTTCAGTAGATGAGAGAAGGCATTGTTTTCAACAAACATGGGTACCTTTTAAACCCCATACCCACTTTTAACATGTGGCATCTTCTTAGCCTTCACTTTCTTTTGCAATATAAATTTGTATATCTAGTTTAAACTTATGAATAAAACAGTATTTATAATGTATAGCATGATGTCTTGAAGCATATACATGGTATGGGATGATTAAATCTAGTTAAGCAACATACATCATTTCACATAGATATCATTGCTATAGTAAGAACATATAACATCTAGTCTCTGTGTTCCTCAAGAATACATTGTCATTAGCTATAGTCACTATTCTATATAACAGATCCCTTGAGTTTCTTCCTCCTGCGTATGGTTTTTTTTTCCTTGTTTTTAAAAATCTTTTTGAGCAATATCTTCATAACAACCGTATTTCCTCATGATCACTATTCTTCTTTTCATGAGATCAACATTTTTAGATTCGATAAGTGGAGTCAGGGCTACTTGGCACCTGATCAGTTGACTTAGAATGATGTCTTCTATTTTCTTCCATTTCTGTTACAAATAACCAATTCCAGCTGAGCTGTTTCGCGCCTTAAGAATAGGATCATGATGCGATGTAGAGACACAGTGGAGTGTTTCTTAGTCTTTGCTTGTAGGGCCTTCACTTTCATCAGAAAAGCTTCCCAGAAGGAATGTAATACCATACCCCCACAAAGGAGGAAATGCTGTGGGAGGAATAAGATTATATGCATGGGGATAATTTAGAAGGACATTTTAATCATCTCAGGGATATCTGATTAGGGCTTCAGTTAGGATTAATTCAAGTTGTCTAAAAATAACCGTTTCTCTTCTTAACCATCTCTTCCTGCAAGTTCCAGTAGCAAAAGTGTTTCCTGTTAAATGGACTTAGAATTTAATGAAGCAGTAAGCCGTTGAAGTCAAACGGTTATAGGGAGAAGGTAGGTGATTCACTCGGAGGTACTAGAGTTGAAATATAAATTCATTTGAGCTCATGAGTCCCGGGGCCTCTTTGTGATCACTCAATGCAAGAGGGGGAGGATTGAGAACCGTGGAGCAGCGACCTCTGAGAAAGAAGGAGCTAGCTTGACTGATTGGAAATGGCAGAAGTTAAGTCCCCGAGCACAGAAACATGTGAGCTGGATGAACACATTATGTCGAGTTGCAGAGGAAACTCCTCAGGTGAATGTCAAAGCCTCCAGTGCTGTCCCGAGACTTTCCCCAGGGCTGTTGGGAGGCCACTGAACGGGAAGCATGCCTGTGTAATGGAATAACTTATCAAGGGAAAGAAACAAAACTACAAAAGATATGTTTTTTCTTTTGAGATTATAAAAATACAAAACAACATGAAAACCTAAATCAGTAGTTGCCAAAAGCTGGAGGTGGAGCTAAAGAGCTGATGGCTGATCATAGTACTGGTTACGGAGATGAGCACATTTACCAAAACTCAAGACTATACACCTACAATGTTTGAATTATCTTCAAAGGAAGTCATACTCCAAAAACCCTGAGAAAAATGTTAAAAATGCACATGTTTTACTTAGAAAGGTGGGCACAGTATTATAAGTTAAAAAGCAGATATGCATGAGTGACTTCATCTACAAAAAGGTATAGAATACTTCTCAGGTAAGAGATGAGTCTAGAAAGAGAGAGGGCCCTGTTAAATTTATACTGAGCTTGTCAAATATAAAATGCACATTGACTAAAATGTACAAGTGTAAAATGCACTGGTTGTTCAGCCAACCAGGTAGTGTAATGTGATAAATGTCTTGGATCAGTATGGGGTTTTGTGAAACGTTCACATAGATACATTTCCTCATGATCCACCATAAATTAAGAAGGACTGAAAAGTTAGCATAGTCTTGAAGAAAAACTCCAAACACTTATTTTTGTCCTTTAGATGTGAATGTCAGCTGGTTCTTATATTCTCTTCTGAATGATATAGAAAAGAATCGATTCTTCCAAGCACCGACTCTAAGCTGCATACTCATGGCTGAGCCAACCTACTGACTCCATTCCACCTGGCGGCAGTACCAAGGGCTATTGCTTAGCTGAGCTTGTAGTAGTTTATAACAGTTTCTCAAAAATGATGTTTATTATCCGGAACTGACACTTATTATCCTGAGATCATTACCCCTGCCTCCTTTAGAATGGCCCTGGTCTCCTTACTCTCCATAGTCCCCATCACCATGGGGTATTGGTTAGCTTTACCAAGTTGTCTAAAGAGGGTGAGCTGGGTTTGGAGACTTCATTTTGGCCTTTCTCACTATGAAGTCTTACCTAAAAAATAAAATAATGGTTCAGCATGGGAGTTGCTTTTATTGTGGAGTTGGGATTACTGCATAGATTTTTTTCAAAATCAATGAACTGAAACTCTACCTCAGACTGGTCATGCTTATTTGGAACTAAAGGTATAGGAAGATTGTTGCTGGAGGGCTTCTCTTCAGGTTCCACCAAACCCCGCAGTCCCACAATCCACGTATAAAATAATCACTCAAACGCTTATAATACTTATAAACTGTATGGCCGTGGCAGGCTTCTTGCTAACTGTTCTTATATCTTAAATTAACCCATTTCTATAAATCTATACCTTGCCACGTGGCTGGTGGCTTACCGGCGTCTTTACATGCTGCTTGTCCTGGCGGTGGCTGCAGTGTCTCTCCCCCTTCTTCCTGTTTCCCCAATTCTCCTTGTCCCACCTATACTTCCTGTCTGGTTACTGGCCATCAGTGTTTTATTTACATAGAAGGATATCCACAGCAGAAGGTAATTCAGTTTAGATGGGGCCATGAAAGGGATGAGAATTCATGTTCTCCAGAAAAACATAGAGCTTGCCACCAGGCTCTTTGTGGGGAAACAACTCAAAGATGGTCGTCAGCACATCTCAATTTAGTCTCTTACCAAGTACCTGGCCTGTGGGCACCTTACTTCCGCATTTTAGGCACAAATAAGTATGCATTGTTTAATCCACACAATCTGTTATATTCTACAACAGCACCCTGAGCAACCCAAGGCATCAGCATGTTAATCTCATAGAAGAATGGTTACTGAATGAGTGATCAAAAGAGAAAGCCAGCTTACTGAGCTGAACCTTGGTTGTATCACACTTGCTGTCTAGAACTCAGATACCCAAAGTCTACATAGGGGAATGACAAGTCACTGGATTTCTAGGTGCCTACGTCAGTTCGTGCACTCTGTCAGTCTATTTGCTATGTGAATATCCTTTCTCCAAACACATGGGCATAGGTAACTTCAGGGAAAGATTGTGAAACCACTTAACAGTAACTGTCCTGGTCTTGCAACAGCTCCTGGCAGCCAGTCACCTGTGTAGCAATAGTGCTCCAGTTCTAAACCCTGGCTCTAGGCGGAAAGGGTGAGAGTTTCTCAGTGTTAGAAATAAAATTTATATTGCATAGTTTTATAAAAATTCCATTGACATACAATATATGGGTTTCCTTATGACATTTTCATATACAAAGGGAATAGCTACACACCTCTTTACCTTACATTAACCACCTCTAATTTCTTTTGCTGTTTCAATATTAGGAATATACTCTTCAGTTTCCTGCTAATTTTCCCTTTGGCATAAGAAGGGAAATTGATCATCTCCCTGATTCCCAACCATGCTTGGGGATGACAATGATTGTGGTATCCTAATCTCGGCAGGCACTGTTATCTGAATTATATCGGTGTCCTAGTAAGGGTTTTTGTTGATGTAAAGAGACACCATGACCACAGCAACTCTTGTAATGGAAACATTTAATTGGGGTGGCTTGCTTACAGTCTCAGAGGTTCACTCCATTATCATCATGACCAGGAGCATGGCGGCAGACAGGCAGATGTGGTGCTAGAGGACTTGCTGAGAGTCCTATACCTTGCAGGAAACAGGAAGTGGACTGACAGTCACACAAGGGAAGCTTGAGCAAAAGAGCCCTCCAAGCCCGCTCCCACAGTGACACATTTCCTCCAACAAAGCCTCATCTCCTAGTAGTAGTGCCATTCCCTTTGGGGGCCATTTTCTTTCAAACTACCACAATTGTCTTAGAACTTTCTCACCTTTATTGCTATCAGTAAGACAAGGTCGGTAACAGCTTTTCCTCCTACACTAAAGAGAACTATTGAGAATATTTCAGGGATACACGCCCCCCCCTCCCCCAGCAGACCATGTAAGGCCTTGTTAAAAATGCTATGTGATACTCCCAGGGAATGCAGCTATCTACAACAGTGGCTCTCAACCTGTGGGGTGTGACCCTTTAGGGGATATAATGACCCTTTCACAGGAGACATGTATCAGATATCCTGCATATCAGATATTTACATCACAATTCATAGCAGTATCAAAATTACAGTTATGAAGTTCAATGAAAATAATTTTATGGTTGGGGGTCACTACCACATGAACAACTGTGTTAAAGGGTTGCAGCGTTAGGGAGGTGGAGAATCACTCATCTACAAAGTCTTTTCTTTGCAGATACTATTCCTTCCTATGAATGAACTTCCTGGGAACTTTAGTGTTTTCCATCATCATAAAGCCACAGTAAATTCTACATGTTTGCATTGCTGAAATGATTTCATAGTCAAGTATCAGGATGAATATTGCTGTGGAGGTATTTTTTGTAAAAGTGGTAATCATTTCGACCAGTAGTCTTTGAGTAAAGAAGACACCCTCAATAATATGGCTGGGATTTAATACAATTAAATGGCAATCTTCGGAGACAAAACTAAGTTGTCTTAACTCAAGACTTTTTTTTTTCTGAGACAAAGTTTCTCTGTATAACAGTCCTGGCTGTCCTGGAATTCTCTCTGTAGACCAGGCTGGCCTTGAATTCACAGAAATCCACCTGCCTCTGCCTCCCAAGTGTTGGGACTAAAGGTGTGCACCACCACCACCACCCAGCAACTCAAGAACCTTGAGGAAGAAAGAATTCTGGCTCATCTTTGCAACATCTTTCCTCTCTACCCTTCATGCCCTGTGTGTTTCACACTTGCCACCCCAACTCCTTAAAATAAATCTGTTCACTTTGTCTCTTTATCAACTTAATGTCTAATGCCTGCTAGCAAGGAAAAGCTGACAGCAGGAATGTGACTTCCTATAACCCAAAAGGGATGTGAATCTGCTTGTTGGAGTGATGTTGGCTGTTAACTGAGACATTCTCCACTGGTTGGTGGCTGGTTGACCTGAGTAGAAGCTACTTTCAGGGGTTATTTTCAATATCCAATTTTATCTCTGTCTCATTTACTGAGCACGCCCAGAGTGCAGAATCCTGTCACACAGAATCCTTCTCCAGCTCTATTGTTACACTGGAGTCCAATCTCTCATTGTTATGCATGCATGTAAACAACCTGGCATGTCTTTCATGCTAATACATGCTTTCACTCATATTTTCCCCCAATACTGCTGAACAGCTTTAATGAATAAGCCACCACATTGTGCAGAAGATGCTTGTCTTCATTGACAGTCATTGGTAAATAATTCAGCTCAAAAGCCTGTACATACAAGTGCCTTCTCAAGAGTCTTCCTGAGATGAACTAATGTACATTCCTAAAAGAA
Organism: Peromyscus leucopus; assembly: GCF_004664715.2. NCBI lineage: Eukaryota > Metazoa > Chordata > Mammalia > Rodentia > Cricetidae > Peromyscus > Peromyscus leucopus. The sequence goes on from NC_051078.1 coordinate 5,067,521, forward strand.
GATTGGATATGTAGTAGTTATTAGGAATTGATATCTACGAGCTGGGCATCTATCTTAGAGGAGAGAGTTCTCACCAAGAAATCTATGAATGGATACCTTAAGGAGTCAAAATGAATAGACGTTTTTTACAGAAATCACCCCTGACTGTAGTATTTTACATTGGGTCACAGTGAGTTGCTCACCTGATGTAGCTACTGAAGGAAGGAGCTGCTGTTAGAGGCACGGTTTGCTTTAGCAGAAGTTGAAGTTGCTGCTATTTTTTTTTTTCTGAGACAGGATTTCTCTGTGTAGTTTTGGTGCCTGTCCTGGAACTCGCTCTGTAGACCAGGCTGACCTCGAACTCACAGAGATCCATCTGCCTCTGCCTCCTGAGTGCTGGGCTTAAAGGCGTGCGCCACCACTGCCCGGTGATGTTGCTGCTATCTTGAGGCTGCCTGTAAGCCCATCCTTTAGACAACATATTTCTGTTTGCTTTTTGGTTTTACTGTTATTTGTTTCTTATTTTAGATTTTAGTTCCTATCTTCATGGGCAGCTGTGTTTCCCAGAATTCTTCTCACAGGATTTTCAGCTTAGCTCTAAAGGCACAGCCTTATCCTCATCCTTTAGGGTCTGTTGTTTTGTGAAGATTGAAGGCAACATAATAAGGAATTCTGGTCTCTTAACAGAGTTGAGTTGTTACTACTCAACGAGATTCAAGCCAGGTGGTGGTGGTGGTACATCACTTTAATCCTTTAATCCCAGCACTTGGGCAGCAGAGGCAAACTGGTCTCTATGAGTTCAAGGCCAGCCTGGTCTACAGAGCAGGTTCTAAGACAGTCAAAGCTACACAGAGAAACCTTGACTCTGTCTTGAAAAACAAACAAGCAAACAAACAAAGCAACAATAAATAAATAAATCAAGAAAATGAGGAGTAGGAGCTGGCAATGTAGCTCAGTTGGCAGACTGATTGATTGGCATGTATGAAGCCCTGTGTTCAAGGTCCAGATCCACATAAGGACATGTTAGCTCAAGTCTATCATCCCAACAACTGGGAGGGAATGGTACTTAATAGAAACTGACATGTAGGAGCCAGGGACATTGCTCAGTGGTAAGAGTGCTCATGAAGAAATTTAGGAACCAATACCTAAATGGGAAGTAGAAAATCACAGGTCCCAGGTTATCCTCCAATATAGGAGAAACTTGTCTCAGAAAACAAAGCAACAACATAACCAAAGAAGACTTAAGCCCTATAACAGCATGGACACAAATCCTGATAGCGGATGTGAAGAAGCTTGGCAACAAATTTGCCTCCAGATTGTGAGACCCAGAGCAGAGAAACCAGCCAAACTCATCCAGACTGCTCACTTACAGCAAACTAAGTTCATAAATTGTGATGTTATAAGCCAGCAACTGTGGTCCTTTGTTAGAGCAGCAATAATGGGAAACTAATACCAACTTATGATTCCCTTGCACAAAGGAGAATTTGTAGGACAGTCATGGAGTAATTTCTGAGTCTAGGCTTACTTCCTCCTCGTTCTTGAAAAACAGGGCTCAGTATACTTCCTCTTCGAGTAAGGCATCATGCTCTGATAATCCTAAATCACTTGGAGAAATCATATTTAGATGATCCTACTGTAATCCACGTAGCAAACATGACTGAAGATGTTTCACTTGTGTCCAGACTTTTGACATTGTGACATGACGTTGTCATTCATAAAGTTCATGCTTGAAAATCATCCAGTCAAGTTAAGGGGGGAAAAAAATTGGAAAAAATCATGTTATAAGTAAGTTTATGTTTTTGTGTTGAGACACACACATGGATGTCATTGTAAGTTGCACATGCCTGTATGATATTAGCCCATATTCTTCTACTCCCCACTGGCTAAGGCCCTGTATACCACAGAGCGGACAATCAATTGATTTTTATTTTGCAAGCAAGATCAATAAGCACCATAAAATTGTTGTTGGTTTTACTACTTTTTTATTTTATTTTATAAAATTAGCAATGAGAGCAGAAAGGAAGGAGAAAAACGTTCCTTAAAATAAAAGGAGATATAATCTTTAAAGGTCCTACACCTGCAGAGGGGAAGAAGTGGGTTTCTCTCCAGAATAGGAAAGGGTTAGAGTTTCATTCTACACTCATAATTTGATTGAGTGACAGAGGACAAGAATCTCTTTGTACATCCTGCTCCCCAGCCAAATCCCTTGCTCCTACATGACAAATGGGTCTTCTTATGGTTAACCAAAGATATCTATCTTATCTTAATATGAGATTTATTTCAAGTAAGATGACATTGAAGTGATTAATTTTTCTATGAAAATTATGTCTGGATTATGCAACTGTCCAATTTGGCCATTAAAAGTGATTAATGAAAAAAGCTTTCATCATCTTGTTTTATTTCTGATGGATTATCTATTTCCTAAACATGTACATACATTGTTTTTAATAATACCATCTTTTATTTCTATAAAAAGATTTATAATTTACAAGTCAATTCCATTTACATTATCTGGCTGACATTTCTTAGTTACCAAAGTATCTTGTATCTCTTATGAAGAATGTAAAATCATTTTTGTGGTCTTGCCCAAGCTGTGTATTAGTTCACATGTTCAGGTGCCTACTAAAATAATCATTTCAGAAATCTTATTATTTTAAAATAGTAAAATACATTAATTTTATTTTATACATTTTAAAAGTCAATAATACATGTCTACAGGATTATTTATATTTACACTATATTTGCACAATCATAGGAATTTTCATACCATAGAATACTTCTTACCAAAAAAATGTTTAAGCTACTGACTCATATCTGTACCTACATGGAAAACCAGAGTCTGTGGACAAAAAAAAATGTGTATCAATCCAATTATATAACATCATATGCGGAAAAACTCAATTAGTCCCAGGCCAACAGTCTTCTGAGTTAGGAGAAAGAGTTAAAGAGAATTCAAGGAGGGCACAGCACGTTCTAGACTTATGAGAATGCTTGGGTATTTTCAAGTGCTAGTTCCATGAGTGTGTAAAATTGCCCAAATAAATCAAAATGTTACATACATAGAGGTTAATGTATTTGAATTATACTTTGGTAAAGTTTGTGTAAACTAAATTTGCAATATTGGCAAAAAACAAAACAAAATAAAAACAAAAAAACAAACCACAAAAACCTACACTTTCCCTTGACTCCTTAGCCTCATAGGCAAAGCCCAATAACTTGAAGGCTACCATGGAAAGATTTCCACATCTGTTTGAAACATATTTTCAGGTCTCTAGATAGCATTGTTAGGTAGCCTTTTATGACTGTAACTAAGTACCCTAAATAATGTACTGAAACATTGCTTCACTCTTTGGAAGTTTACAGTCCATGGTGGTTTGGCCCAGTTGATTTGGGGACTGTGGTACATGGTGGAGCATAATTGCTTGCTTCATGGCCAGTCATGGAAAGAGAGAGACAAGCAGGGCCTTGGTTCTGATACCACCTTCAGTAACATGCCTTGATTAACCTGCAGTTTCCATTATATCCATTAGGGGCTACCTCCAAAGCATTCCACCACCCCTCAATGGCATCACAGGCTATAGACAAAGAAAGCTATTAACACACAGGTCTAAGATCTAAGATAGAGCAATAAACAACCCTTCAATTATATAATTAAGATAATTTATTTCAATTTTATTAAAAACATAAAAATATTACTATACAAACCTCATGTCTCAAGGTTTTACTTCCATGTGTCTGTAGACATGCGCCGAGCTCCTCGGCCAGCGAGGAAGAATGACCACCACTCGAGGGTTCTTCTCAGATCACACTTTATTGGAGCGCCTCTTGATTAAGGGAGAGCTGGAGGTGAGGGGCCCCCCGAGGACTAAAATGCCGCTGCTTATATAGGGAATCAGGCAAACGTGCCGTACTGTGATTGGGTCCTGCCAGAATGCAAGCACTATGAGCCACGGGATAGGCTGAGGACATAAGGTCAATTACCATACTCATGCATGCGCGGACCTTAGGACACGTAGTCCTAGGAGCATAGCCAAATATGGAGTTGTTTATAGCTGGGCTACCAGGAAGTCAACACCATCTTAGAATGGCGGCTCCCTACATAGACATACTTATTTGGTAAGTGTTTTAGCATCTGCACCATACACACTGTGAAGGTTCAGGACCTAATGTATGATCTACTTAAGGTCATCACAATTTATAACTGAAAAATTGTCGCAGACCCTTTAATATAATCAGCACTAAAGTATATGCAATGAACAAGTGAAATAATTAAGATAAACATTCTAAATTGCTGTGGATCTTATGATTCTAGGTCTGCACTGGCAAATGAACTCCTGATAAACTAAGGAAAAAAAATAAGCAGAAAGTGTATAACGCAAGTGATGACTAATACTACTTATTATACTTCAATCCAGTTCACAGTGTTAAAAAGCAGGGGCATAGACAAATGACTCTGAAAATACACTTCACAGGGTACAATAGACTTGAATAGATTACTGATAACTGCAGAATGACAAGATCATAATCACGAAACTATGAAAAAAGCTAAATAGCATTAAGAAACTGGCACACAATCTGTATCGAAACAGCGTAACAATTCCTGGTAGGTGGGAAGTAGAAAACCAGTGGACAATAGAAGAGCAATCTGCCTTAATTTTAGAGAAATAAACCATGCAATTGCACTGAAAAATCCATCTTACTGGGAAATCCCAGCTGAGAGAATTTTATGTGAAGGTCTCCTATGACCTTGAGTTATTATGTGAAAGCAAACAGTGACTAACCCCCTGCTCAAGGGCATTCTGAAGACATGACAAGTTTTACAAGGACTGAGCAGGCAAATCTATGGTGACATATTATGAAATACCTTGTTTTTACATTGTTCTCCAAAATCTAAACAACAAGCCTATTTTTGTAAAATTTCCTATTTTTGGAAGTGAATTTGGGGGTTTCAAATAATAATTTGCTACATTAATATTTTTCATTTTTTTAAGATTGTGCATAAATTTTGTACTTTTTAGCCTTGAAATGCTTAATAATGTCATAGAATTTTGGAAAGTGAAGCGACCTATTAAGGTTTTCATGTAAATCCTGTGACCCTGAAAAGTTAGATGGCTCTTCTTTGATTTACATGCACAGAAAAACGCACTAAGCCCTTGGTTCTCCACCTGAGGGTCAAAACCCCTTTGAGTGTTGAATAACTGTTTCACAGGGTCACCTAAGACCATCAGAAAACACAGATATTTACATTATGAATCATAACAGTAGCAAAATTATAGTTATGAAGTAGCAATGAAAATAATTTTATGGTTGTGGGTCACCACAACATGAGGAATTATATTAAAAGGTCACAGTGTTAGGAAGGTTAAGAACCACTGACTTAAGGGAAGGGAGATTTACTTTGTCTTGCAGTGTGAGAGGATCCAATCTATCATGGTGGGGAGGCATGATAGGAGGGGTGTCTTTTGGAGGGTTATGCCATGTTGGCAGCCAGAAAGCAGCAGGTCTGTGTGGGAAGCAGAAGCTGGGCTCTTCTTTCTGGCACATTTCTTCCTATAGGTTCCAAACTTTCCAAAAGAGTACCACCAGCTAGTGCTGTGCGATGTCTTTCTGTGTGCTGTGAATATGTGTTCCTATGATTGGTTAATAAAGAAGCTGCTCTGGCCTATGATGAGTCAGGTTATAGCCAGGCAGGAAATCCAAGAAAGACAGGAAGGAAAAAGGCAGAGGCAGGAGAGACGCTGCCAGCCACCACTAGTAGAAACAGGATCTGAAAGTACTGGTAAGCCACAGACCACGTGGCAAAACACAGATTAATAGAAATGGGTTAATTTAAGATGAAAGAGCTAGCTAGCAAGAAGCCTGCCCTAGGCCATACAATTTGTAAACAATATAGCCTCTGTATGTTTACTTGGGTCTGAGCAGGTGTAGGATCAAGGGTGACAGAGATTGGACCATGGGGGAGTGGGGAGTGGGTGGGTGGGGGATGGGGACATTCTGTATTCAAACTTTAACAGGCACTAACTTCTTGGTTCTTTAGAGCCATATTTGGTCACTATGGAGCATACCACACAACTCACTAAATACTAAATTACAAATAAGTGGCGTTTCTGCAATCTCTACCTCTCTGTATGCACATGATAAAACTTCAAGTTTCCAATCTTGTATGCCTTCAGAATAACCAGAATATTTAGATGAAAACATCTACTAGATTCTTGGAATCCATTCAGCTTAGTTTAAAAATGAAATAATTATAGTGTAAAGTTAGGAAAACGCCAACTGATAGGTGTTTTTATATTGTTTAATCTTTTAAAATTCTCTCTCTCTGTCTCTCCCTGTCTCTCTGTCTCTGTCTCTGTCTCTGTCTCGCTCTCTCTCGTTCATGCGTGCGTGCGTGTGTGCGTATGAGTGCAGGTACCTGCAGAGACCAGAAGAGGTAATCAGATTCCCTAGAGATGCAGTGAGTCATCCAACCTGGGTGCTGGGATCAGAACTCTTTTCCTCTGAAAGAAAAGTATGTGCTCTTAAGGGCTGACCCATCTCTGCTGGCCCAGAAAAGAAGTGTGATGCTGAATCTCTTGAAAGAACATCGAGATGGGGCACTGAGAGTCATTTTTTCTTCTACAACAGATCCTGTAACACTATGGTCACCTTATTGACCACATGGGATGGATGAGACATGTGTTCTTCAAAACTTCATGAGAGGCTTCCACAGAAGACTTTTTCCACGTGACCTTATGAGGACGCACTCTAAACGTGCAACAAGGAGGGAAGAAATGCCTTTTACATTTTGTACATTCCATGTGGCCAGGCCACAGAAATCCCACTCAGGGCTGTGAGTCAGCTATAACCCCAGTCACAGTATGCCCCCAGGTGCATACTGTTTTTTTTACTCCGGTCAAGGGGGGTATTGGTAACTTGGTCTTTTGTCCTTAGTTAAAAATTAATCTGTAGCATGACTTATGCATCTACTTTCTCTCAGTGCCTTGCTGTAGAGAGATTATTAGATGGATTTTGGGATCATGATAGTGTTACTATAGCTCCTTGAAGGACATACTGGAACAATGCTGTAAATTTAATCTTGCACTGGGTTTTTGCCAATGTAACTTAAAGCTTATCAAACAATATCCTACAGTGTTTATATTAAGATGGGTTATGTTCTCATGATGAACCAGGCCTGAAATCACAGAGGGTCACATGCAGACACAAAGACCAAACTTGTCATAATGTTTAGGGACTCCAGATTTTGCTGCTGCTAATCTGTTGGAAACCTGGTAGGGTGGGAAAGACGGGGGTGGAATAGCATGCTGGAACTGAACTCTCTTTACCCTGAGGTTACAGGCCACTTAAACTAGTTTTCAATGGGATCAACCAGGAGAGGAGTACCTTGAGGTTTATCTTTAAACATGAACTTTATTGAGACCCAATCAGATGTCCCCAATATAATTGCAAAGGAAGTCAGACCATGGCTCCTGGGGTTATTACCAAGAGCTTTCTCCTATTTACCTGCTTGAAGTCCTCACAGGGCCTTTGCTGCTTTTTCCCACTAGCAGGTACGATTGATTATCTTTTGATCTGGCAGACTTTGTGAAGGGTGCTAGAAGATGTCCAAAAAATGAATGAAATGATGTCTTTCTTTTTTTTCAAGCAGCCTTGTCAATCACGGTGAGAGATATTTTAAAAGCTCCCAAGGTGTGCAGGTGTACCTTGGGTTGGAAGGAAAATGGTGTACACCATGGTCCGTGGAAGAGCTTAGAGAGGGACAGATCGCTGTAGAATCCAGGGGAGGCTACCGAGGTGATGACCTATCGGCTGTGCCTGGAAGGAGGAAACAAGATACAAGCTACACATGGACAAAAGGTGGGAGGATGTGAAAAGAGAGAAAAACATAAGAAGTTAAGGACTGGCTGAGGATGAGGATGGAGGCAAAGGACCTGAGCCCGAAGTGGGCAGCTGTGGGTGTAGACACTTGGGTTTCCTAAGTCTGCTCAGTGTATGAATTCACTAGTTTATTTGTGGGACATGAGCTGCTAGAGTCGCAGATAGCTTTTTTGTGTGTTTGTTTTTTGCCTGTTTTTCCCATTGTTATTTCAGGTTATGAAAAAAAAAAATGTCGGAGGCATGCTCACGTCTGTGTTCTGGATTCTCTTCATAGGAATTCTCTTTTCACAGAATTACATTTCCTCCTTAATCTCTGAATAATATTAATAACAAATCACAGGATTATATTTACTAATTAACTGTACTTGCTTTTAGTGCATTCTACTTTCAGATTCCTTTGTAATCCAAACAAATATTTACATACCATCCCTGGCAATAGCAACCAGGTGATTCAGAAAAGAATTCCCAAACATAACTGGAGGGAGGCAAGACAATTAGATTCAGAGTTTGGGCGTTTTCTTTGTGTGTGTGTGTGGTCCTGGGAATTAAGCATAGGATATTGCACTAGGCATGCTTCGTATTGTTAGGACACACTCTCGGCCTTAAAGAAAAAAAAAAAAAAAACAACTTTTTATTTGAGAGCAGTGGTTTTCAACCTGTGGGTGGCGACTCCTTTGGGGGTTGCCTATCAGATATCCTTCATATCAGATATTTACATTGCAATTTATAACAGTAGCAAAATTACAGTTACAGAGTAGCAACGAAACAATGTTATGGTCGGGGTCACACAACATGAGAAACTGTACTAGAGGGTCTCAGCATTGGGAAGGTTGAGAACCACTGTTTGGATCCATTAGCTCACTCAATAGCCCAAGATGACCCTGAACTCACTGGGTAGCCTTGATGCTCCAGTCTTCCTGCCTCAGCCACACCACCAGGCCCAGCTGGATTTAGAGATTTGAATACTAGAAAAATGGCACCTACAGCAAAAACATGCTATGGTTCTAAAATGTTGAGTGTTGATGTCTGCCAATTTGGCAATGGGTGAAGTAAGACAAGAGACTGAAAAAAAAAAGATATAAAACACACAAGAGAAGGAAAGGAGAACAGATTAAACTCAAGAACTGTATGCTTCCTTGTGCTTCCTTTTCTTAGAAAAAGAAATAAAAGTGATGGATGAGCACACACGCACACAAAATCTTAATAACAAATACCCAAGAACATGACCTTGCTTTGTCTTTATGTTGTTTCTCTTAAATGTTTATCACTCTTTCTTGGCAATGAAATAAAGATATTTATAGTCTTTGTTAGATATTCAAGTGTTATCTCCTACAAATATCCATCTAGGCTGAGTCCCCCACCGCACTCCCTCCCACCCCCCCGGAGAAAACTGGTTGCTTCTAGAATGTTCTGCCATAAACTTTTAGTTTTGGATTTATTAACTTTCCTAAAAACGTTTAACATTTGTTATTATTTTGTGTGTATTGTGTTTGTGTGTGCATGTGTGTACATGTACATGCTTGCCAGGGGTGTGGAGGTCAGAGGACAGCTGGAAAGAGTAAGTCCCCCTCTGTCATGTAGATTCTGAGGATTGAACTCAGGTCTCCGGACTTGGTGGCACACATCTTTTTAGCCGCTGATCTTTTTGGCTGGCACGTTGGGGAAATGGACATCCACCGCTTGATCCCCTCAAATGCTCTTCTGATCGCTTTCTACACTGTCTGACTTAAATCTTATGGAAACAACAATCCTCTTTTGTCGTTGCAGAAACCCAAATTCTGCCCTTGCCTACAGACTGACTGGCTGGGTCAAAGCAGGATATCCTGAATGTCTCCAAGTGGTACCACTTCACTGTGTCTATCTCCCCATGTGTATAATAACGTGAGTAATTGTAGACTGCGTCTTATGGAGTACTCCATTATGGAATTAGGAAAGGAAAAGGCTGGTTAAGTGGGTTGAAAACTTCGACCAGGTTCTTATATTCAAGCACTTAATTCTTCCACACAGTTTTTCTCCAAGCTGAGAGTCCACTTAAAGATATTAAAGAAAGCCAGTCTTGGGAGTTGTCTAAGCCTTCCGTTCCGACCCTTCCTCTTTTTAACTTCCCCCAAGAAGGGCATGTTAGGGGAAGAAACCAAACTAACATCTGTGGGGATTACCATCATTATCCTTAGCGTTATTCTTTGTAAAATAACTAAATCCTGTCTTGAAAGCTTAAATGTTATCTACAAAAAAAGGGGGGGGGGCGGGATTAGTTACGATTGACAGCCCCGCCCCCCCTCCCCAGCAACTCTCATACTTTCAGTGTCTAATTGTGCTGTTTTCTGTTCCCCTTTTGTCTTTTCCTTGGAGGGATTTGGCTCTGACCATAATCTCTTCCTCCACCCTCGACCAGGCCAGCACTCACACCGCGCAGAAATCCTTAACTGAATGAATGAACGGAGGAAGGCATGGGCGGAGGAGTCACGCGCCCTTTCCTGCCCCCAGCTCATAACGAGGACTTGCTCTTTGCATGCTGCAGGCTCCTCTCCGCATCCTTATCTAGAGATTGCATAACAGCCGAGGTCTCTCGAGCCGCCTCACACACCTGCCTCTCCTCAGGTTGGGCGCCAAAGCGCCGGGGTTGGGAGCGAGCAAGTCCGGGCTGCCCAGCCAACCCGGATCGCTCCCGGTCAGAACGAAAATCCGAAGTGGAGCGCCGCCGGGAGCCACAGAGCCCGAGCTGACAGGCGCCAACCGCGGCGCCCTCAGGAGCATGCTCAGTGCGCCTCCCTTCCCTGCGCCCCCCAGCCCGCGCCCTCCTCCCGCGTCCTCACCCCCCCACCCCCCGGGCAACTCCCCTGCACCGCACCCAGGCGCCCCACCCCGCCTCTGCTCCCGCAACCTCCCCCTCCCTCCCCCAGGCCTCGGGCGGGCGAGGCCACGTCAGGGGACATAAATAAATAAATAATTCCATTCCGCGGGTGACAGCGAGGCCGGCGAGGCGGCTGCAGCCGGGGCGGGGGCGGGGGCGACCCGGGAGAGAGCGGCGGGCGGTGCGCGCACCGGGGCGCCAGAACCAGGTAAAGGCGGTGCTCCCAGGGAGGACGAGGGGGAGGACGGGAGGAGGCGGGAGGAGGCGGGAGGAGGGCGAGCGCGGCTACCCAGCGACCGCGCGCCCGGTGCAGAGCACCCGCAGCCCCGGCTGCCAGCCCGTGCGCGCTTCGTGTACCATGAGCCCTTATATAGACAAAAATCCCCGAAGGCGAGCGGGCGCGGGCTCGCCGGGAGCTGCGGAGTCCCCGAGGTCGGTCGGGGGATCCAGAGGTCGCGGGGTTCATGCTACCAGCTGCGGGTGCTGCTCCCCCCGCCCCATGCCATGCCGCCCTGCATCGGGCACGGCAGGACATTGGGCGGGCCCCGCAGGGCGAGTGCCCCCTCGCTCGCTGCTCCCAGCATCTTCCCAGGATCCACAGCATCCCGGGCGGTGTCCTTGCAGTGGGTGTGGATGGGTGGGGAACGCGCGCGGAGGGAATGGCAGCGCTTTCAGCAGAAGATGGGAGCCTGGGAAGAAGGGAAGGTGTTCTGTTTTGGTCCCCAGGAATCCGCCTAGTGAGAGGCCCGCTGGCAGGTGAGGCTTGTGGTGTCTGGCCCGAAGGTTGTGCTGTCTTCCAGATGCCTGAGAAGGGCCTGCGCCACCCTGGCGTCCTCTGGGCTTCCTAGGCCACTTCACCACGTTGGAGGTGCCAAGCTTGGCCAGGTAGCACACAGGTGGCTGTGAGCCTCCGAGGATGATGCTGCATCCCAGCTTGCCTCTCCATCCTTTTCTACTTCTGCTAGCTAAGGGGGCTGCAGATTGCTTTGGTAGGGGCGGTAGTGTTCTAGGCCTCTCTCATTTCTGGTTAGTCTGCTCTGGTTATACTTGGGGAAATGGCCTGCACACACACTCACACCACACACACACACACACACACACACACACACACGCACACGCACACACACACGCACACCCAATTTCTCTGCAAGTGTTTCTTTAACTCATTTAGGCGGAGAAGTAAGAGCAGGCCACCTTGAATGAAGGCTGTCTAGTAGCATTTCAAAAGCTAATAGTCCATGTCCTCCTCCGTCCTCAAACTAAAAGGAAATGCAGCGAAGGTATAAAAATAGCAGGGAATGACGAACATGACCCTAAAAAGCCCTGGCAAGAGGAAATCGTGGGCACCAAGGCCTTTTTTTTTTTTTTTTTTGCTGGCACTCTAGGCTTCGAGGCTGAACCTAGTCAGCTCAGACAGGAAGCCTTTCAAGGCTTGCCTAGGTTCTATTGCATGTCCTCCACCTGTGACCCCAACCACAAAGTTGTGCATTTTAAGAAGGTGGCAGGAGAATCAAAGCCGGGTATGGGCAGCTGAAGGAAGATGAGAGTTGAACAAGGTAAGTCCCTGGAGGGCAGTGAGATGATCCAAAATCCAATTTCTCCTTCCGAGGGCTGTGCACCGAAATCCGTCTAATGAGAGGGTACCTGAATGACCCCAGTGACAGGGAAGGACATGGTGTGTGCACTGCCACAGCTCAGAGATGTTCATAGTAATACTTTGTAGTTACATACTGCTCTTTCCTCCTCAGTTTTTTGTGGGTTTTTTTTTTTTTTGGTTGTTGTTTGTTTGTTTTTAAAGTAGTGGCTAGCAATCTGAATTTTTGTAGGGGAGCAGTAGAGGACTGAACCCAGGGCTCTATCACTGGGCAATGTCCTTATCCATTTTTTTTTTAAATTTCACTTTTACTTTGAAGCAGACTCTTGCCAAATGAGCCAGAGTGGCCTTGGATTCTCTGTGTAGCCTAGGGAGACTCCACATGGTCCTCCTGCCCAGGAACAGGGTTTTCAGTCAATCACCACTCTTCCCTGACGTGACCTGCAGAACAGTTTTTTATACACAAATTAGTGCACTCTCTCGTCAGTTCCAGTTTGCTCCCAGACATGCATGTTTCTTTTATAGCATCTGCCCTGAAATTTAGGCTTTCATCTTTCCTACAGGTATGGAAGGTAGAAGGACTACAAAAATGCTCCTTATCCAGAACTTTAATTTGGGCTCATGAAAGGGGTGCCCTCTAGATGTTTCTTTTGATACTGTTCTCATTCACCAAATACTTCAGAGATATTTGTGTGACAGAGGGAAACTAAATATAGAGTCAGTAAGACCCAGATACCAAGATTGTTTCCATGGTGGCTGGGATTATTTTTCAAAGAATTATTTTGTTATCCAGGCTACCATTTTACACATTTTTATTCTTCAAAGTCCACACAAATTTTCCCAAAGGGAAAGGCATAATGGTGAGAATCATTAATAATGAAAGTAAGAGAGTGCTGGAGAACTGTGATCAGCAAAGTCGAAATGCTGGGACTTTGTCAAGCAGCAATGGTCGCCATGCGGTTCATGCCACTGTAGTATCCTTAGCGTCTTTAGAATGCTATCTTCAGGCATGCTGCTGCTGTTTTCTGTCATCATCTATGAGCCCTACAGGGTGGATTTGTCTATACTTATATCTACAGAATTGTTTAGGCACAGTTACAGGGCTTACTCTATCAACATAGTCTGTTTTTTTGTTGTTCTAACAAAATATCTGACGCTGCATAACAAATTTGTAAAAAGAGGTTAATTTGCCTCATGATATGAATGGCTAGAAAAACCCAAATATCATGGTACTGGCATCTTCTTAGTGTCCCCTGGACAATGATAATATATTAGTGTAGTAGGGTAAACAGGGACAAACAAAAGTGGCCAAACATGTTGGGTAGTCTTAAGTTTTCACAAACTGCTCTCCTGGTAACTAACTCAGTCCCACTTGACCTGACTGATCATGAGAAGCATTATACCTCTAGGAGTGATACCCACGGAGTCCGACCTGCTTTCTCAAGTCTTCAGCACCTCTCAGCACAACACCATTTTGTAAGTAGTTCAAGGCTCTACATGTGTGTTTGGTGGGGACCAAGGAGATTCAAGCCATAGCAACTCCTCGGTGACAGAGCCAGCTTGGATAAACAGGTTGCCTGATCCCAAGATCTGTGGAATACAGAGTCTGCCTTGTATGACATTGATCAAGGGCAAAAGGCCTCTTTGTTGTGCTCTGCAGTGCCTGGCACATGGTACTACTGAAAAGCAGATTATAGGAGGAATGAAGTCAAGAGCAACAGAAGCAGATACAACAGAGAAGGAGGAGGAGGAGGAGGAGGAGAAGAGGAAGAAGAAGAAGAAGAAGAAGAAGAAGAAGAAGAAGAAGAAGAAGAAGAAGAAGAAGAAGAAGAAGAAGAAGAAGAAGGAAAGCAACAAAGAGAACACAGACATCTTCTGTCTCTAGCTCTAAGTCAGGCAGGAAGTACCACAGGGATGTGTTTGAGGCATCTAGTTCATGAGACTTGTTTGTGTGAAGTAGAAACATTGCTTTCTCCTGGATGGTGAGTTAGCAAAAGGAGCACATAGCCCCTAATATCAGAGGGCAATCCACTCAAAGTAGACAAGATAGAGTCAGCACACACAAAAGGCTCCTTTAGGGACTGAGTTTGAATGGCTTTTAAGACCAAGCAATTGGCTTTTGTCCTAGGTCACGTGAGAGTTGAACTTCTATGATATTTTTCTAATGCCAAAGAGGATACTGAATGTGAGATGACATAAATGGTGCCTGAAAAACAGAATGGACTGCCGCAAGTGAAAAGAACGCCCCTTGGCTGCCTTTGTCTCCCTTCCTACCCTGTCCTTTAACCGATTTCAGTGGCAAAGGCCCCTCCTGTTCCCATGACCTGATGACATCATCAGGACTCCCTTGATATTGACCTGGCAGTCTCTTCAGCCGGACAGTCCCTTTTTATCTTAAGTTCTGCTTATTCTGGAAAGCATTCTACCCGTGTTTCTGGGCTTCTTGGTCTTGAGAACAGAGAGCATATCTGACTCATCTGGGAAGCCATATGGATGGGACATAGCAGAGGTCAAGGCAGCGGCTCTGAAGACTATCCGGTCTATATTATGATTTTTTTTTTTTTTTTGGCTCTGTCTTTAGCCAGTTAGGACTAGTTGCCAAACCTCTTCAAATCTTGGGTCCTTCTTTGTAAAAAAAGAGGGTAAGAACAAATTTCATATAGATTAGAAAGACTAAATGGAATAATATTTAGAACTAACCTATGCATAGAAATAATTTAAGGCATGGTAGTTGGATGATATTAATTATAATACTAGCCTGAGGGCTGAACAGGTCATTTCCAGCTTCACTGGCTTGTTTATCTTAAGTGATTGGAAACCCCAGCTAGATGACATATTGGTGGTACATAATTAAACATTGAACACACTGATTTTTTTTTTTGTATACTCTTTGTGGCAGACTTTCTCAAAACTAGATCAGCCAGGTATGCATATCCATTGTTCTAGCTTTTGGGAGGTAGGAGCAGAATGATCAGGAGGTGCAGGGCCAGTATCAATTTCATAACTATATGGAGGTCATCCTGGGCTACATGAAACACTTTTATAGTAATTAAAAGAAGCATATTTGCATCGGTGTGTCAGGAGAAGCACTGGGAAATGATTGTATCGTGGTCCTTAATGAGTAACAACATTGAAAAGAATTTCAGAGAAAGTTTTGTTTTTCTCACTTGGTCACTTAGTGTTGGACTCAGAAAGCCAGTCTACCTGTTTGGAAGATTTGGTGCTTTACATCTACCATATGATGGCGCAGCTTACCATAGACAAACTTGTAGAAGAGTCAATATTAATAGCCCCGCCCATATTTGACATCCAGCAAATACATGGGACTGTTATGTGCATGAACTGAAAAAACAAAAAATATTAAAAAAGGAGCCAGGGAATGTATCTTAGACTGTAAACAGCCCAGGGTTCTGCCCCTAGCACTATAAAAAATGGAAATAATTAATTACAAATTAAACACTGAGCTTAGCAATAATAAAACTGGTCCAGGTAGGGCTGGAGTAATTTATACTTGGGTTCGCCAGAGACATTTCCAATATGTTCATATATATCAGGGCTGATAAATGATGCACATATTTTGTAAATAATTTTCCTGACCAAATAATAAGACTATTGCAAGCATTTTCATTAATATTCATGGAAATCCCAAAGGAGCTTCTGAAAATCCCCAAAGTTCCTGAGTGGCAGCTACACTGTGCTAAGGGAAATTTATTTTTTTCTTCAGTTTTCTTTTCTGTTAAAGGTATTATGCAGTTTATGGGTACTTCCGATGGTAGTATTCATGTAGTTTAATTACAGAAATCAGTTATTCATATTTGGCAATAGTTGTCATAAATACAACAGCTTTCAATCAAAAGTATTTTGTATGAACAGATACAAGCGGAATGTTTGTTTAGATAAAGATTTATATAAATCATTGGTATTCTAATGAAAGCTATTTCAAATGCTTGCTGATTTCATCACTAATTATAATGCAAAACTATATTCTTAATTAGATTCCGTTTAAAGCTGTTACCTGGCACAATTGTGTGTTGGTTCAGATTCGTACTCCCGAGCTTTCTGAGGCGGGGTAACTTAGAAATAAAAATGTGCTCATTTAACTCACAGTCTCAAAGGTTCACATATCTGTGACATGGCAGGCGCTGGTTTCTATTCGGTGAGGGTTGAATATAGTGGCACATTGTCGTGGGCATGTTTAAAAGAGCAAAGGGGCGCATCCCAGAGAGGGGCTGGGATTCTGTATCCTCAGATAGCCTAAGGACCTCCTACCAAGAGGCCCTCTCTTAAAGGTCCAAGCAATTGGGCTGGGCTAGGGATGTAGTTCAGTGTGTAGATTGCTTGGCATGCATGAAGTCCTAGATTCAGTTCTCAACACTGCATTTGCGGTGCGTGTAGAAACAACCGGAACGCTGGGCCTTTGTAGACATGCGCACACCTCTGCTGGACAGCTCCCTATGCTATACTAATGTCACCTCCCACTCTGAGGTCTCTTAACCTGTCTCCCTCCTTCCTCTCCCCCCCCCCTTTCTTTCTTACTGTTTCTACATTTCCTTCACGGGTGTCACATTAGACATTTGAAGGATCTCCTTGCTCAACCTTCTCACAGTCACTTTTATTTTTAGATGAGACAGTTATACATCCAAAATATACAAGCTGTGAGATACTCTGCCTCTTGCAGCAGAGCCCCCCCCCCCGCAGATAAGTCATAATAATAATAATATCAGCAATTCCCTCTACCTCTATCCCCAAAGGATGTAATTGGAAGCAGCTTTCCCAGGCTCAGCTTTTGCTGTCATCAAAACAGTAAGGTTTCTGTACCTTGTTCATCCTCATTCTATCCCCTACATCATGTCTTGGGTCATGCTACCCTTCCGTCTTGAAATGTTGTTGCGTTCTAGTATTTTTCTTCTGAGTATTAATTTCAGCTTTGGAGTGGAGCTTTCTAAATAACATTGTATTTCTTAGTTGAGCGGAACACCCCTGTATCTGTGGTGTGGCAGCTTACAAGTCTTATGCTTCCTCTGTCAGGTTAAGAGTCCCATTTCTTTTTTTTCTATTTGCTTCTGCTGTGAGTTGGCAGGGCCCTTTTTCATGAACATTGCCTTCCTGAAGCATTCAAGATTAGGGAAGTCCCGAAACATACCTGTGACTTCAGGGGTCATGGCACTTTTTTTGAACAATTTAAACTGCTCTTCATGACATATTTGATTATCAGTATAATCTAGTGAGGTGAAGTGGGAAGGTCAGGAAGCATGAAACCAAGGTGTCTATGGAGTCTACATCTGGAAGAACTCTTTTATGGTCACAGAATGAGCATTCTCTTGTGTGTGGCCTCAGGGTGATGAATTAACAAGTGAAGAAACCACTGGGAGGAATAAAGGAAACTGCACTTTAAATTGTGAATTTAACTGGAAATTAGGTAATTGTACTGGCTGGTTTTGTACCAACTTGACATAAGCTGGAGTCATCAGAGCAAAAGGAGCGTCCCTTGATGCAATACCTCCAAGAGATCCAGCTGTAAGGCATTTTCTTCATTAGTGAGTGATGTGGGAGGGCTCAGCCCATGGTGGGTGGTGCCATCTCTGGGCTGGTCCTGGGTTCTATAAGAAAGCAGGCTAAGCAAGCCACGGGGAGCAAGCCAGTAAGCAGCACCCGTCCATGGCTTCTGCATCATCTCTCGCTTCCAGTATCCTGCCCTGTTTGAGTTCCTGTCCTGACTTCCTTCAGTGATGAACAGCCATGTTGAAGTGTGAGCCCAATAAACCCTTTCCTCCCCAACTGGCTTTTTGGTCACAGTGTTTGGTCATAGCAATAGAAACCCAAACTAAGACAAGTTGGTACCAATGTCGTAGGGTATTGCTGTGACAGACCAGACTGTTTGTGGAAGGATTGTGGAAGGATTGTGGAACTTTGGGCTAGAAGAGCCATTGAGTGTTAAGAGCTCTGTGGGATGTTCTTTAGTAACTTGGAAGATAAGAATATTGAGAGCAGTGCAGAAGATGGAGGCCTGGCTTGTGAAGTTTCACAGGGAAGTTTAAAGACGCCACCAGGGCTGTTTGCTATTTTGAATTAAGATTCTGTCTCCCAGCTTAGTTGGGGCTAAAGAGTCAGCTGTGATTAACAAGAGACAAGCCAAAGGAGTGACACCTTTATGTTCCTGGGACAGTTGATGCTGGTTGACTGGAGCTAAGCAATTAGCAGAGATTGAGAGGAGGCCAACATCACTGAGGTGAAATCTTCTGGGAAGTGCTATCTGAGAGCACACAGAAGCTGTGTGCTAGAGGTGGCCAAGGCTGTACTTTGTACTGGCAGCTGGACATGGTCATGTGCAAGAGTCACCCAGGTGGTACTGGTTTTGAAGGCATGAAGGGATCGTGGAGAGCAGCGGAGGCTTGGCACTGTGAGAGGCCAGAAGAGGACGTTAGTGAAGGTGCAGACTCAGTAGCAGATGAAGGCCCAGGACTGAAGGGGTCATGCAAAGAAGCTGAGTCTTGGCACCACAAGGAGAGCCTATGGGAGGCTATTGGTGAAAGGGCAGCCTAGTTGCAGCAGAAGACCCCAGCATTTTGGACATGCCGGTATCACGGGATGACCACCATGAACAGCAGCAGCAGTGGAGTGGAGACAGCTGGAGCTAGAAAACAAGCCGTGTGTGCTGCAGAGGGGAGAGGATCCTAGATAGTGAACCCCAGGTAACTGGACATTGAGTCGTTTATACTATTGGAACTTTTGGATTATTGATGTTTGTAATGTGGGATCTTGAGGACAAATGAGAAAGTAATTGTTGTGGATTAATTGTATGTTTGTGTGTCAAGTTGACAAGGGAATCGTTGTACTGACTGGTTTTGTGTGTCAACTTGACACAAGCTGGAGTCATTAGAAAGGAGCCTCAGCTGAGGAAATGCCTCCCTGAGCTCCAGCTGTAGGGCCTTTTCTCCATTAGTGATCAATGGGGGAGGGCCCAGTCCGTGGTGGGTAGTGCTATGCCTGGGCTTGTGGTCCTGGGTTCTATAAGAAAGCAATATGTGCAAGCCAGGAGAAGCAAGCCAGTAAGCAGCACCCCTCCATGGCCTCTACATCAGCTCCTGCCTCCAGGTTCCTGGCCTGTTTTAGTTCCTTTCCTGACTTCCTTAGACCATGAACAGTGATATGGAAGTGTAAGCCAAATAAACCCCTTTCTTCCCGGTTTGCATTTTGGTCATGGTGTTTCATTGCAGCCATAGAAAGTCCAGCTAAGATAGTAACCAATAAAAAATTATCTTTTGTAGAGTAATGAGATTGGGATATATGTGTGTAATAATTGGGCTTAGAGATATGAGACCAAGGAAGTTGTTAGGGAGAAATATGATAGATAACCTTTGAATAAAGATAGCTTTTCTTTATTGAGTACTTCTGTATGTCAGATATAATTACTGTACTTTATCTGTGATCTTCAAAAACTTTGGGAATTATTGTTTTTATACACTTAGGTTATTCGTGAGATTACTAATGCACCAGGCCGAAATATTTTGTCAAGGTTACACATCATCTTGGTAGAGCTCTCTGGATTTAGACTGTTAACCTCAAAACATGTCTAACTTTGTATTAGTGCTGCTGTACATTTTCAGTAATTTAGAAGAAAAAAATCCCTGAGAAATGTTGAAAACAAGGAACTAGTGAAGTATAGTAATTTGGGGTCTATTACATATTTAGAAAGGATGGCAAACTTTCCTTCCTATTTGGAGGCAGTGTTTGGGGGTCAGTGAGATGGCCCAGGGGTTAAGAGCACTGGCTGCTCTTCAGAAGACCTGGGTTTGGTTTCTAGCACCCAATTAGCAGCTCACAACTGCCTGTAACTCTAGATCCAGGGGACCTGATGGCTTTCTTACCTCTGTGGGCAATGCATTCATGTGGTACGCATACATACACCCAGACACACCCCCACATATACATACAATAAAATTAATAAATATCTACAAAACAAAGTGAAGGTAGCTTTTCAAAGCGAGATAGAAAATTTAAAGAAATCCTAAAATCTTACCGATTATAAACACAAGAGAGGCGAGGACCATTATGGGCCTGAGAGTAATTTCAGAATCCCATTCTTCTCAGTTTACTTTGAAGGCATGGCAGAAGCCAGTAGAGGGCCCGGACCCTTTTGTGGTGGGTGCCAGTGGATACCTGAACAGAGTAGATGGACTTCGCAGAAAGCTTTTGACACATCTAAAGGTAGAGGATGTGATCTTTTTTTTCCTTTTTTTTCAGACTCTTCTTCTAAAAACTGCTTTAGATTCCCGGCTGAAACAGTTAATGCTTTCTTCCTATGTACTTCTATGAATAATTAAAAAAAAGAGTAAACAGTTACGTCTCTGACCCACGCTATTGGTAAATCTAAGATGCCTTGTCTCTGGGGTCTGTCTCATTCTGTAGTTTCTGTTTTCAGCATTTTCCTGTTTTCTCAGACTCTGTGATGTTTGATAGACACTTTGGAAATGAGCAGGTATATCTCCATTGAATTCTTAACTTAGCAATGACTGAGCTGTTTGACTAAAATCTATTTATCAGCTCACAGAGCCAAGCTAGCGCATTTTCAAAACAGTCAGAAAAGCCCATTTCTTGTTTTGTTTTTTTTTTGTGAGAGTAAATAATATCTTTAACTAGTAAATGATTGATGTGATCATTTAATTTTCATTTGATTATATTTCTGGTGTGTTTTCAGGAAGAACCTTTTTATTCATGAAGAATCCTTTTCTTCACATAACCGTCTGTGAGTTTTAAGACAGCGTTTCACAGCCTAAGCCAAATAGAAAGATTGGGACAGAGAGGGAATACTGAATTCCCAATAATATGCATCTTTCCACTATGTAAAAATTTCTGGTTTGGGGAGCATATAGGAGAATACCCAACTATTGATATAATACTGCAAATATTTTCCCATCTGAAGTTTTCATTTAGCTTTCAGGGTTAGTGCTCACATTTGGGTATCTCAAGGGGCATTTCGAGGGGAACTTTTTAGCCCCCACAAGAATGTAATTGTGCACAGAAGCACATTGAAGAACCTCCACAAAGAGGAAGATGACCATATTACAATGACTTAATAATTACTCACATGAGAATGTAAAATATATACCTACAGGATTATTGATACCATTTACATGCCTCCTATGTGTCTGCTTCCTTAGCACACAGCATCTCTTCTCATCTCTACTACCATGTAAGACAGATCATACTAGTTTACAGATAGGAAGCATAAACACAAGATATCCATTAGAGTGTCCTGCAAGTTGCTGCCTCAGCAGATATTTCAGGGCTGGGAAGATGCAAATAGCATCTTGCTCTTCCTCCAACATCTTAAATCAGTGCAAACAAGTAAATAATTAAGGATTCTAGGTAAAGTATTCTGCAAAGAGGCTTGGGGGAAAATATAATAAAATCTTTTGTAGCTCCATCTCTTTCATGATACTATAATTTTTGGAAATATTATGTTCACTAATTAAAGATAAAAATCAAAAGTAGAGCTACGTGTTAAAATGAACAGCAGAGAACATATTGTCTTGAACAATAGATGACAAATTACAGCTTTTTGGGGCCTGAATCCAGCCTGTTGTCTGTTTTTAAGCAGCTACACCAGTGTGTCTCCATATGTTCTAGACTACTTTGTCCACAGGGAAGAGTTGGGTAGCTGTAAATTAGCTTCCAAAGTATAAGACACATACTATTTTGTACTTTAAGTGTTTGCCCTAGAATTTCAGAAAGACATGTGTCTTATGATGAAGACATCAGGTATTAGTGAAGCTAAGAGAAGAGACTGTCCTTGGTGAAGTCAAGAGGAGGTGGTCATTTCAAGTACCACAAAACTAAACAATGGGAGCACTTGGATAAGTGCAAAAGTCTGCTGAACAGAAGGGTCATATTACTGCATTTGTTATAGCCACTGCCTGTGAGTGTTTTTAAATGTTCTTCTAGAACACTGTCCCTTAAGCTCAATATGTGAAATATTTGAATTAGTAGAATTTTTAAGGTAAGAGTTTTATTTTATTCAGTATTACATGATGTCAAAGTGTAGACTTGTGGACAATCATTTTTCTAATGACTTTATTCATTTGCTAAGTTAATTTTCTATTGATTACCAGGACTCTGTTATCTCAGTTTTCACTAACTATAGGCATGATGGTTAGAACACTTATATTTTTCTTATTAATGTCTAATAATATAAATTCTAGATGTTACCTACACAACTGTGTACCAGCCCTGTTTCAAGAACATCCTACATCTTATCTCCTAAAAAAGTGCAATAGTCCAGTAAGGCGGATGTTTTCCTCACCATTTTACCAAAGAAAGCACTGAGCAGCCAATGGGAAGGACTAGATCTACAGAACTAGTAGGAACATCTCTTTATACAACATTGCCAAGAAACACATGAGAAATTTTTGCAGTTATGATACAGATCGGAATACACCTTTAGAAAATGCAAAATGAATATTCTAGCTTGTTTCTTCCTGAGACTCAATTCTTTTCTAGCCAAAGCATTGCACTATATGAAGACGTTAAGTCAGCTCTTAATACTGATGCTTCTGCAAATTTTCATTGAAGCGATACCCCTAAATTCAGGAAAAATACTGGCTTTTAAGGAAGGAGAATTTGTTTTCTTTCTGTCTCTGTTACTCTTCACAACTCCTTATCTCAGCTTTTTGCCTCTTGACATTGGACTGTTTGTGATTTCTTTTTTTATCTTGTGTAGTGTAATATCCCTTCCTAATAGTCATGTTGGTTCCACATAACTATTGTGTATCACTGACGTGCTTGATATATTTTTGTAAAGCAAGGCATGCTTTCAGAGGAAAAAGAATCAATGGGACTTACTGCCAGCAGTCCCTGCATATCCACAGGGGATGCATTTCCAGACCCCAGTAGATGCCTTAACCTAATAGTAGTATTGATCAGCATTTCCTCCACATACATCCTTCATATATATATATATATATATATTGCCTTGTCACTTCAAATAAGCTATGTATGGCGACTCTCTGGTGTGTTTAGACAGTCAGTACCACTCCTCTTGCCTGTCTGAGCATTGTTAAACACAATTCATGTTCACTGAACATCGGCACCAGAGTGCCAGCATAGCATCGAGCATCGTACACTATGTGGATACACTGGACAGTGAAAATTCCTGCCATGGTTGGCAAAGACTTCATCATACCACTTGGAATGCCATCTAATTTCAAATGTCTGAGTTGCTTATTCCTGGAATTTTGCATTTATTGCTTTTGGATTGTAGTTGATCACTGGAAACTGAAACTTGGGGAAGTTCGCTGGATGAGAGTCTACTGTAGGTGCTCCCCTCTTTTTTTTTTTTTTTTTCCTGAACTTGAGTCAGATACCACAAAACTGTTAGCATCTCTCTCATAGATCTGACCAAATAATATGGAGATAGAGAAAATGCGTGACTGGAAGAAGCTGCAGGGAGCCTAAGAAAATGTGAGTGTTGTCCCGTGGGCCGCATTAGTATCTCCATGGAGAGTAATCTGGCCAACAGGCTATGGGGAGAACATTAATTACACACAATAATGACCTGCCACAGGAGGACATGCAGATATCAGATCTGAAGCTCATATGGCAATTGATCACTTTCTTTCATCATTAGTTTTCAAGTAACACATACCATTAACACAAGAAAAATAACCCAGTGAGGAAATGTATGGATATTTATTGTTTTTAATTGCATTTTTATTAATAACATAGATTTATTAGTCTGTCTTAAGAATCTGGGTCTGTTATCTACATTTACTTCTAAAAATATTTAATCTATTTAGAAATTTAATTATAACTGTTTGCTAAGATATACCAATATTTATGATGACATTTCTTATGTATATGTCTTTCATGTTTCATTTTTTCTAAGGAGTGACTGTTCTAGCCAACATTGTTTTAGTCTCAAGATATTTTTAATTATTCCTCATTTTATTAATCTCTTTTTTTTGTTAGGCCTTGTCTCTAAGTAATAAATAATACTTAATATCCTCTGTGGTATGGACTCAGATCATGAATTATAGTCTACAAAGTTTAATGATTTTTTGTGTGTATGTGTGTCAGTGAGTATGAGCATGTGGTGTGTGCACATAGGCGTGTACAGGTACAGAGGCCGGAGGAGAATTTCATGTGACATATTCTAGAATTCATTCTTATTCAAATGGGACAGGGACACTCATTGAGCCTGGACCTGTCACTGTGCTGGCTGCTAGAAAGCCTTGGTGATTCCCATGTTTTCTCCCCAGGCAGCACTGGCACAGGTGAGCTCCTGAATCATAATGCCTAACTCTTCAGTGCTCTCTTGGTGTCGGAAAGTTCTTTCAAAAGGATTTACACACTTAGATGTCCGGGGTTAGCATGTGAGAAAGAGAAGATGGTTAACGAATTCGATGTTGTTCTCTGCCAGCTCTTGGGAAGTGGGGCTTTTGAGATCCATTGCTGCACGCAACTCTGCAAGCCATCTGGCATCCTCAACAGTTCTGTTCATTGTTACCACAGCCTCGTTCTGAAATGTGTTATAGAAATGCCCGGGTGAGTTAGGGAAAAGGTTGAGAAGTCTGTACACGCACAGCCCCTCCCCTGTCTCCTGGGTTCTTCTGTCCTGTATAGAATTGGCTTCTCCTTCTTTGTGCATATATATGATGCTAGAGGAAAATCATGGGCACTGTGAAAAAGAAATCACCTGTGACTTGGGCCTTTAGGTATTCCCCTGGGGGATTGACTTAATTATGTTAATTGATGTGTGAAGACCAGTCTTGACTCTGGGCAGGACTATTCCTGGACAGGGCACCCTGGACTGGATAAACGGAGAAAGCAGGGGAGCTGAGCAGTAGGACACATCCATTGCTGTTTCTGGACTGTGGGTCAGTGTGACCACCTGCTTCGAGCTCCTGCTGCCGTGACTGCCTTCAACTATGAGTTAGGAGGAATGCTGGCTTCCTTGAGTTGCTTTTTTCAGAGTATTTTACCACAGCAACAAAGGAAAGAGACTAAGACATGTTTGCTTCATGCACTGCAATTAAAATATCACTTTCTTGACTCTCAAAAGATAGCCAGTCAAGGAAGTGTGAGAAATTATCAGGTACAATTACATACTACCCACTGAACAGTACTTGACAGGGGAGGGCTGAGAAGGAAAACAAGAAATGTGCCATTTTTAAAAAAATTCTTAATTCTCATTCATTTACCTATTTACAATCTTTCTGTTTTTTTTTTTTTTTTCTTAAATGTTCCATTGCTAATTGAATGCTTTTGAAGGTTGGCCAAAATCACAGATTATACCTTTTTTTTTTTTTTTTTCAAACAATCATTCTTTTCAAGTTGTTCACAAAAATCAAAGGACTGAAACCAGTAATTTACACAAGAGGGAATTATGTAAAGCAGGTATCCCTGAATGGATAAGGCTTCTTCTATGAATATTGCAATAAAAGGTCAAGTTAGAAACATTTAGGATTATGACCAGTATTCATGATCAGTCTCTTATCATGCTAAGTAGGATTAGCACATAAACAGTAGACACACTGGAGCCTCCAGGAAGCACATGGTTCCAGACTGTATCCCAGGGCAAGAAATACTTTTAAATAGTTTGGAATCCAAGGCAATACACACACACACACACACACACACACACACATGATTGAAAAAGAAGTGGTTTAGGGTTTAGATATGCGTCTCATGTTATTAAAATGGACCAGCATACTATGAGATGATCAGAGTGTCATGGCTTTAACTTTATTTTATGGTAGAATCCAACCTTACTGTGTGAAAGCGCATCATTTGCCGCTGTGGCTGTAGTGGCTTGGCCGTATGCGGGAACATGGCAGCCAGCATGGCAGCATTCTGCAGTAGGGCCTTCATCGGGTGGTTCAGTTGTGCGGGTGCCTGCTTCGTCAATGGGATTAAGGCTTCCTGCAGGCCCTGGGCCTCTTGCCCTTCTGCCTTCTGCCAAGAGAGAACACAGTGTTCCTCTTCTTGGAGGGCACAGCTGCCAGCGAAGCAGCATTCTGGAGGAAGAAATGTAGCCTCTGTGCAGACTCTGAATCAGCCAGTGCTTTCATCTTGGCCTCGCTTAACTGTGAGAGACAAGTACCTGTTCTGTGGAGGTTACCCATTCCTTTTTAGTGGCCGTCTTCCTTTCTACATCTCCAGACTGTGTCTTAACAGCCTGCAGTACTGAAACTTAATGCACACATGGTGACACAATTTTAGTATAATTTTGTTTAAAATTTTCAGTATAATCTCGTCTTAAATATGGCAGTTACCACGAACAAAATCCTCTTCTTCTTTTCACACTGACTTTTACATTTTGTTATTTTAGAACATGTCAGAAGGGTTTCCTGTCGGGGTGGGAAGCAGGTTTATTGAGAGACTCTCTTCCAGTGTGTCACGACTGGAGGAAATTCCGATGGAGAGTTCTCACGGACACCTCTGTGAAATCGACACTGTACAGTCACAGTATCTGCATCGATGACAGCCCCCTCCCGGTTACCAGGCATGCTTCTTTTGGTGACTATTTATACCCAAGGAGCATCATGGATGGTGCTGCCATTGCTCTGAAAATCCACTCCTGGATTTGCAAAGCTAGGTACTAACTAACCAGAATAAAGAAGTTTGTGTAAATGGCAATATTTTCACAAACTTCTCTGTACTCAAAAGAGTATTCATCCCTGCTAGCTCCGCAGTGCCAGAGAATCACCAAGGGGGGCTGCTGGAGCCTGCTGCTCCCTCATTGTGCACCCTGACCTGGTTTCTACCCTTGACTCTGTTAATTCTTGGCATTAACTCTAGCTGAGGGCTGGTGACTGTTCTCTGAAAGGCCCTTCAGTTTCGCTGAAAGGGGAAGCCTCGTACAAAAGTCGCTGGAACCTAATCGTTCCCAGAAGCCAGACCAACAGAGAAAGGCGTAAAGGACACCCAGCAGCATGGGGTCTAAAGCAACTGGTTTATGACTTTGCCACCTCAGGTCTCTGACCTTTAGGTGTAAATAGAGCAGACATTTCATTGTGCAGAGTTTCACTAGGCATATAGTAGAAAAATTAGGGACACTTGTCATTTACTGAGCATGGAAGCACCTTGGTCATTTATGGGAATCTTTCTTTTGGCTTTCAACACAAACATTTGGCCATTATTTTGAGCAAGACCAAATAGAACTAGATAACCAAAACTATAAAAATTCATTTCTCCCTCAACACAGACATTCTGGGCAGTTCACAAAAATAATCTAAATATGTATTATTTTCTTATAAGCTCATTTTCTTCAGCTAATGCCAACATTGATGGACACTCTGTTTTAATGAAAAAAGAATGTGTTAGCTATTTCTTACACATACAGTGGATAACAGTTAGCTGAGTTTTGTTTCCTCTGACAGTCATTTTGGAAAATGACCTAGTGTATATTTAAGGCTGTGCTAGATTTAACTCCTTGGTTAGTTGTTCAGTTGTTTGTCTCTGACCGATGGTCAGAGTGGCAAGAAGGGATGTTTAATAAGAAGGATGAAGAAGAACTGGGTCATTTTTATTCTGAGGAAAAGTAGAGTTCCTAGCAATTAATTCTGGCATTTCTAGAGCTATGGCATTGCTTAAATAGCATGCTTCCTTCCACAGTTTCCCCAACATCTGTCATTTAGAAGATAAATAGTACTCCTTTCTACCCAGGCTTGGTAGAATATTTTAGTACATCAGCCTGTTTAAAAATCATATTCTGTTGAAGATTTTATTTAAAATAAGACTTTGTAAGTTTTAGTTGTTATAGGTCATGGCATAAAGGCATTATTTGGTGACTGATTAAGTTGACAATTTGTTGTTTTCCAATGAATAATTTTTGAGTTAATAGTGTGGTATAAGGACAAAATCACCTCCTTGTTTTAGTATTATTCTTAGGCTCATTTCTCCATTAAATGAAGAATAAATGCTTAATATTCACATATTATCAATTTATTCTATCTTTAGTTGCATGAATACATTGTTTAAGTAATTTCTTGTTCATGATACTTATACAGGCATCACACACATTTATTACATATATGTCATCCCTTATTGTTAATATACTCATCAAATGCCACTTGGTTAGGGTACCATTCAACTTAATCTACAATATAAACATTTCCAAACTTCATGTGCATACCATTTTGGTAGAAAATTACATTTTCTAAATTTTATAGAATGCCATTCAGAAGAGAGCTTCTTCAGCCTTTTCCACTTGTAACACTTTGTCTCCTAGAATTAGTTTTATGTGGACCTGGGTACATGGATATATAAGATAATTATGCAAACATAGATTTACCAATAAATTATTAATATGTGATAAAGTGATTTTAAAGCAATTTTACCATTTATCAAAGATGAAAAAATTTCATACTATTTAAATTTGTGTGTTTGTTTATTTTTGCATACTTAAATATTGTATGAATATTTGATAAACAGGATGTAACACATCTTCAGTATTCAAGAATGGATGGATATTTCAGTTTTCTAATTGTTCTGAGAATGCTGCTTCAAGTTAAGGCATAGTATAAAATGACAAAAGTGAATTTAGGGCCATTTTAGAATTTATTAATTCTGTCCTAGGCCCATCTCTCTCTCTCTCTCTCTCTCTCTCTCTCTCTCTCTCTCTCTCTCTCTCTCTCTCTCATATCTATCTATCTATCTAGCTAGCTAGCTAGCTAGCTCAGTCTCCATCTAAAGTAGTAATTTTAACACTCAAACTTGTAACATGGCACCAAGATATGCTGACCTGATTCTTCCTTGGTGAGGGGTGATAGTAGGTATTACTGATTACTTTTTAGTTCCTGTGATAAAACACCATGACCAAAGCCACTTATAAAAGAAAGAGTTGATTTGAGCTTTGTCTCTAGGAGGTAAGAGGCCATCAGAATGGGGAACATGACAACAGTCCACAGACAGAGACAGGACAGCCAAAGCAGGTTTGGTACTAGAATGATATTTGACGTGGAAATTGACTTCATTTTCTGTGTAGACATTTAGGAATATATAATAATTTTGTGATTTTTTTCCTATTATATATTTATACTTGTAAAGTGATTATAATGAAAATCTCTACAAACCCATTGCTTTCCATGGTCTCTAAAACTCTGATTTTAGATATTTAGACTTTTAGAGTGGTTTTCTTTAACAAGCACTTCCTGTTCCAATGCACATTCACCTTTATATAACCGGATGTATGTCATGGCATGCCCCTTTCCTTCTCAGATGTATAGGATCTAAAGGGGGAACTTCTTTAACAATTCCAGATTTGCGTTAAGACTTAATTGCAATTTAGTACCATGGGTTATTTCACATAGTCTCACTGTAACAAATTGAATCATGAAATCAAAGAATCTTAAAAATTGTTTACCCTAGTATTTGCTCAGTATTGCTCATGAGTGAATGTCCTTCAATCTGTGAAACACTATAAAATGGCTTCAGCTGAAAGAATTTTGGGAAAACAGTGAACTCGCCACCATACAAGTAGCTATTTGTTTCTTGGACAACGCCCTTGCTTATGAATTTATTTTAATATTGCATTGAGAGTGAAAGTATCTCTGCCTTATATTCTTTGTGTTGTCACAACTTTATTACTCTCTGAATTAGGCCTGTGACCTCTTAGTGACCAATTACGAGGCTCCATGCCTGTCCACACACCCCGTGAGGAAGCCATGTATATCAGACTTGGACTTTGGAGCTGTAAGACTGTACTCCCCTGAGCTGGTGGCGGTGTGGCACCCATGCAGTGACAGAGTCACTGGGTAAGGAGGGGAAATGAAGCATGTGTGTATATAACAAGTCCATTATGATAACGAGTTACAGTTCTTGGGCACCGTTCTGAATACTTCATGTGTTATTTTGTCTAATCCATACACCTAGGAGGGACTATTGTTATTTCCTTCTGCTGATTTCCCAGAAACAGAACCAAGACATTAAACATAATATGATTCACTAATGTTCACCAAGTTTATAAAGAATAGAGATGATGTTTGAAACTAGATGTTCTGACCCCACAGTCCACAGGCTAATACCTAGCCAATATTCCTGGCAGCTGAAAGATCCAGGGCCCATGGGTGACAGAAAGTGTAGCTACTTAACACCTTAGCTGGGCAGTAGAAGTCTAGGTTGCTACATCACTGGTAGAAAAGGGATTACATATTATGTCCTTCGTAAAGCAACACCTTTCTAACAAAAGACAAGTCAACTGATAAATAATACAGATATAGAATTATAAACATATATATATATATATATTTATATAAATAGTGACTATATATAATGACTATGTATAAATAATTCTATGCACAACACAGGACCTTAATTTTGAAGATCCTAAGTCTTAGGCTGATATAACTCATTTTACTCTTAAGTGAAGAGTAGGTAGCTGTATAGAAATGATTGGTCCAAATTGGTGTGATCTATAAGTAATAAACTGAAGAGACTCTCAGCAAGATGGGTCTGTCCACATTGTTGGCTTCTATGTGTAGCATTCCTTTCTCCCACTTATGGTGTAGAATTCTTTCTAGAATGGAAGTAGTTTTATCAAGTGGTCTTATTATGACTTGCAGTGAAGCACGTGTGTGTGTGTGTGTGTGTGTGTGTGTGTGTGTGTGTGTGTGTGTGTTTTAGAGAGAGAGAGGGGGAGAGAGGTAGGGGGAGACAGAGAGAAAGAGACAGGGGTATATAGAGTGTATGGGTGCATGTGCCCGTGTATATATGTGTGTGAGGCCAGAGGACAATGTGGGAGTCACCCTGTACCATTCTCCACATTTTTTGAGACAAGGTCTCTCACCAAACCTGTTGCTCACCTATTGGTTAGACTGGCTGGCAGTGAGCTTCGGTATTTTCCTTCTCTCCTACCCAGTACTGCAGTTACAGATGCTCAGGTCTGCCATGTCTGGCTTTTTATCTGGGATTTGGAGATCTGAACTGAAGCCTTCCTACTTGTGCAGCTTGGTGCGCTATTGACTTGAGCTCAACTCCTTAGACAATTTCTTTATGGCCAATCCTTACAGACAAATATTAGGAGGGGCCAATGCGGTGCTGTTGCCGGGCATTGGGGATAACGGATTCTGGTTTCTATGACCCTTCTTTGGGGGAAGATGAACAGTAGTTTCTGTGGCTTCCTTGTGCAGAAAAGAAGGGGCTGAGGATGGAAGGCAGGAGACAGACGGGCAGGAGAAGGTCGGACACAAAACTTTGTTTCTGACACTTTAATTTGGAAAAATCATTTTCTGAGCCTCAGCAGTATTTTTATTTTTTTCTCTTTCCTTCAACTAAACTGAATAGATTTTGATTTGTTGGTGCCAAAAATACCTGTCCATGAAACAGGATTGATTATGTATGTTATTCTGAGTTTTGCTACCAGAGGGGAGTCTCCAAGGATTATAGACTCAGTGTTCAAATTCTAGATGGAAAACAAAACAGGTCAACTTGGAAAATTATCTCCTACTTCACATAACAGCTCTTTCCTCTGAGAAGTCCAGGTAATTATTGGCTGTACAATGAGGTGTATTTATGAAAGACGAAGACAGCACCAATATTGTCAGTCTGCATCAGCATTAGCATTGAGGAGGCAGGTGTGACCTTGCCCAGGGGGTGAAGATATTTTTCTTGCCTGTGAATCTCAGAAGGGATGGCATTTGTCTTTACAGTTCCATCAGTCTGAAAAGTTGATGACTATGGATGGGCCCTTCTGATTGCCTGTTTTTGACGTCTGTCCGCGGGGCAGAATAAGGTTGTATGTCTCCAATGAAGGAAAAAGAAACAGGAAGTTGGTTAGAGAAGATGAGTGAGGTCCTTGTAGAAGAGGTGGAAGCCTTAAGCATTTGGGAGTAAGAAGAAAATTAACAGAAACACTCCCACAGAAAGGAAGCACACAGGATTATTAGTGAGGAACATAATACACAAGAGTGTATTATGCACTTCCTCTGCAGTGGAAGAAACACATAGTTTTTATTATCCCCAATATTACCTTTCAACAACTTACCATTCACCCTGGTTTCTAATCTCAGTGGCTTTTGGTTTGTTCATTGGTTTATTTGACTATGCAAACTTGGCTTGGGATGGCATTATTAAGCCAAGTACAGTTTGGTATGAGATAGAATGTATAATTTTCTCTGCTAGGAACTGTAAAGCTCCTTGAGTGGTTCTCCTTAATGACTACTGGAGGGCTTCCCCCACCTCATTCCCTCCCCCCCCCAGGGCTGGGAATTGAACCCAAGACATTGCTTGAACTGGAGAGCGCTTTACCATTGAGCTACACTCCCAGCAGAACTCCTAGTAGTGAGGCTTTAGCCCAGGGGCCCCTTAAGTTCTTCCTGAAGTCTAGACATCTATTTTGTGTGTGTGTGTGTGTGTGTGTGTGTGTGTGTGTGTGTGTGTGTGTGTGAGAGAGAGAGAGAGAGAGAGAGAGAGAGAGAGAGAGAGAGAGAGAGAGATTGAGAGGATTCTAGGCCTGTGTTCATAACCTTGTGTTTCACAATGTCACATCCCTCTGCTTTGGGGGTTGGTTTATGGTAGCTCCCAACACAGTCTATTGATTACATTGAGTTTTCTGCCTTTGCAGCCCACAGTGAGTTCTGGAATTCTGCCATGTTTCCTCTAGTCTCTTTCCTTGGGTAACAGAGTCCTTGCTTCCCTGCCCAGGTGCTGAGATCCTGGTATCTTAGAGTAGATCATGTCTGGGAAGGTCTCTGTGCTGCCTGAACTTCATGTCCTTCTCATCTCCTGGGCCAAGTATGGATTCCTCTTTCTAACTGCCAGCCATGCTCCTATTTTCTCTAACATTTAGTCTTGTCTGCCTAGCTCTCTGGGACACCCTCTAATCAATTTGACTTTGCCTGAATTTCCAAACTGTTCTCCTTTTATTGTTAGATTACAGAGATTGTGACAGGGAAACAGAGTATGTGGTCTGAACACAAGTTTGTTTCAAATGTGAGGAGATGCAAAGATCATTTTTTAAATTATTATTTAATTGTAGCCTAAGTTTTCTCTGGTCCCAGGTTCCTCTGGTCCCATGTGGCCCTGTGGTCTCTCAGCCACTTATAAAATAATCATCCAGAGGCTTAATGTTATTTACAAACTCTATGACCTATAGCTTTAGCCACTTGCCAGTGAGCTCTTTCATCTTAAATCAACCCATTTCTATAAATCTATATGTTGCCTCATGGACATGGCATCGCCTGTCTGCTGACATCTTCTTGGGCAGTGGGGCTCATATCTCTCTGCCTCTGCCTTTCTTCTTTCCTCTCTCCTTAGATTTCCCACCTGCCTCTAAGCTGCCTTGCCATAGGCCAAAGCAGCTTATTTATTAGCTAATGGGAACAACATCTATTCACAGTGTACAGAAAGATATCCCCCAGCATTTAATTTTTATTACAAGATTTTTTTTCCACACAGAAGCCAGACAAGTGCATGTTTTCAAATGTCCCCAGTTAGTGTTGGACTGGGACAGAGGCAGAGGATGGTGTAGAGGATGCATGCCTTTTTTATATTCATATATTTTATATTTATATTTATAACCTTGTCTACTTTTCCTCCACTGCTGCCCAGTCACTTCCCATTCGATCTCTGATTATTCAGAGTGAAGTAAATGGGAAAATGAATGCCCCAGTCCCATTAAGCCCTGCTTTCAAAGAGAGAAGATTGTGAGTGTCCTTTGAGCTTCTCACGTATGTCACTGAGTGCGCGGGGTAAGGTAAAGACAGGTTGTTAAGTGAGCTAGAAAACTGTCTTCTAATGAAGCAGAAGCTGATGGTAGAAGCACCCATTTAATTACATGTTCAAACATTACTATCAACCTACTCAGATGTTGCTGGGATGCCATGCAATCCACCATCATTTTTCTCCTCCTTTGAAAAATTTAAGTTGCGGTCGACCTTCTCTTTCACTGGGGCTGTTTAAAATAAACATGCAGAAGTTTGTCAAATGCTTCAGTCACACAATATATTGATAGAGTAAGCCAGATTATAATTGTCTTTTCCCATCATCAAGTACTTGATAAATCTTTGTGCATTTTCTAGATAGTTTTAACTTTTTTAATTTTACATGTAATATAGATCTTGCATAGTTTTTATATATACATATTACAGTGACATTCTGTTGGATTAAAACTTTGTTTCTACTTCTTTATAGTATATCTCCACAAATGGTTCTAATTTTAATAGATGAATTCATTGTTCCTACTGTTGTGTTATTTCTATTTGTTACTTTTGTGTTTTACTGATTACATCTCTTCCAGTTGGTAGAGTGAAAAGCGATACCCTACATGTGTTTCACCACTGTGTACTACATTTTTATGTAATGAATCATTTTTCAGTGATTGTTCTGGTGTTCATTTATTCCCACGATAGGCAGAAATACTCCAATGCCACATTTCCCTATGGAGATGGCCATTTGTCCTAAAACTATAGCTTACATGCAGTGTGTGTGTGTGTGTGTGTGTGTGTGTGTGTGTGTGTGTGTGTGTGTGTGTACCTTTGTAATTGGTCCAAGCTAACACTAGTGTGTTGAAATGTCATGATCATACAGCTTTATGATGAGGCTTCATCTTTGGTAATGTGCATGACCCAGCCCCCACCTTGGTTCCTCTTTAGAAGTAGCTTTGCTTCCCTTGGTCTTGATCTGGATCTCTCTCACAGATATTTTTGACTCCAGCTATAAAATAGAAAATAGCGATGGGATTTCCCCCATGTCACCATCCCTTTAAGAGCTATGTTTCCTAAAATCAGGACCCAAGAAATGCTTCTTTATTTCAGATTGGCCAGTTTATTTCTGGAGTTAATTTGTGCAAGATGGTCTTTGTAGTCCAAAACTCCATTGTTGAAAGTATCTAAACATTTATAAAATATGAAAAACAATAAGAAAGTATGAAACATCTAGAGGATAAAATTAACTGGCAAGGGAAACTGGGTGGTTAAAAGGATCTCTCAGGTTTCTTTCCTTAGATATTTGGAGCACTGAGCGCATTGGTCTTGGAGTCTCAAAGCCCAAATGATACATCTATATGAGAGAGAGAGAGAGAGAGAGAGAGAGAGAGAGAGAGAGAGAGAGAGAGAGAGAGAGAGAGAGAGAGAGAAAGAGAGAGAGAGAGGCAGGCATGGAGATGGAGACAGAGACAAAAGTGTGAGGGGGAAGGGAGGGAGGGGGGAGGGGAGGAAGGGGAGAGATAAAGAGAGGCACCTAGCAAATGCAGAGAAACCAGTCTACTTGTAAACTTGGCAGTTGTCTAAGGGAACAAAAAAACATAACCTGAGGATCTGTAATCAACAGTCATTCTTCAAATGACGGTGGAGCCCAGCATGTTTCAGAAGATCCACAGTCTACTGTGCTTGATAATGCCTTAGGCCCTGGCAGAAGGAAACATAAATTCTTAACTAGCAACCCAACTTAGCTCACCCTTTTAATAATTCCCACATGATAAAGATCCAAACAATGCTCATTTATAAGAGCTTCTTAAGCAAGAACCAAGGGAAGCAACAGATAAAATCATCCATAAAGATGTTCATCATAAACTTGCCATGCATTTGCAACAGGAAATGATCTCACCCATCCAGTATCTACCACAGCACACTGATTCAGTACCCCCCATAGATTACTTAAAATTCTTGACATATAAACTGCAATTGGCTTAGCCACATGTATAGATAGCAGAAACAAACTAGTTAACAAATGTATATAGAATGATTAGATCAGTAGCTAGACTGGCTGACTATCTCAGCTCCAAATTTAACTAGATTTACATCCTTAGAGAACTTTCCTGACCACCATCCAACTCATCTTCTTTCAGTAAATGGAGATAATGACTAACCTAGTCAGCCTAAGGATTTTAAGTTTCTACGTGGAAAAATGAGAGGAATCTTTCCAATATAGCATTCATTCAATAGCATTATTAAATTTTCCCCTTGAACTTGATAGGGTCTATTATCTGTGAGCTGGAGTTAGAGCCATTTGACACAAGTATATCTAGACATATTTCTTTAGTGCCATCTAGAAGCAAGAAGAATAATGGGTGGCAGTAACCGGCATTTCTAATACAGATATGAAATAGAAATCAAACAATGAACCAGGCTGGGTAAAACTTTATTGTTTAAATTCATTTATATATGAAAAAACTGAGTGCTAGAGTTGTTAGCCAAAGAGGCAAATTTTGTAAAATTTATTGAAAATTATAATATGTGTAAAAGTTACAAATAGAAGTGTTCCTATTTCAGTGTATCATATATTTATTTATAATAATCGACAGCATTTTGTATGTCAGCCCAAAACAAGTAGGAAAGTATGTATAGATTTGTTACCAACACACACACACATATACTAATGTATATGTTACTAACACATGTACATATATACATGTATACTAACATATATAGGTATATACACATATGTGCTTATGTGTGCATTAGTAAGAATAATCAGACTATAAAATGAAAATCATGAGTATTTTAGAAATATGAGTATTTGTGGTACCAAAATTCTAAGAAAATTATTTCAAAGAATAATTTTTTGTTTATCTTTTGAGCATCTGAGGCTTTGTGTTTGTTTTGAGGGAAGAACGTGTGATTTAGAAGTGATGGTGTAGACTGAGACTAACTTGCCACAAATGAGTACAGTCAGTCATGTTCTGAGTATTCTCTGGACTTATGTAACTCAAAAATGAGTAATAAAGCAGTCAGGACTTTCGGTGGGCTCTGCCTTCTCCATGGCCACAGTGCACTCATGCATTCGTCTTTCTAGTCTTAGCTGGACCACTCTGTGGTTATCAATTTACAGATGATTACTACTGAGGTTTGGGGACTTTGGGGACTGTTTGGCCATTGAACAACAGAGGCAGGGTTGGTCCAGACTTGGACACGGGAGTCCTGCTCCTTGCTGGGGAGTCTCACTGTGGAGCAAGCATCCAGTTCTCGTCATAAATGAGCATCCTACTGTTTCTGTAGGAGAGCACACCCCTGAGGCCTGGCTGACCCATATCTGCTCATTTTTCCTTTGCTTGCCTTTGCTTCTTAACTGCCAAGGTTATAACTCATGGCAACTTGGTCAGATTAAAGGAAAAGTCTAGTCTGA
The DNA here is from genome assembly GCF_004664715.2 of Peromyscus leucopus. NCBI lineage: Eukaryota > Metazoa > Chordata > Mammalia > Rodentia > Cricetidae > Peromyscus > Peromyscus leucopus. Next base: position 5,104,888 of record NC_051078.1, read on the forward strand.
TGCAGACAAATGCTCCTTAGATTTATAAATCCTTTGCCAGTGAATAAAATGGATTCAAGCTTTCATCTGAATGTGTAGCATGTAACAGTCCACACCCACCAAGAGACTATTCTTTAACGTTCATAAATATTTATAAATACGACTTAATATAATTTTTCTACTTCCTAGAACATGGGTGAGAATTGTTAGAAGTACTCGACCTTTAAGTGTGGAGTGTTTAAATTAATTCATGTTATTACTTCAGTTTCACAGCTGACTTGTCTTGTAAATAAAACTTTTCCCTCATTAGAAATGAGGCCAATCTTACAGCTTCCCCACAGATCCCGTCTCTTTCACACCATGCTATGCTCTCACACATTGACCTGGACCCCAGGGGGAGTCTGTGCAAACTAGTGAATTAAACCAGAAATAATTTCCTGTGGCATTGTGTCACAACCTCAGCGATGAAAAAGAAATCTATTCAGTCCTTTGCACTTAATTAGAAAAAAAATTAAATGAAATCTTCTAGAAATATTTAAAGTTTAATAGACCAGTATTCAGAATTTCTAAACGGTACCAATTTCATGTCTACCTCTTTGTTAAGTGGTGTTATGGAACTCTCCTCTCTCTCTCTCTCTCTCTCTCTCTCTCTCTCTCTCTCTCTCTCTCTCTCTCTCTCTCTCCCTTCTTCTCTCCCTTCCTCTCTTCCTCTCTCAATTGTATTTTGTGATATTTGTGATTAATTCTGCTAGAGAGAACCTTCAGTCTCAATAATTTACTTTTAGCATTTGGATAATGACATGCTTTTTGCCCACAGGTATGCCAAGGAAGTAAGATTAAATGGGACACCTTTCTTGTGGTACATCATTTCTACTCACTCTCCATTCTCTTTGATGTGCGTGACGCCTTCACCTTTATATCCTTCCTGGAGACCCCTTTTCCCTCTGTTACTTGGACGCTTGCCTATACCTTTTCTCGTGTTTCTTTTGTAGCAATACATCTTTCTTCACTGTCAGGTGAGTCCTGCTAAGCTGGAAAGGTTTCTGGGCTTCTGTTCTTGCTCTACAGACTTTGGTAGTGGCCCTCTTGAATGACCACTGGCGCATGGGCTCTTCTCGATACCATGGCTAGAATGACAGACTCAATAATCAGCATGTAACCAGTGTTCAATGAGGAAAATGCCAGGGTTGTTCTTAACACTTATCACACTACACTTACACTAAATGCTTGGCCTCGATGCATTCTTAATTTTAACATATTTTCTTTCACTGTTGCTGTCTGAGCTGTTGAGAACTTTCACATCGTCTTTCTGAATTACCCCACTGCCCATCTATTTTCTCATTATTATTATTTTTTGATTCTCCATTGATACTGAACTAATTTTACAAGAAATTTCATCAACTCTTATCCTTGTACCTGGTGATCATCTACAGTGACCACGTGGATAGGGCTGTTGCAATCCTTAACTTTGTTTTTATCACATGCTGTCAGATACCATTATAGGTTTTTTCTCTCACTTCACACCCCTTCTGATCGTGGTGAAAGCCGTCACATGCTGCCCAACCCTTCAATCATTAAATCTGCATATTTTGATCTTACATCAGAAATGACTTCTCCAAACTTCTACTCAACTTTTTTCCCATGACCCTGCCAATTCTTACTTCCTCTACAAAGTCATTGCAAGGTCCCCTAGGGAATATTGATTGCTTTCAAGCAGACTTCGTCTAAGCCTTAGCACATTTGACTCTAATTATATGCTTCTATATCTGCCTCTGCTATTATGTAATGATAGAAAACAAATAACACCCCTTTCCTATGTTTCCACCATGCTCTTGCCTTTGGGACTGCTGCATGGATAAATCCTCAGTTGATGACTAAATAACTCAACCGGTTAATTAATATCACACAATAAGCTAGTCAAACTAAATTTTTCCCAGAATTCAAACTGGCTTAGAACTACATTAGCTTCCTCCATAATACTTTTGCCCATCTTCCTCTATATTGCTTACAAGTTAAGTTATCTGCCAGTCAGCATATCTCTCTCCATGTTTATGTTTCCTTCAATTCATACCATATAAGCAAATATGAGCAACTATTTTGCTCAAATAAGAGACATTTATTCAAGGTAAAGACAGTTTCTGATGAGTGTTCTCGCCATCTTCATTGATTAGGGGGAGAGGAGAGAGAAAGAACAAGTTTCCTGGACTCAGTGTGTGCTTGTTTGCAAACACAAATACAGTATCATCTCACTTGCATTCACAGCCTCTCAAAGCTCTGTCATATTATGGCATCTCGTTTAGGACTGTAACATATAAATTTGTAGAAGCACAAGCCTTTAGCCCACAACATTCTGCATCTAATTATACCCTTTGTTTTCTATTTCTGCTACATACAAGGTAGAACTCAGCAATCATTCATTGTTTTATCAGGTATCTATAGTTGGTTCTCACTTCACAGTTGCATGTCTATTAAAATGACATATTCTCAAATTCCTTAAATGTTGTATAATAAGATGAAAGACAGTAATCTATTTTATGAGCAACTTTTAAATAGAGTGGAAGTGACTGACATCTTAAAATAACTCATTTGTCTTAAAAAACTAACACTTCTGTGAGAACCTGAGTTTCTTTGAAAAAATTAAAACAAATTAAGCATGAGTTTCTTAAACTTAAAATCTATTATTGCCCTTCTCTAGATTTTCATTATGTCTTTTTGGGTGCCAACTTTTCACCTGTCATGTAATCTGTATCCATCTTGTTCTTGCTGGACATCTCTAATTCCAGTTTCTTCACTGAGGCTCAGTTCAATGACTCCAACCAGAAAATTGTATTCCTTTCAGATCTTCATAGTTCTCATTAAGTGATTAAAATCTTAAGAACTCATTACGTGCTAAACTTGCTTTTTAAATTTTTGTGCCTATCCAGACCCTTTGACCATGGTAGTGTTCTCTTTTCATCCTGTACAACTGATACTAAGTGTTACATAAAGTCATCCTAAATCAACATAAAGTCATCCTAAATGAGAACGTTTGGTGAAACAAGGGAGGAAGCAGAGAGAACTCGGTGCTGTGTAAGAAGCCATGCAGCCGACTCTCCTCTCCTCTTTGGATTTGCCTCTGAACTCCAGCCAGCGTGATATCACCTCTGTTTGCGGCTGCCTCCCTCTCAGTGCGGTGTGCTTCATCTCGGCCAAGCTCAGAGCCTGAGCCTCAGCCTTACCGCAGCAGCCTCACATTGAGCTGAAGAGCTGGTCCGCCCATGGAATGCTCTGAAAACAGGAACCTGTTTTCTGCTTCTCGTGGGTTTGAACATGCTCTAGCACATTTTGTACCTGGCTGTGGGGAAACAGCTGGAAGATCATGCTTCCGAAGTGCTGGCCACGTACCAGTGGCGTGAAAAGAAGAAATGTGCTTAGACACTCAGAGGTTCTTTCTTCATCTCGAGTGTGGGAGGCAAAACCTCTTTCATCAGAGTGCCCTTGAAGCGAGTATTAGTGCAATGCATGTGGAAATGACTTGGCTTACTCTCGCCCTCAAATCAAGTCAGTTCTTCTCCCCCCTGACATTAAACAAATCCACTCAGTGCAGAGCCAAATAATGCAGTCTCACAGAGTCAGTCTCTGACTACATGTTTTAAGATTTGTATGGCTATAAACGGTGGTGGTGCACGTCTTTAATCCCAGCACTCAGGAGGCAGAGCCAGGCGGATCTCTTTGAGTTTGAGGCCAGCCTGGTTGACAGAGTGAGATTCAGGAGAGGCACCAAAACTACACAGAGAAACCCTGTCTCAAAAAAACAAAAGCAAAACAAAAAAATTGTATGGTTACATGTGCATTAAATTTTGAATAGATTTATTTTCTCATGATAACTGTTTCACGATAAAGTCATAATTTTGTATTCCCAGGGCCTAAAGTTTAAGGTGATTCCTTGATAACAGATAACTAAGATCAGTAGATTTCTAGTACACGCGGAGTGAAAAGCCCTTGGTCATGGTTGGCAATGACAGGGATACATTTTGAGAAATGCATCATTAGGCAATCTTTGTTATTGCACGAACTTCAAACTTCATCTGGTGAACTTACACCCACTAAGGTTAGGTTAAAAAAAAGTTTCTTAAAGGATCTCTGGTAATATGAATGAGCATGGTTCATAAGGCCTTATATATTTGCATGTTTGATCCAAAATTGATGGAACTCTTTGGGTAGGATTAGGAGGTGTGGCCTTGGTGGGAGATATGTCACTGGGGTTGCGCTTTGTGGTTTCAAAAGCCCATCCCATTCCCAGTTAACTCTCTCCTGACTTATGCTTGTGGATCAGAGGTGAACTCTCAGCTACTGCTCCAACATTATCCTGCCTGTCAATCTCCAAGTTCCCTGCCTTGATGGTCATAGTCTCACCCTCTGAACTGAAAGCCTTTAAATAATTTTTTTTTCTATAGGATGCTTTTGACATGGTGTTTTTATCATGACAATTTAAAAAAATAACCTAGGCAGGTGGTTAGTAGCATGAACTCTAGTTTATAAATATGGGAACCACATGTAGCCAGGTTCCTTACCTTGCCCAGAGTCACATGTGTACGGTCATATGCTTCCATTCTGTGCTGTTATATAACGCTTCAGAGCTGCGTGTAGATGACCTTGAAGCATGGGCGGAACACCTCCAACTGGTGACACTATATACCACATGAGCATTCTGAGATTTAACTTACAGATGTACAACGCATGCCAAGTGAATTATACCATGTCTATTATTTATTTTAATAAGGAAAAATGTTCAAAGATATGGGTAGAAATGGGATAAGGGAAGCTTAACACAGTGCTGTTGTACTAGGAAGAGAGCATTGCCGTGGTTCTGGCCCTGGTGTAGAGGTATTGACCTTGGCTCTAATGACAGCACAAGTATGTGGGAATTCACTGGGGGAGACGGGGGTGGGGGGGACGGGACAGAAGAACCTAACCAGATTCTTAAGGAAGGAAGGGTAGAGTCATAAGACAGACCTCCTGTGGCTGTTGACCCTGATAAATTTGTAATTAATGTGAAGGTCTCTTGCTAGCCTGTCTCAGCAAACTCTTTTGAAAAACTAGATTTTTTAAAAAAAATAAGATGTAGAGGGCCTTAGGAGAAGATGCAAGAATGTTATGAAAATCAGTTTAAAGAGAGAATTTTGTCAAGTATTGATTTTTTTTAAAGCAGGTCTCGGGGCCATCTCCTCTCTTCTCCCTTCCTTTTGTCCTTTCTTGCATCCCTCCCTCTCTTCTTCATTCCATTCCCCCTTCTCTCCTCCAAAAGAAATGGGCCTGGGTGTAAGTTAAACTGAGAGGAGGAAGCAGTTCCCATGAAAGGGTCTCGCTGGCCTTGTGTGGTTTCTGTATCCCATGCGTCTGGTACAGCTAGAATGAAACATCCCAGTTAGAACCCCTTCAGCTAGCATTAGTGAAAACTGTAGAATGCCACCAGAGTTCTCTTCCTGACGCCTCTGGCTAGAATATTCTCTGTTCATTATTTATTACTGCCGCGGAGCCATTAGCTTTTGCTATTAGAACTCTGCTTATACCAAAGGTGTTACGGCTGGATGTATGTGCTCCTGATTCTCATTACAGGCTGCTGACCTCTCCCTATAAATCTCAGCTTGGAGTTACCAGCTTTCTACTTGTTGGCCCTAATTGGAAAGTTCTCTGCTATATACGGATACAAAATGTACGATCAGAGCTTGAATTTCTGCCCCTTATTAACATTGCCTCTGTGACTTATTCCTTCAATTCTCTTTCCATTGGAAATCTAGCCGAAACAAATTCCTCAGCTTTGTATACAAGTGAGCTTAGGTAGAACCCATTATATACTGCACAATCCACTAACCAAGAGTAGTGATACTTGGGCAGTTAGAAAATGTTAAAATGGCCTTAAATAATTAAGTACTTGTACACCGTTTTTTGAAACTGAGTAATCTAGATAAAAATTCATGGAGTTTTCAAAGTTGGAAAATTATTTTTGTGTTTGAAAAAAATTCAAGCATCAAGCATATAATACTAAATGGTGTGATAGATCTGTGGAAGATGTATACTAATTTCATGGAACTGTCCCTTCAGATGGACTCTATGGGTAAAGACTGATGGGTGTCCATAGGAGGAAGAGTGAATGTTACTGACTTCATCTATCAGAAGAAAGTATTTCTCTGACATAATATTTTTAATTTCTCATTAAAATAATATATTCATGCTGGGATATTTGCCAGGAGGCTATCATAATATTCATTTTAAGAAAAAGTATTAGCTGTGCCCTGTACTCAGAAACTGTTTAACCCAAGATGTCCCAGGACTGAGTCTTTACATATGACTTGACTAGAAGTCAGTATAATCCAGAGACTCATCTCAAGTGTACACTTAAAAGTGTTGATATATATATATATATATACATACTTAAATAGTTACACTACTTTTATTTAAGTAGCATTTTAATAGTCATGTGGGATATTTTAAATAAATTTTATTCTCCTCAGATTTTTATCTTTTTATATTAAAAATAATTCTGAAGCAGTTTCAAAAAAGAGAAACTTGAACTCCACAATCTCATGAGATGAAGTTATCATTAACTTTGAAATTTATATATGTGTAGAATTATTGTATCTCTAAGAAATTAAACATGATTACTCAAATATTATCTCATGGCATACAAGTACTAAAACAATACATAGCCTTTAAATAACCTAGGAAGTATTCATATTTGAAGCAGAAGAAACTGACTTTTAGTGATTAAGATTTTCAGGTTCACACAGCTCATCAGTGGTTGAACCAAACATGCAGATCACTCTTTTTTACATATTCTGTAAGTAACTATCTCCAATCTTAGTAACCGCAGTTAAAATCCCCTTCATGTTTATATGCTGGAGACCAATAGAACTCATAATAATCACGTTGATCAATAGTTAACACATAGAAAACATTACTATAGATACTATATAGCAATTACTACTTATGGATATCTTATGAATTGTAAATATCAAATTAAAAGGAGACCATGGTATTTTCATAGGTCTTGATGGTTTATTAAGTTTCTGGTCCTTTTTTGTTATCATCTGAGATATTCTATACCTTGGTGGTTGGACCCAGTGTGAAGTATACTAGTCAATTTTAATTTTAGCTTCAAATACTAATATAGTCACTTACCTTTCTATCCCATTTCTGTTACTGTGAACTATCAACTCAAGAGGATACATGTGGCAAAAGTTTGTAACCTCTTTTTCTTTCCTGGCTTGGACCTGAATAATTCTTTTTAATTTACTGATGTATTTTTGAAAGATTCTCAGTCATTTCAACATTTGGATCAGGAGTTGAGGACTCTTTTTTTTTTTTTTTTTTTTTTCATAATACTCTTACCATTGTTACTATCTGAATCATCCAGGGTCCTCTAGAAACATAGGCCCAACAAAATACTTTTATAACAAAGAAGACTTATTAGATTGGCTTGTAGAATACTGTGTGGGAAGTCCAGTACGGCTCCTTCACACGGGAGAGGCTGGGCACTAACTGCTTCATCCATGAGGTTGTGTGCTTTGGTAGTCCCAGTCTGGTGCTGAAGGACTGCAGCACTCCTGGAGCATCACTGGTCTTCAGTCGCATAGGAGGATGAAGGATGGTAGAGGCAGTAATAGGGTAGAGGAACTTGCAAACAATGTAGATGCACACTCTCCAGCAAGATGAAACATGGCAAGCAGGCAAAATAGCAAAAATGTTTTCCTTTGTCATCTGTATATCTGGGCCACCACTGGAAGTGCTACTTACATTCAGGGTGGGTGTTCTCAACGTCAGTGTGTACAGGGGCTCATCTCTTAGTCGATTCCAGATCTAGTCATGTTGACAGTGGAGATTATTCATCATGCTGTCTTTGTTCCTTCCTGGGGAAATTAATTTTTGGTGTGTTCCATCAATTTTTTGTTTACTGCAAAAAAAAAAAAATGCATTGTTGTACCCCTGACGAAATCTTCCCCCTGTTTAAATTTCTTATATTAAAACAGATAAGCAGAAAACAATCTACATCTGTAACACAGTCTTTGTGACAGGGAGTGTATAATCAAAGAGCCGAAAGCAAAACAAAGTGACTGTTTCCAACCCCCTGACACTAGACGTGGAGATTTGTTTCCTGCTTCAATGGACTCTGCACTTCTCAGCCAACATATATAGATTCTGTGTCTCACGGTTTAAGGCCCCAGTCCACAAGAGCACCACCATCACACACCACAACTGATATTCGAGGTTTTCTACAAACCTGTCAAAATTCTTTGCAAGTCAAGAGTTCCCAGGACTCCCTCTCCCATTCAGTAATTCCCTAGATAAGCTTCCCAGACTTTTATTGATTGTTTTCCCAGGCTATGAAAGGACACAGATCAAAATGGCCAGTTGAAGTGGTACATGGTGCAAGGTGGGTGTGAAATCAGAAGACTCATACCCTGCCTGTATATAGACACTTCCAAGGAGTTGGCGTGACCTTTGTGGTGGTGTCTCTTTCTCAGCTCTGTTTAAATAGTTGAAGGGAACTAAGAGGTGTTGGTAGGGGAAAACTGGAGCTATCACTTAAGTGAGTTGTCCCAAAAGAATTGGTGATTTTTTTTTTCTGTTTCTAATGTTTGACTTGGAGGAGGAGCACATCATGATTACAACTTATGTGTTTTATTTAAATTTTTGCAGATGTCCCTATTTTGTTCTTCACAATGTAGTCTTACTTTATCACGTACTGTTTGCAGACTGAGGAAAAAAATCAAATTCCACTTTTCTAAATAATGTGATTATTTTCACTTGCTACTAGAAACTAAATGACTGGAGTTCTGAAAAAAAAATTGAGTGTTTTGGAAAAAAAAAACAAACCCTTGCATTCTATCCACTCAAATATCAAGAGGATTCCTGTTTGCTATTGACTGCTAAAAACCATTTATCATGCCAAGTGTTTGTGATTGTTTAGGATTTTTTTTTTCAGTGATTTCCTCCCCCTTCACTTTTACCATTTGATTGACAAGTATAATGAAATTTGTTGGTAGCCCCTATCAGAAACAAGTGTTGCCATGTATTATCAACTGGAAACAGTCACCTTTCGTCTCGGCAACCTCAAAAAGAGTCTAATATTCCAAGTTCCTTTTCTAAGACAATACACAAAAACTGAAGTATTTTGGAGTTAAAAAAAAATTTTCTGTGGTGAACGCATAGCTCATACATATTATTTGAAATCTCCCTGTGCAATTTTTTAAGCTTTAATTTCTGTAGACAATTGAATCACGGTGGCTATTCGCACATGTGTGTGCCAGTGTGAACTTGTTTGAGAAGCACATGGAAAGTAAGTCTGTAGGTGGCCGTCTCCTCCATCTCTGTCCCAGAGGCCTTTCGTGTTGACCAAAGGAAGCATCTCTCTTTCTTATTCCTGCATTCTCCTCTGACAAATTTTGAATGCAGTGGTCCTTTTAATTTGCCTATTGTATTGGCAGAACAAGTCTATGTTCAGTTGATGCCAAATCTCCCATGTTATTATTAATCATAATTAGCCTTCTCTTATTTATGCATTCAAAAACCTTGCTAAGAACCATTTTCTTTGAGAGAGATACTGTGCTCAACAGTATGCAGTTCCTGCCTCGTAGGGCATAGTAAACTTATATTTTTAAATGAATATTTTAGTCATTCCAAACATATAATCATGTAGTGATTTTTGAGATATATTCTTAAATTTTTCCAGCATAAACACAAATTAGTCTGTTATAGTTTTTTTTTTTTTAAATTACAACATATGCCTTTGTAGCATTCCTGCTTTTATATTCTAGACAATCATTTTGTGTAGAAGTTTCTGATTTGAAGAGAATGTCTCAGCAGTATTGGATATTCTGATACTTTTCTCTAGCCCAGACCTTAATGAAGCATGGCTAGTCATCCCCCCGCCCCCTGTGTGGGTCATACTTGCTATAGAAAGTGTTTGTGGATATTTCTGGATGTCTCTCATAGGGAAGGTTGGCTTTGATGGTAGAATGTGTAGCGATGGCTCCCCCACTGTAAGATCTCAGACTGGATCCATGTGCCCAGCAGTGATGGAGCACATCCAAAAACCTCAGATATTTCCTAATGTTGCTTACACAGTGTCAAAAGAAAAAAAAAGCCTCTTTAGCACTTGCAAAGAAAATACATATTTCTCTCTAGATATATTTCTTTATATATTTTATTATGTATTTAAAATATATATTTAAAAATATGTTTTAATATATTATATATTACATAATAAATAGATATATAATATATTGTATAATATACATAAAAATTATTTTATATCACATATAACACATAGTATCTATGTTTTATATTATATTTATATTTAATTATATATAGTTTATGTATTTTTATATGTATGCTTATTTATACATAAAAGAAAAAATATATATACATATAAAATACATTTAATTAAGCACAATCTACATTACGCCTTTTCTATACATTTTCCTACCAGACATAAACTTTGTGAGTTGAACTACAGTGTAACAAGAGTTTCAAAATAAATTTCCATCTTCAGATTTTATGAATACATGTACATTGCTTATATAAGCCTAAGCCTAGTATGAGCTCTTTGTCTTTTGGTCTCCTTGTTTCCTCCTAATTCTATTTTTTTAATGGAAATTACAAAATTTATTTCATTTTTCTGTGTCTATTTTCTCAATTTTTTAACAAAATAAAATACAGTAACATGAAACAAAAACTATCACATCGAAGTCAGACAAGGCAAACCAGCAGAAGGAAAAGAGCCTCAAGAGAAGGCACAGGAATCAGAGACCCACTCTTTCATACATTTAGGAGCTGCATACAAGTACTAAACTGGAAGCAATAGTACAAATGCAGAGGACCTGGTGGACACCCATGTAGGACCCCTGTTCATGCTGTTTCAGTCTCCGTGAGTTCATATGAACCTTGCTCTGCTATTGATTTAGGGGGCCTTTTATTCCTGGTGTCTTCCATCTCCTCTGGCTCCCACATTTTTTTTCCTGCACCCTGTTCTGTGGGGTTCCCTCAGCTCTGAGGGGAAGGATTTGATGGAGACATCTCCTTTAGAGCTGTGTGTTCCAAGGTCTCTTTCTGTGTAATGTCTGGCTGTGGGTCTCTGTATTTGTTCCCATCTGCTGCAGAAGCCTCTCTGATGATGGCTGAATAAGGCAATGATCTATGATTAAAGCAGAATGTCATTAGGAGTCATTATTATATTATTATTCTTTCTCCTCATTCTTTTTTTTTACCTGTAGTATTTGGTTGTACCCTATGTCTCTGGGCTATCTAGTCTTTGGTTCTTGGTCACCTCAGCAGTATTAGGTATGGGTCCCATCTCCTGGAACCTTAAATGATATTGTTTGTTTGCTCCCACAGGCTTTGTGCCAGCATTGTTCTAGTGTATTTTCCAGGCAAAAGAGATTATAGACCAAAGGGTTTCTCACTGGGTTGTTTACTTTTCTCTTCTGGTGGCCTTCAAAGTACCTTCACATATCAGAGTCACTATAACATGTGGGTGAAGGTTCTATGTAGGTACCAGCTCTACCTCTCAGTGTCCAATGAATTGGATGAGTGTTGTCTTCAGAATGACAGCTCCCACTGTCAGTCTGTGGAGAGCAATGTGTTGTCTTGGCAACAGCCTGGGTTGTTTGGGGATTTCCATGGGAGCCCTTTGGCCAACAACTCAATTAGATGTGACTGTCACAATACTGGAAACTTCTGGTGCTGGAAACTTCATTTGGTAACAAGACAATGGCCCCATTGGGACTCCATTTCACTCATTATTTGGAGACTTTATTGGGATTGCTTTCATGTATTTTAGGAAGTTTCCACTGTGCTAGGTTTCCATCCTACCCCTCAAATATCCCCCAATTCTACCTGACTGACTCCTTATTCTGTCACATAATCTCATCTCCTTCCATTCCTGTCCTCAACTACCCCCAGTCCACTCATAAAATCTATTCTATTTCCCTCTTTCAAGGAGATCTGTGTGTTTCTCCCTTTCCTCTATGCTTAACCTCTCTGGGTCTACAGATTACAGTTAGGTTATTATTGATTTAAAGGCTGATATCCACATATAAGTGAATATATACTGTATTTATATTTCTGAGTCTGAGTTACTTCACTCAGGATATTTTTTTTCTAGTTCTGTTAATTCTCCTGCAAATGTCATGATACCATTTTTTTTTAAGAGCTGGGTAATACACCCTTGTGTAAATGTATCACACTATCCTTACCCACTCTTCTGTTGAAGGGCATCTAGTTTGTTTCCAACTTCTGGCTATTATGAATAGAGCAGCAATGAATGTGGTGAGCAAGTATCCTTGTGTTAGGTGGAATGAAGCATCTTTTGGGTATATGCCCAAGAACTGTATAACTGAAGTACATGGATCCCCTTCTTTCTGAGAAACTAGCAAACTGATTTCCATAGTGGCTGTACAAGTTTGCATTCCTACCAGCAATGATGTCAGATGGAAGCTCAAAGTAGTTTTGATTTTCTCACTCTTCCTTTTCTCAGGTTCTTTCCATGTCCTGCATCTTTCCCAGGTTGACTAGATATCCCTTCACAATCTTCACATAAGATCCATCATGCCTATGTTCAGTCCAGCTACTGCATTTTCTATAATCCTTTGCTTCTTCATTTGCACCCCTGAAATTATGAGTCTTTTGATACTTCAGGACCTTACTGCATTCATGTTTGTGACTCTGTACCCCCCCCCCAAACAGTACCTGGTATACAGTTGAGTCTCAGCAAATACCTGTTGGATAAATATTTGAATGGATATTAAGGATTAAAATCAGGTCTGATTGCTCATTCAGAGGGCAAAACCTCCAGGCAGGTGTAAGCCAGGAGAGAGCACAGTGTCTCCTTCAAAGTGTGCAAGGTTGCTGAGTACAGGAGTACATGAACGTGAGCGGAGGAAGAGCATGAAATGTGCTTCAGAGAACTGACATATCAGTGAATTAGGACTGTTGTTATGTGGATCAGGCAAGACAGATTGCAGCGTGCTTATGAATAGCATGGACATAATGCACAGTAAAGCATGCTAGAACTTAATTGAAAGAAATTTGTTGAGAAGGCTGGTGATAATTAGAAAAATAGGCACAAAAAAGTTGGGAGATTCATTTAAGTACTGTGAATCATTGATGAGTTATCACCGCCCGTATATGTTCAAAATAGATTTATATTGTCAAGCTTTAAAAGGATAATTTAGATTAATATAATTCTCTTAAAGTGACATAAATATTAATAAGTGGTATTACCCCCTTCATGTAGATCCTGCTCCCTGATATGGGCCATGCTGTAGGCTCTTGTACACATTACCTTTACTTATTGCAATGCCATTATTCACATTCTACAGATGAGGAAACAAGGGGGCTAGAGAGTTCAGTTCACTTGTTTTTGTTTTTGTTTGTTTTTTTTTCTCACAGAAATTTAAATACCAAACATGGCATTCAATCTATCCCCCTTGAATTGGAAGTCTGTGCTTTACCGTATGATGACTCAGAGTCTCCATGAGTGCATGCTAGTTTTCTGCATGAGTTTAAAATTACTTAAATGTGTGTAAACTTAGCTCTGTCTGTGTTCCTTGTTCCACTTGTTCATCATTTATTGAAATTCTGGGCACTGTGAGAGGTATTATGTATGTAACATATCCATGAGCCCTTGTGGGATTTTTTTTTTTGTGGTAGAAGATATGCCATTAGAGATATAAATAACCATGTAATAACAATTTTGATAAGTGCTTTAAAGAAAACAGTAGTGTCTTTCCTTAAGTAGATTACAGAGAAACATTCTCAGGTACTTTCTTCCCTGTGGGTAAGTGTAATTAGATTTACAATATAGCTTACTGTAACCTGAGAGGATGCTTAAAATAGCTTTAGGGAAGTGTCACCACACAAGTGTAATCAAGCCCAGAAATACGAAGACATCAGCCTTCCAGCAGACTTTTCACTGAACAACAGGGAGTTTTGGTGAAATTTGCTATTGTCAAGGAAAAGTGTGATATCTAATCAGGCTTTGAATTCTGAATAAATGTCACAGACACCTTCCAGTTTGAGAGGGTGATTTTGGGATTATCTGGATGACCTATATCAGCTCACAAAGAAGCATGAATATCCATGGTGGTGATGAATCCATTACTACCCTTTAGAGAGTGACATGCCTTCTTATTCAGCCCTGAACATGAAAGAGATACTATGCCAGAACTGTGGGTGGAGTAAGTATGAATTGACTAAGTGTGAATATTGACCTTCAGATATTGATGGCATTTAACGTAAAATAAAAATTCTATCAAGACAGGAGAATTTATTTTATTTAAGACATAACTCTGGGTGCTCAAAACAAGCAAAAAACTATACACACACACACACACACACACACACACACACACACACACACACACACCAAACCAAACACCAATGTTAACACATATAACCTGGGCGCTTTAGGAGGTCCAAAGCTAAAATCTTCAATTTCAGTTTCAGAACATACTGTGGACTTATTTTGTAATATTATAAATAACTAGCCCTTAAGTAATTTTTGGACTGTAGAAAAATCAGTGACCTGTTTGTGCGATGTTTCCTTTCTCCTTGATGAACATGAAATGCAGCACACCTTCTCCCCTTCTCTTCCTCTCTTCTGAAATCTCTTCGCAGGAAAGAGAACATGGCAGTTTCTGAACAGTCGGAGATGCATTTGTAATCACTGGAAAAATCTCAAAAGCATAAGACTATGTTTCTGAGCCATCAGGGAGTGCTTTATATGCTTTTGCAAAGTGCAAATGTTTGTGAAAGAAAAGGAAAGAAAGAATTGAAGCTATCGTCATTAATGGAGTCTGTAGGGCATGCTCAGCCCTTCACTAGAAACATTATCATTTGAGAAGTTCATGCTTAAGAACTTTGCAGTTGAGCTGCAAAAGATAAACATTAAGTAAAATTTCATGATGCATAGAGTCCGCTCAGGACGTTGAGTTTGGCCACATTCACAGCTGGAGTGTGTGCCTCTTCAGTGTGAGGCTTCCTTCTTACTGCGTCCCCTGAAAATTTATTCTCTGAGTGAGTCTTCTGATTCCCTTTTTAATAGTCTTTCTGGTGTGCCCCACTCGTAGGAGAGAAGCTTTAAAAGTGGTTTTGAGGAGTAAGTAGGAGCTCGCTTAACTGAAAAACCAGACAATTCTTTAATAGGACCTCACACATTAAGGGAGGAAAGACTCGGAGATGTGAAATAATGTGAAAAGAGCTGGGGTGGGGGTGAGATTATTAGAACATTAAATGTCATTAGAACATTTAGTGCAAGCGTAGGAGTGTCTCAGGTGGTCTTTTAATTCCTACTTTGGGTTTTTATGATTACTCCCATGGGTGGTCTGATAACAAATACAAGATGGTGGAGGTGGCTTCAGAATGGGAGCCATAGTGAAAATAGTCAGGATCCGTGGTGGTGGTAATGAGAAGTCATCTGAAGACCTAGAGAGAGTAACCAGGACAGAAATGACAGGCAATGGAGACATTAGAAACCCAGAGGGCCATGCCCAGCTCTGAGAAACTACAAACTCTGGTTATGGAAAGATTCCTAAGAAGCTGTAAAGACTTTAAAGACCAAGGCTCTCAGACGTCTTGACTCCAAGAGCTGGACCAGTGGCCATTGGGAGTGTCACACATGCAGTTGAGTAGTGTGAGGGTCTCAGCATCCAACGTCTATTCAAGAGCTGTAACAGGAACAGACATTGTCTGTTCTTGGTTGCTGCTGCATGCTGCAGTTCCTCACTGCTGCTAGAAACCTAGAATTACAATGAACTGCCAATCCCAGACTGTAAGCCCCCAACACAAAGATCAGGTGCTATGTTCCATAGCTTTTCAAGTCCAGAACAAAAGGCTCCTAACTCATAGATTAGAACTGTAAGACTGTGAAATCTAGCAGTACAGCACTTAGACATTGGGCATTGTAAGGCCTGGGGTTGCTGGCAGTTATTACCCACCAATTATTACTATTTCGACAAAGCAAAAGACCATGTGTTTAATGGGTTGGTAACAAAATTGGAATTATGCTGAGCTTCCCGATGAAGCCCTGAATGTGTGGAGAAGACAAGTCAAGAGGCTGGGAGATGACTCTTAATTTGGAAGATGTGTCAAGGATCTACCCAATGTCAAGGAGATTCTAGAAGGATGGCAAAGACTGTATAAAAGACAGGCATCTATAATTTGGAAATACAGTATCAATATTGAAGACCCTCATAACAGAGATAGTCACAGTGGCCATGAAGTCCAAGTTGGAAGCGAATTCCTTTAGAAATAAGAGTCCAGTAGAGGTCATGAATTCTATGATGACATTATTGATTGCACTCTGTGAGTATTGATTACCATAATTAATTATGATAGTATTTTAGAATGATGAAAAATGGGTCTTGAAGAAATGATCTCAAAGAAGATAGATGAGTCTTGTTATTTAGGATGATGTGGCTTTGAAATGAACCTCAAATAAGATGGATTTCTTTTCGTGAAGGTTAAAAGATAAAAATACAATGGCCACAGACTGATTGCACTGAGCCTTAATGTATAGAGAAGAAATTCTAAAAGAGAAAAGAATTTGATGATGATACAGTGTCCTGGTTGAAGAGGTGTTTTTTTTTTTTTTTTTAAATGTGGAAGTTTACAGGGTGGAAAAGACTGAGAAAGGCACTCAAAGTGTATGACTGAGTAGAGAGAGTGGCCCAAATGGGAATTTGCACAGCTGGGTGAATAATATGCAGAGAAATAGAATTAATAATTAGAGGAAGCAGCTTATTTATTTAGTGAGAGCAATAACCAGAGAGACATCATGAGAACTGGGGCTGTCATGTTGGTAGATTTTTGACTGAGTTTTCCTGCTTCTGGCAAATACTCATATGCCCTGATTTAACATATTTTCTTTGAAGGAAGTCAGCATGATGCACTTCTTAGGGTACTAGTCTTGTGTTCCTTGCGACTGAATTCAGAATAGAAACTGGATGAAATTAACTGGATTTATGCATCTGGTTTTGTGGGTTTGGTTAATATTTGACTAATAAATTCTAATGTTGATATAAGTACATATTTAAAATAGTTTTTATGTTTCATTTTTGAAAGAATTAGTCTGTATTTAACATTTAGACTTTACATGTCACAATTTGTGCTTATATGTAAGCATCTTCATCCTCAATGAATTTATACTGTTGGTACATATTAAACCAATACTATTTTAGCACTTTGGTAACTGTAATATAAATTAAGCAATTTGAGTTTGCTGAATATATTCAATTGTTCAATAATATATAAAAAAATCAAGGGGATGCATGACAGTATTAAGTGAACTTTTGCAGAAGACTTAATGAAGCTTAGCGTGAATGTTTTATTTATCATATAGTCCATTCATGCATTTGTTATGAATACATTAGATATTTGTTTATAAATAATATTTCTAACTGTTTGGGTTTGTGGACAGGATGAGAAAGCTCAAGATCCAATAATAACTCCTATCCTTAAAACTCTACAACATCAAGATCTCAAATTCATTGTATCTAGTCTTTCTTGCTTCTGAAATGGGGATGTTAGCCTTAGCAGAATGTTTGGGAAGACTGGAGTACTCAATTTTACTTTTAGATTTTTTCTTATATTGAATTAAAAAAATCTATCTCTGTAGTTCTAATCCATTTCCTTCAATCCCATATCCTAGAATTTAAAAAGTTGAAAATTTCTTAAAACTAAATTTCATTGTTAGTTCAGTTTCTATTATTTATGCAGAAACTCTGGTTTTGAAACATTGTTTTCCCCAAAATAATTCTCCAAGGACAACTGAATAGGAAGAATAGAACAACCAGGCAAGGCCAACTGAAAGTCCCCCAGTCCAAGTCAATGATCAGATTCAGGAACATGTCTGCCTTCCTCTGTCTTCCTCTTCTATTCAAACACAAGCTGAGATCTGCCCATGGTGGATGTGCACTCCTAGTGAATTCAGCAGGGAACTTCAGAGTGGAGCAGCATTGGTTCAAGCTCAGCCCCACACTCTCTAGCTAGAGATCTCTGAGGTCTCTTCTCCACAGCTCTGTGTCATACTTCTCAGTCCTAATCATGTGTAAAGACAGTATCTGTAAAGGATCTTGTGTACAGTTGCCTTCAGAGAATGAGATATAAATCAGGCGTCTGTCTTCATTGCTGTCTGTCTATTCCTTCTGCATCCCCCGCCCCAACCCTTCACTGCTGGCTACACCTCTAGCTTAGTATTACCATAACTCTACCTGGTGAAATTTTGACTAGACAAGCTGATATAGATAGGTGCTTGCAATGTATTTTGGCTTTCCAGCTCTTAATGGTTAATTTTTAGTACAACAGTGAACAGATTGGTTTTCACTGCCTGTCGACTCTTTTCATCTTTGATTTGAATAGGAAAAAAGAATGTTTACACCCCTAGCTCAAAGATAAGTGAATAAGATTCATTCATTCAATATTTTTGCTAAAGCTTTGAGATAAAAAAATAATCTTTAGGGTAATGTTCTCTCTTTTTTTATTCTAAGGCAGTGGGTGCTGTTTCTTGAGTTTCTAGTTGCCTCATAGTTCAGCTGTTTTAGGCTTGTTTACAGATGTTAGGTGATAATATTTACTGAAGAATACAATAGAACTCTTTGGATTTGACCATGAACCTGCATTCACATTGTAGCCATAGGAAAGGCTCTGTAGTTGAATGTAAAGGCTTTTGTAATCTGCCTCCTGACTTCCAAAGGTCACCTTTGGTGAGTGCATAATCTTAACACAGTGGGTTTGTTTCGGGGGAGGGGGGTTGTTAGAGGAGGACATGCTGTCTCATACCAGCCTTTCAGCTACTAAAAGAATGTTATTCTTTGCCCTTGAATAACGCCCTTGCATTCTTCCACCTCGGGTTAGTCAGCTGCTGGTCAGCTGATGTGACTCCTATGTGTTTGCCCTTGTCATTACTCACTCACTTTAAATTCTCCTTCTGCACTGTTCACCAGTTGCTTCCAAAACAAACATGTTTTGGGGGCTTTTGTGGAAGGAGAGAGGAGATTTAAAGAAAGGTAGTGGCTAGTTTCTCTGTTGTTTTGTCTTCATTGTTAACACTAACTGCTGTAATAATGCATGGGATTATGATCCAGATATTAATCAAATTTTATTCAAGGCAATTTTTGCTAAGCCCTAATGACCACTAAGTATTCACAAGCATGATCCCGACTAGCAAATGCTTCTGAATTAAAGGGAGAAACTTTCTTCTAAGAGGATAGATGATCTTTCATTTCTCCTGAAAAATCTGAATGGGAATCTCAACAGCATTACATATTTCTGCTACATTTACTCTGGTTTCTGAAATAGTCCTTTATTTTGAGCCAGTTCTGATTTGTTAAGGACATCAGTACAATTTGCATTCAACAGCTTAAATTTTTCTGATTTCATCACGTTGCAGATAATAAACCATGAATGGTGTTTAATTGCCTTACACTTTATATTTTACTAGGTATATAGTGGCGCCTAACTAATTGCATTACTCTTTAAATAAAGAACTTTATCAAGTGTGTGTCACTTCCAAGTTTATTAAAATGTGTTTTCTCCTTGGTTAGAAGGTATCATATGTCCTAGCTAACTCATCTTGTTCACAACTGAAAATTTTGAATCAAGTCATGAGAAGGCTAGGTACAGATGCCTTACAAAATGCCAGAGTATTAAAATAGCAGAATATATATAGGAAATAAATGGCCATTTCAACTACCTAATCAAGCTCTCCAAAATTTGGAAATGAAAAATATTGTTGAGTGTGATATGTGTCTATAATTACAGTGAGTGGGAGGTTGAGGCAGGAGAATTGCCACCAGTTGGATATCAACTTGAGATACATAAGTTCTAGGACAGTTACAGCTGCAACATTAGGCTATGTCCAAAAGAAAAATGTTTGTCTGATAAAAGATTATACATTAGCTTAGCTTTCCAGACTCAGATATTCATACCTGAACTTTTTTCTCAGTGTTTTTCATTCCTTTTGTATTTGTGTTGATTGTTGAATAACTGTAAATCAAGAAAATTCTCTTACTTTGGGGGCTCTTTTTAAATACAGCCTGTGGTTTTATATTCATGGGATTATGAAACAAATTGTTCTTAAATACATGAAAGTCTTGTTAAACTCTCTGTGTTTTGGACAAGGGTTTTTAGAAGGTTGGATACACCAAGGTGAAAGTTACTTGTAAGTTCAAACCAAACCAAAAAGAAAAAGGTTTTTTTTGTTTTGTTTTGTTTTGTTTTTGTTTTATTTAGCTGCCTCTTTTTTTTTTAATGTATCTGATAGACATGATATAAATCTCTATATGACAAAATAATGTAAATTGAAGAACTAAGAATCCAAAGTTAGGGATGAAAATCAGCAAATTTCTTATGTTTCATTTTAAAAAAAATGTAGTTGAGAGAAAAGGAAGAAATAAAAAGGAAAACTTCCTTATCTCATTCTCGGTATTGCTATTTTCCCTAAATATTAGTAGTATTTTATCTCACTTGAGAATCAAAATATGGGCACTATTGCTTTCAAGATCATGATGCAAGTAACATAAATATGTAGACAAACGTGAATTGTAACATAATACCAATAAACCATCATATTTATAAGTGAAATAAATCCAGAAGTCCAGTAAACCATATCTATAAATGGAATAAATTCAAAAGTGCGTGTTTCCATAGCTATCACTGAAAACAGGAAGTCAACCCTAGTAGATGTTATGGCCTTAAATACGCTTTAGTCAAATATGTCAATCTTACTTATCATAACATGGTAATTGGAGTAACTTGGTGAACTGTATTTTATTCTGCATTTTAAAATCAAGTGAGTTTAATTACTGTGACAAGGAGGCTTTTGCATATAGAATTGACATGTTTTACAAGACTTCCTTCTTGAAGACAATAGTGTGTAAGAAATCTGGTTATTATAATCTTGGAATTTATATAGTGAACAGATTGCCTGTTGAATCCCCCTCTGTGTATACCACATGGTCAATCAATGCTCTCTGACCAGGTCAGGAAAATGTAACAGTTCTAACTGCAGAGATCATATACCTCTGTCCTCTCTTATCATTGCTCCTAGGAGAGGACTTCAGTAAGCTTTCTCTGACCAGCTATAGATGTCTGATCTTCTCAGTCACACCTGAAAGTTAATTACATTGCTTTAGTAATCAGAAAAAATGTATCATTTACATACGTCTTATTTTTCAAATAGAGAATCAGCAGGGGTTTTGTATTTATTCCTTTATATTAAATAGTTATTTTTTCTGCTTAAGTAACAAATATTAATAGTGGTGACTATTATTTTATGACTATTTCATTGATAATTACTACACAAGATATTTTCAAAACGTTAATTTGATTAATAGTTATGATTTGGGGGTAGATACTATTGTATCTTTTCTTTTCCCTTTTCCAAGTTAAGTGAATTGGACAAAGAAGTGAAAATTTTGTTACAAATTCCACAGAATCAAGGAATATAGATGGTCAGATTTTAATTATATTCTGTGGTGTTTCCGGAACATTGTTTAATGTCTTACTGAAATGTTGCTTTGGGTTTTTAGTTAATATCAGTGGGATTTCTTGTGTTTTTATGGAAATCTCAAGTTTTCAGTTTGCAAACACATGTACACCCTTATAAACATTATCTTACTAAAAGTACAGGGAATCACCACTCTGAGGATGAAAGAACATTATTCTAAAAGTTCAAAGGCGGTCGATTGAAATGAATCTACAACTTTTTGCAAGGACCTCCAATTGTGTAAACTTGAGCAGGGAGAGAAGACAGGAGAGGGGCACCGCAGTTAGAACACGGGGCTGCTGCTGCTGCTGCTGCTGCTGCTGCTGCTGCTGCTGCTGCTGCTGCTGGCACGAGCTCACTGAGCTAAACGATCCTTCCATGCCTACTGGAGAACTTAAATCACACTACAGCGTTGAGAGAAAGTCCGCAGCAATTACAGCCGAGGCAAGAGAAAGCTGCGTGGTAGAACTAGTTGGGACATACAAGTGTGCACCTTCTGGTTAACATGTGCTGCGATACTTAAGTGCGTACTCTCTTGTTGATACTTCCAGGAGTCAGATGTGGGATGTGACACTTTCCTGGAGCCAGACAAGGATATCTGGGCACCGTGAACTCAGAAGAGAGTATCCATAGATCTGCCTTGTGAGTTCTTTTGATGTGCAGTGCATTGCCGTCTGTCTGTTTCCCTGAATCATGACATTTGTTGAATTGGACATTTTCTCAGGAAGAAATCTTGACTCTCATCCTGAGTTTTATCCCCTAACAGATTATGCTTGTTGAGCATGTTTGTCATAGGTTATGTGGCTCATGGTGGATACACTTCCCTGGCATGTTCCATCATCTTCATTGTTAAGAGCTTAGACTGTAGCCTCTGTTGTCTGGTTTCAACTCTTAGCTCTGTTGCTTCCTGATTAAAATCTGTTCAATACAGTATTTTTAACTTATAAAATGAGAACATTACAAAGTTTCTTCCTATTGGCTGTGACAAAAATCGTTTTAGTGTATTTGAAGTACTTGGAGCAAATTTGACAGGTCTCGGAAGCCAAATAAATGTATTGTTGTGATTGTTGTATTTATTCCTTAACTAATATGTCCCTAAAATTACTCTCTTTTTAAAAAAGATTAGACCTAATGGTGTCCAAAATTTAGGAGGGGGCTGCCATTGGGCTAGACATCTTTTAATGAAACTAAATTGTGTTAACAGCACAATGTGATATTACGTTCATTTTTTAAATGCCATGCTTTTAAGTCATTCTCTGCCTTGTTTGGACTATCATAAATATTAATTAGTTAAATATTACTTAAACATAATTAGCAGACTGCAATGCTTCCTTTCATGGGAATCACTCACCTTTCTGTCTTAGCCTCTTTATAGTTAGTCTGTTTGTGTTGATATCATTGCTCAAGCATGCAGATATCTTGGCACCAGCAAGTGTATAACATCCTGTAAGAAGAGGCCTAGATAAGAAATGTTTTGAAAGTAAAGGAAACATATGCAGAATGTTGCTTTCCATGATGTACTGTAAGAGGTGCTTGTTAGGTGGATGGGTAGAGAAGTTCTTCATCTGGCAATGGTGGTAGCTCTCTAGGTAAGAAACGTATAGTTGGTCAATCTGCTAGAAACTTGGTCATAGGATCTATATGGCAAGATACATATTTTAATTTGTTCAGCCAACATGCGATACATACTTCCTAAATGGTAATGGAGAAGTGGTATCTTTACGAGGCTTTTCAGGTACAGGGCTGAACCCCCAGGGATCCCTGAAGTGGGATAGAGGCACTCAGCAGAGTTACCAGTGTGGTGAGATCTGTCTACTCTTTCCAGCTTCCCACACACAGGCCAGTGGTACCGTGCCGTGTGTGCCAAACTGTTTTTAATTGTGCCTTACTCTTACAGAGCAGCCTGTCTGTGCTTGTCTTTGTACTCCCCCTGCTTTCTGTAGGGGAAAAAAATCAAAACAAAATATGTTCTCTACTACCCAGACATCTGAAGCACGAGGGAAGCCACTTATTTCAATTGGGGACTTAGATATTCTACTCACGAGTCTGTTTGGTGTGTGATTAAGAAACAGACAATGTCACTGCGCTGTGGGCTAAATGAGATTTCTGTGTCATTCTCAAATAGAGCTGGCATATTTGTGGTACTGTTCAGGCAAGTCCTTCCATTTTCACGTTACAATTCACTTTTCCAACACTTCCTAATTCATATCTCATTTACCTAAATACAGCTGAGAGTCATGGAGCTCCGAGGGGCTTTCCCCAAAGCACTGATGATGTGGACATGTACAGGCCTTTGGTAGCCTCAAAGATGAGTTTGAAGTCTATACAAGTCATTGCTTGCCACCCAATCCACTCATCCGCCACTGTTTCTCTTCAGATACAGGCGGGCCTCTCACGGATAACAGCCAGCCAAAGTATATCAAGTTGCAGTGAGACTAGACTCCTCCTCTTGTGTTAAGGATGGATGAGGCAATCCAAGAGGAGGAATGGGCCCCCAAAGGCAGGCAGCAGAGTCAGAGACATTCCCTGCTCTCACTGCTGGGAATCTTACAAGAAAGACACAACCGTAACGTAAGTGCAGAGGTCCTAGGCCAGTCCCACGCAGGCTCCCTGGTTGTCAGTTCAGTCACTGTGAGCCCCTGTGAGCCTTCTCATGATCTTGTGGGTTCACATCGGGGCTAATGAGCAAATGGGGCTTTTCCTTTCAGGAACAATTGGCCTGAAACATTTTGGGTAGTGTCTTTTTGTTTGTTTTTTTCATGCCATATATTTTGGTCATTTTCTTCTTCCCCCAATTTCTCCATTCCTTCTGGATTCTTCCCGCATTCCTACCCACCCAACTTTATGTTCTTTATTTTCTCTTTCTCTCCAAAACAACAACAAAAACAAACACATGCATAACACACACACACACACACACACACACACACACACACACGACAGAGAGAGACTAAAATCAAAATAAACAAGTAAAAACACCATAAAACAACAACAACAACAAAATGCTCAAGCAAAGCAAAAATGAGACAAAATTCTACAAAAATACTATTAAGTTTGTTTTGTTTTGCCCAGCTACTTTTGGGCATGGGGCCTTCCCTAAGGTATGGGTTGATATACCCAGTGAGACTTCACTGAACAAAACTGACTTTTCCCTCTGCCAGCAAGCATCAGTTGCATATAACTTCTTGGTTAGATGTGGTAGCCCATGTCCACTTCTCCTTTCAATGCTGTGACTCTGTTTATCTTGAACCTGTGCATGCCTTGTATGGGCTGCAGTCTTGAATACTCCTGAGAGCTTGTATGGACATCAGTCTTGTTGTGTCAGGAAGAGGCTGTTTCCTTGAAGTCATCCATCACTTCTGGCTCTTAAAAAAAAATCTTTCCACCCTTTCTTCTGCATAGATCACTGAGTCTTGCTTGAGAGGAAGGCTTTGATGAAGACATCCCATTTAGGAGTAGGTGCTCCAAAGTCTCTCACTCCCTGACAATGTCCAGCTGTCTATCACTTTGTTACTTCCCATCTACTACACAGGCAACATCTATCTTTTTTTATATTTACTTTATTAATCTGATCCATGAGTACAGCAGAATGTCATTTCAGTCATTTTATTGATTTTTTTTTCTTTTTAAAACAGTAGTAGTTTCCCCCTAGGTCCCTGGCCTATCTAGTCTCAGGTTCTTGGTCACTCAAGTGGTATCAGATAAGGACTTGATCTCATGGAGTAGGCCTTTACTCAAATCAGATATTGGTTGGTCACTCCCACAAGCTTTTTGCCCCCATTGCACTATCGTATTATATCTTGCATACAAGACACCGTTGTAGATCAAAGAGATTGTGGCTACCTTCATATTTATATTTCTCTATTGGTAGCCTATTGCTTTCCTGTACCAAAGAGACTAGAAAGTATGGGTGAAGGCTCTCTGTAGACACCAGCTTGACTTCTGCATGTTCAATGAGCTGTGTAGGTGTTTTCTTTAGCGATGAGACCTTGCTGCCAGATTGTGGAGAGCAACCTATAGTCCTAGCAACAGTTTCCAGATTCCATGGGCAGTGTCTCACACCTAGGAAAAAAATTCTATGGTTCAGAACAACAAATTTTGAGTTCATGTCAAGACTAAGTCATTGTATTTGCTAATGCATCCCTAAAAAGTTGGGTCAGAGAGGATAATGTTTTCAGATACAAGGAAATGATTCTTCTATATCATCCAGAGAATCAGAACGTAGCATTTCTTAGAAGCTTTGTGATACAGAGGACGCCTGTAGTACATGGTTTTATGAGCTTTCTATCACACATATAATCTGTGTGAATTCTTGTGCTGCTGAATTAAATCCTACCAGGCTCTATAGGACATTGATGACTCTATTAAGACTATGCCACTATTATAGCTTTAATAATTCTGGCTGGGTAGCTCTGTACACATCTATATTCATCACAAGGAGAGTACATATAAAAGAGCACCAGCCTTACTTACCTTGACATCGCTCCTTGTCTTTCCATAATGGCTTTTGTACGCTAGCCACCCACTAAATGTTGGTTAAACTAATTAATTAAGCACAAGGAGGAAAAAGGCAGATTCAGCTAGCTTTTCAGATGCATCTACTCAATTCTTAAACCTGATGTTGCACCAGAGAATGTGGTTTGAATACATAATCAAGTGGAGATTTTAATTTGAATTTATCTCCAAGCTCAGCTTTCTCTTCTTAGAAAGAGAATCTGTCCTAGAAAAGGAATCACAGTGTTCACCTCCAAATTCATCTCTCCTAAGTAAGACACCTGAGAAGGAGCATGGGGATGACCTCACCACCCTTGCTTAGCTTTTTGGGGGGATGCACATTTTTGATTTTTCCCTTTTCTTGAAAAATTCATCATCTAAATGTAGAATAGACTATAGCATTGTTTTAGCAGATGTTTTTTGCATAAGAAACTATGTGAAATCACTAGGTAGGTGGTAAGCCTGAAACTCTGGTTATGCAGCTTGTTCAAGGTGTTCCAGAATAGGCTAGAAGTCCACACTGATAAGTAAAAGCCAATATCTATAACAAAATTGGGAACCTGGAACCCCAGTCCTATAGTGCAGAGAATTGCAAGCAGTGGGTTATGTTAGACTATGTAGGGAAACGGGTGAGAAAGCAGGACAAAGAGACCCAGGGAGGACTCTGGGCTGGTGACATGGCCCATGAAAGGCAAAGGAGGCCTTTGTCCTCTGTTGCTAGGGGGTCAGCAAGGAGATCTAGTCTACGCAGAGAAATAGCAGACAGGAAGACAGAACACTGAAGCCTATCAAGCCTCAGGTGTGCTACAATTTCCATTAACTGTCCTCGTGTGTGAATTTATAATAATGTTCATTTTTAAAGTTTACTTTTAGTTATGGCATTATTATTATTATTATTACTATTATTATTACTATTATTATATTTGTGTGTTGCTATCAAGCTTCAGGCATGATTAAAACTCCTGTTAACTGTGTTTCCTGTATGACTTTGCATTACTTTTCATCCTTTTTTATTAGATTTCCCTTTTTAACATGTTTTTATTTGAGAATTTCATACAACATAGTTTGACCTTATACTTTCTCTGACCCCTACATCCTCCCAGATCTTCCTCCATTTCCTTACCCCTAAGTGTATGTTCTTTCTCTTTATTTTAAAAAAGAAGAAAAAAAATCACAGAGTCCCATTTCTGTTGGCTGACTACTACTAAGTATGGGTGGATATACCCAGTGTCACTCCATTGATGACAAATGACTTCTCCTGTCCCAGAAACTACAGGTTACAAACGTTTTCTTGACTAGAGGTGGTATTTGTATCTACTTCCCCTTCTCTGTGCTGTGGTTTACATCTGACTTGAACTTGTGTAGTTCCTGGACATGCTCTCACAGTCGCTGTGAGTTCCCATCAGTCCTGTTTTATCTGCACAGTGTTGTTTCCTTGAAGCCATCTATCACCTCTGGCGCTCACAGCCTTTCTGTTCTGTCTTCTGAATAGATTCCCCGAGCCTTGAGGGGAGAGGCATGATGTAGCTGCTTCATTTGTGGCTGATTCTTCTAAAGTCTCTCGTTCTTTGCACTCGGTCCAGTTTTAATTACCCTAGTGCAAGAGGAAGCTTCTCTGATTAGGGTTCAGGGACATATTGGTCATCTGTCATACGTATACACTTATCTTCTATTGAAGAAAGTTGAATTTTAGTTCTTAACGTTATTTTGTGTGTGTGTGTGTGTGTGTGTGTGTGTGTGTGTGTGCGCACATGGGTGTGTAGGTATGTGTGTGAGATATACATGTGACATAACACTGTTATGGATGTCAGAATACAGCCTTCCAGAGTTGGTTCCCTCCTTCCATGTCTACGTGGGTTCTGGGTTCTGGGAATCAAACTCAGATCATCAAGATTTTATGGAAAGTTTATTCATTGAATCATCTGGCTGGCCCTTCATTTCTTTATTGCTATTTTCTGACATCATCAGGTGAAGGGCTTATGCTTTCCTTTAAAATAGCAGTAAAAAGAGGTTTTTACCAGAATATCTTAGAATGACTTAGGAGTTGACTAATTTATTCATTTAAATCATTCTCAGACATCGAAGCTTCTCACTCCCAGTGAGGTGATGTGTCTGAGACAGTCTGTCTAAAGCAGTCTTTAACTTAACTTGTGGATACCTTGTTAAGGGTGAATGCCAGTGTGGTTTTTAAAAACAGTATAAATAACCGCTCCTCATTTTACAAATGACATTAAAAACCCGAAGGACATTGAGATATGCATCCTGGTGCTGTTGCCTGTAACAGTGCGTGGAATGCACACTCTGATCATACTATATTTTATTTTAAAAAAATGTTTCTGGAATTCCCATGTGGGTTGGGCAGGTAGGCAGGTGTGGTCTGTAATCAGACAGATGGATGGATAAAAATTGGAGGCTACTACAGTTATTGAACTTCAAGGCACCCATGAAAGGAAAGAAAGGTGAGTCTGTGTGGTCGGAAACTTTGATCTCGTAAGGTAGCAGGGACATCATTTTTGCCAGTCTGGACTTCATGCTGAGTCACTGGCAGAATGTTGGTGCCTGGGACAGAAGGCAGCGGGGCTGGTCCATGCTGAGGGTGATGCCACGGAGTTCTGTGAAATCATGAGTTCTGAGATGGGAAGGTGCACTGTTTCTGAATATGCCCATCTGTTAGCTGAATATGCTGCGGTGTACTGCCCGGCAAAACCAAAGAAGGAAAGGACCTAAACCTCTCCTGCGCCTAAGTCACCTTTTCGTGCTTCTGCTCTATTGACTTCCATGAAGGAGAGATGCTCTGAGGTGGTAGAATACTTGCATATTTTTTTAACATCTTTGTCCATCCTGTTTTATTTTCCTTTGATATGTTGAAACCTTAAAGGGATGACTCCATGATGCAAATTTAATGGATAGCTCTCTTCTTGTCCTTGATACCAAAGTTACAAACAAGATGCCTTTTATGTTGTGATTCCGAGGGATAATTAACTCAGGAAATGAACTAGGATCATTTCCCTCTGCTGTCTGCTAATTTTGAGTTCTATTGTGTTCTAGAATTCATAATATAAAAATCACAGTGAGTTCTGTTCAATGAATATGAAGGATATAGTACTTTTTCCAGGAAAGAAAACAGAGAAAAAAAAAAAAAAACTACAACTCAGAAAACAAATAGATACTCAGATCACGTTGAGAGTCATTTGTTTTATTTTTGTCTGTTTGCTGTTCAACTAATTTCCTTCTAAAATATGTACCTGGGCTCTCTGTTAGGCTTTTTAATCAGGTGAAAAGCATGGGTTTTGCTCATTCTTCCAGTTTGTAACATTTAGTCATAATGTGCACAACATCAAAACCTCACAAGGGAAATGTGCAATGACTGTGTGAAACTTGGGAATAAGAATATAAACAAATCTATTGCCAGGAACTTATTGTCATGATTCAAGCATGGGCTAAATAACCTGTTCCAAGACCACACATGCTATTCATCAAGATTTTCTAAGACTATGTCCTCTTTCTGAACTGATTGAAGCGTGCTAAAAACTTGGGGGTCTGTAAGGAGCAAACCTTTTCATGCTCACAGCTCCAGAATTACTCTTGAGAGCATGTAACCTTGGCAAAGGTTAGTCACCTTCTACCCCGGTCTCCCTAGGGCTCAGTGAGCAGGAACAGGGCTCTTTTGCCTTTGTCTTTCTCAGAGGTACATGCAGCCAACACAGCTGTCTTTATCTCACAGCCCACAGAGTTGACTGTACAACTGCAAGTGTGGGACTTCTCTGTGCTTTTCATATAGCGTATTTCTTGTTAGTTAAAAAAAGAAGAAGAAGAAAGAGAAAGCTTGGATGGCTCAGTGGCACAAGAGTTGTAGCCTGTGCAAGGCCCTAGACTCAAGGTCCATGCCGTGTGGTGAGTCAAGCCAGCTACACTGGCTATTTTTTTTTTTTCAACTACAGCAAATGTTAACCCTTAAAATGACTTCTAGATAAATTTAATTTTTGGTAGAGTTAATAAGAGTGGATATTTAACATGTTAAAACAATTTAATAAAAGCAATACCTTGTGAGAAGAAAAAGTACCTTGTATATTTACAAAGCAAATGGATGACAGAATTTGAGCTTTGTAACCTTTCCTAGCATATTCTGTAAACCTAACAATGTGATTTTATTCAGCACAGAGAATTTCTAAGGATTGAACATTGTAATAGCAGTAAATGAAAGACACTAAAAGTGTAAAATAAGTTATGCATATTCTTGACAATCATGTAGGTCTTGTGAAATTATTTATTGATTACAGAATTGCTTTTACTTAATTTTTAGGATTACAGTATAATAATTTCTCCCTTCCCTTTCTAACCCCCAAATTTTTACATATCAGACATAAGCATATTTTTTTATTTCTCTACTTAGACTATCTTGTTATATTGAAACAAAATATTATACATATAGAAGCTTAATCAAGTGGCCACTTGTGGTATAGTTAATAGTGCTTATTTATTGACATTAGTGTTCTTTTCTATGTATAAGATTGAGTATTATTGCCACCCTTTAACAGATAAAGCAAACAACTTCATGAACATTTATTCTTTAACAATTTTATTTTTAAGAAACTGAGGTAATCTGAAGAGTGCACAGTGGAGTTATTTTCCGTTGCTCAGTCATTTGTATTACATAATAATTGTATCCCCAATGAATGTTCTGAACCCTGAATAGTGTTAAAAATTATACAACAGGCATTTTTTTTTCTGGTCTAAGCTTCGTGGTCCCCACTAGACCCATGATACTGTGTGGTTGGATCTTAACGATAATCCAGAATGTCTGGGTCACCAAGAGTGAAAACGAGCTGCATGTCTGCCTCGAGAAAGCAAGATTACGGAGATAATCAAATGCATTTCCCAAGCAGGCCGGTTTCAGTTGGTGAGATAATGCCTTCCCCTCTCACCTTAATCTCATACAAAAGAAGCCAAATATTAACCAGTCAGTTACCTCAGTCCTGCTCTCCCCGGGCCCCCAGTTTACAGGGCAAATATTTGAAATGGCCAGTCCTTCTCGGTTTCTTAGGGGGTGGGGGTGTGTGGTCTGCTTTCCCTTTCTCTGTGTTTAGGGTCATCCTGTTGAGCGCAGCCCATTAGAACACTCACTCCGTGGAGTGGGAGGAAGTGCTGCTTGATGTTAAAATAGAAATAAAGCTGTTCGGGTCATTAAGCTAAGTTGCTGTAATCTGTCCTTTGACACAAGTCGCTAAGTGCTGAGCTTTGTTAAGACAAAAGTGTGTTTGAAGAGGTTTCCGTAAAAACGTCATCTCTAGATTGTCAGATGTTTACTATGTTGTGGGAAAAATCCATACAACAGTTTGTCACCATATCAAAACCTCAGCGTCAGTCTATATTTGTAGAAGGAAAGAATTCCCTTATGCTTCTATTTCATTTTACTTTGTAACTCAGGATTTTAATAGAAAAAGCAGAAACCTACCGTGTTTTTGGAAAAAAATAATTGCTGTATTTGGTCAATAAATCAGAATTTCTGGAAGAGAATTTTCTTTTTACTTCGTCATTATAACTATTATACACATTATTAAAATCTTTGGGAAGCATATTTTGCAACTGACTGGTATCTGGTGTGCTCTGTTCTAGAGATCTGAATCTTTCCCTTTGGAAACCATGAGTCTTGTCTTATTTTTTTGACTGTTATTGTGATAAAATACTCTGACCAGAACAACTTGAGGGAGAAAGATTTCATTTCTGCTTGTAGTTCTGGCTACCCGCCATTGTGGGAAGTCACAGAGGCAGGGCTTGAGGGAGCGGTGTACATAATATCTGCCCCCAGTAAGAGGCAGAGATGAAGGAATGCATGCATGTTGGCACTCCAGTCATTTTTCCCTACCAAGGACCCTCTTCCTAGGACATGAGAGATCCGAACCTGTGTTAAGATTAGCCTTCCTCCAACAATAAATGTAATCAAGATAATCACAAATGCTTGCCCACATTCCCATCTTCCCGGGTGATTCCAGGATTTGTCAAGTTCACCATTAGCATTTATGTCTCTACTGACTGTGGAGACATTAGTCTGCTGTTTAGTAGAGAGGAATATGGTCCTTAGATCCATGAAAAACTAGAGAAGGAAGCCAAAACCCAATATTCCCAAGCTTTAGGACCTTACATAAGTAACTGAAACTCTACACCTCAGTGTCCCCATACTTAAAATGTTTACGTAGCACCTATCTTATATTACTTAGAGAATGAGTGGTGAATGCAAACTATTTGGCAAAATACCTCAGTGCTGCAGAGAAGGCTGTCAGTGAAGTGCCTGGTACCTGTGTCCCCAGCACCAATGTAAAAAGCCAAGAGTGACAGCATGCCTCTGTCACCACAGCCTGGAGGAGGTGAAGCCAGGACAGTTGCTGAGGCTCAGTGGCCACCTTAGTCTAGCTAAATCTATGACTTCAAAGTCACTGAGAGGCCATGCCTTAATATAAGACAAGGGTCGAGAGCAACCTAGGAAAGCCAACTGAAGACTACTTTAGGCAACAAAATGAAACTCTGTAAACTTGACCTCGTCAGTATCGTTCATAATGCTGTCTCCCCAGACACAGCATTGCACATTGTACAGGGGTTTCTGCAGTGTCTTCTAGACATGATATCAAATTACATGATGGAAAAAAGTACCCTTGAAAATGTGTCCACTTCAACAACAGAGGAGAATCAGAAGATTAAATGTAGCAATTCAAAGTGCCAGACAGGTCACCTTCTTTGACCCTGGATATAATTTAAGCCCAGTCTACGTTCCACTGTGTGAAGTATGAACTAATTGTGCATGTCATAGCAAGTTCTTCAAGAAGAGAGAAGGAGCTGCCTTTCCCCTATTTGAGAGGAGCGAAGGGAAGGGAAGCGGAGACGTGGCCTCTGGAGAGCTGTGTGCAAGTTTGCTTCTGGCTAAAAGTTAATGATCAATCGCTTGTGTTCTGAGCTCTGAGTCCCCAACAAGCGGCTAATGCAGCTTTTCTCTCTCTCCAGGTAACTTTAAATTTCTACAAACTGTGCTCATGTTGGCTCTGGTAGATTATAGGCATGTCTCTTTTTGTTCTTTTCATTCTTTTTCATGTTTTAAGATTATTGAAAGTTGAGTTAAAACTCATAAATGTTGCCTCATGGAAAAGTACTTGATTTCTGAAGTGGACTGAATTGAGGCTAATGAGAGATTGTGAGCTTGGGGTAGCAAAGAGAATTTTTAAATGTTCTATAAAAGTTATTATTGTGGTTCTTAGCCCTCCTGGCTGAAAGATAAACTAATCATAATTATTTAAAAGAATACCTCACAGTATGTAGCCTGCCAAGTTTTGGTTTGGAGGAAAGGTTTTAAATCATCAGTACCAAATTTTTGAAAATAAGAGTGATTCTTTACTCACTAAAATTCTATTTGTACCTTATGTTATCTAACAATAAAGTGCCTTTTTCCCCTTATATAAGTTGTTGCATCTTATAAGTATGTGTGCTTGGCTAAAAAATAGTAAAATGAACTGTGTTAGTTTGAGTATGCAGGTGAGGTAAGTTGGCTCCTAAATGTTTGGTTGGTATGATGGAAGAGAGGAGGTGATTTCTATTTCGGGTGGTACTTCTACAAAAGTATTGTTGTGACTAAAGACCTTGCCCATTAAATTTTCACGCTCAAAGCTAGCTGCTGAAGATGACAGTGTACACTCTGTGACCTTCAGAATCAGTTATTCTGCATTAAGTGTTCTTCATTGAGGGCACAGTTGCTCAGGCACAGGAGCACATGTTAGACAAATTCAGAGAGTTTTTGTTTCTGAAGTGTCTGCCCACTTGGTATCTTTATTCGACAAATATCTAAGGCCAAGAAAATTTGTGTTGGTTGGATTTAGACTCAAACCACATGAGCTTTGAATAGCATCAGCAGCTAGATATTTCTGTGATGCTACATATGTAGTTTTCCTTTGGTATTTTTCCTCAGCTGAAATTCAATGTCAGACAATGAACAATGATTTTGCAATTGAAATTTAGAGCTGGTAGGAATACAAACAAACATCCATTTTATACACCAGGAACAGGGTCCAGAGAGGGGACATAGCCATGTTATGGACAACGCTAGAACTAAAACAAGGCCTCTATTCATGGGTGACGAGTTGATGGTTTATTAGTCTACACTCACGCTGGTTTTGAAAGGGAAATCATGTGTTATTCCCTAGCCACTTTCCAGTTTGGAGCCGAGCTGGCAAAGCATGTACAGTTAAAGAGCAGGGGGCCGGTGATGTTTTCCGGTTCACCTTTGGCCTTATAAACCTTTATCAGTTTGACTTGGAAAACTGGATCTTGTCTATTTGCTTAGGTTTATTTAAGTTCCCCATACAAAAGGAGTTCCTCAGACTTAAAGATAAGAATATCGCCAGTCATTTTGATGCACACATAAACAACCTAGAGAAGTTTGCAATTTATAAGTTTTCAGGTGGCTGAAATTTCCTTAATTGAGGAAATTTAAGTTAGTGTTAAAATCAAAGTATACAGTAATAGTAATAGATGAATATTCAAACAAAGTTTGAAGTGATCCACATATAATCTGAAGATAGATTGATTATTTGCCATGATACTGTAAAATATTTTAGATTCTAATGACTAAGACTGTGTGTGTATCTGTGTGTGAGTTAGTGTCTCTTTGTGTGTCTGTGTCTCTGTCTGTCTGTGTGTCTGTGTCTCTGTGTCTGTCTGTGTGTCTGTGTCTCTGTGTATGTCTTTGTGTCTGTGTCTCTGTGTATGTCTGTGTGTCTGTGTCTCTGTGTATGTCTGTGTGTGTGCATGCCCACACATTTGTGTGTGGTGTGGAATGTTTGCAGCATGCTTGCGGGTACTCAGGTACACATTCATGTTCATGTGTGCAGAGGCAATGACAGGTGTGTAGAGTGCTTTCTCCCTTGATCTCCACGTGTCTTATTGAGAGACACAGTCTCTCACTGAACCAGAAGTTGGCCATTTTAACTAAGCTGACTGGACAACATCCTTGTGGAATCCCCCTGTCTCTACCTTCCAATACCAAGGTTACAGGCACACAGCCATACCTGATTTTAAACATGAATGCTGGGGATTCCATAGCAGGTTTTCACGTTTGCAGATCACGCATTCTTTTTCACCTAGACATCTCCCCAGCCTGAAGTTAGGTTGCTTTTGTTGTGGTTGCTTTTGTTGTTGTTGCTTTTTCTTTTGAGTTGGATATATTCACATTTCTTCTTATAGTTGTAGTATACTCTTCAATTAGCACGTAACTCGTGTCTACTCTGATGCACTGTGCCTTTTGTCATTTCCTGCTCAGTTTTCCATCACAAGTTTACACATCACGTGACCATCAAAAAGCTTATCTCTGTTTCTTTAGCCCGTTGATTAGACATGGATAAACTGAATTATGCACTGTTGACGTCTGTCAAGGTTCTCATAGACATTAAATAACATGGAGACACATAAGATTTCAGATTCTCTTCAAAACAAAACAAAACAAAACAAAAAAGCAATTGGGCATCAATGTCTTTGGGCAGAATGCAGGAGTTAGAGAACCTGGCTTTCACCCACTGACTTCTTAGATCGTAGGTGAATCACATGACCTGTGAGAACCCCCATTACATTCCAAGAGTCAGGGCTCTAGCAGTTGGCAAGCTTGGCTTTCTTGATGCAGCCTGCCAAGCAGGCCAATTACAGAGCCTTGGACCTGGTATGCGATGCAGCCTTCCTGGCATTCCTAGGTCTGCCTGAACAAAGCTGCATCAGGTGGGTGGCTTAGACCCTCTGAAAACTCTTCTCATTCCATTTTGGAGGCTGGCAGTGTGAAAGGAGGTGAAGGTAGGCGGGGCTGTATGTTCTTGTCTCCTCCAGTTCTGGCCTGACCTAGGCTTTGCTTGACTCACGGCCCTGTCATGCCAGTATATATACCTCAGTCTTCACATGACGCTCCCCCCCATATTCCAGGGATGCCTTCTTATAAGGACACCCCTCATGATGGCAAGCAACCAGCCCATGTGTTTAAAGCAGGCACATCTGCAGCAGCCTTGTGCTAGAATTTGCATGTAGAATATCCCTCGGAGCCCTGTGTGTTAGAAGCTTGTTCCTTGCTTGGCAGTGGAAGCTCCATGAGGTGTGGGTTAGTGGGACAAGTTTGGTTATGGTAGACATGCCCTTAAGGAGATAGTAAGATATAAGCCCCTCCTCTTCCTGACTTTACCTCTCCAGCCAGGAAGTGAGTGGTTTTGTTCTCCTATACGTGATGTGCAGTCACAAGCTCAAGGACAGGGCAGACTGATCATGGTCTACATTATCCAAACTATTAGGCAAAATATGTGTCCTGCCTTTGTAAGTTGATTATTGAGTTGTTTTTGAAATAGAAAGTTGACCAGTATACTTTGTTTCCAAATCATGACACACTATAAAGGAATTCCTGCTTTTCAGGAATGTAATCTAATCAGAAGATTCTCTGACCTTGATCCTGCCCGTCCCCAGATACATTCACTAGATCCCAGCGTCTCAAATACTAGCCCTTTAACATCAACTCATAGTCTACATCCTACCGAAATAAATGGAGAGACATGGAGTAGAGCCCAAGTTCCAGAATAAAATTCTTCTCCCCCTGTGGACCTCTGAAACCTTGGAAACCAGTGTTGTGAATCCCAGACTAAGATCAGGGGAGAGAAAGGCAAGACATTTATTCCAAAAAAGAGGAAGTTGAAAGGAAGGAAGGAAAAAAAGGAAGAAAGAAAGGTTTCACTAGTGTAGAGGAAGCTTGCAGCCCAGCAGAACAAAATCTAACAGTTATGCACAGGCATGGCACACTGTCTCCTGAGCCTGCCACAGGCGACTGTGGGCCTCAGTCCAGGGTCTCCAGTCTTGCTCAGTTCTGGACCCGAGCTCCATGGCCCTTCAGCCCTGTTTCTTCCATCCTTGGAGTCACCTCTGCCCCCTCATTCCTGGGTGTGGTTCTTCTCTCTCCAAACAAGAAGGCCCTGTGTCTGGAAGGGCAGCCATAGTTCTACCCCCTGTGTCTGGGAGCGCAGCCACAGGTCTACCCTCAGAGTTCTTCTTTCAGGTGGTTGTTTGTCCTTTGTCTTTGTTGCTTTCAGGGCAGGCTGGCAGTTTTTCTGATGGCTGGAAGAATTTCAAACATCTGACATCCATGTGTGCAGTTCAAGGGATGCAAGGTCCTCAGACAAGATGGTCCTTTATGCCTCTTTTCTTATATTCTTTACTATCTGTTTTGAATTTTAAATTTATACATTTCCTTGAATGTTTTGTTCTCATTTATTTCATTTTTTTGAGAGTTTTGTGTGATACATCTACTGTCTTTAAGATTTTTGAGGTTACAGGATCATAGAATTGC
This sequence comes from Peromyscus leucopus, assembly GCF_004664715.2. Lineage (NCBI taxonomy): Eukaryota > Metazoa > Chordata > Mammalia > Rodentia > Cricetidae > Peromyscus > Peromyscus leucopus. Next base: position 5,142,237 of record NC_051078.1, read on the forward strand.
ATCAATTTCTCTTCTCTTTAAACTTTCCCATATATCCCTCCTTGCTCTCTTTCAAATTCATGGCTTTGTTTTTTTAATTGTTGTTGCATTCTCTCTCTCTCTCTCTCTCTCTCTGTGTGTGTGTGTGTGTGTGTGTGTGTGTGTATGTTCCTAAATACATAAATACAACCTGCTCAATCTGTATAATGTAACTTGTATCTAAGTTTTCAGGGCTGACAGTTTGGTACTCAATAACCTGTAGGTGTGTGTTTTCCTAGGAAGTCTAAATCTCCCACCCCCAGTATTCCTAAGCTGCCTGTCGTTCTTCGTCTTGGGCTGAGACCTCTTGAGCTTTCCCTCTGTACACGTTATCATTTCTATTGGTGTCATCTGTGTTCAGCTCCTGTTCAGGAAGCCATGTTGGTGAGACTTTATCCCTGTCACCTCTGACATCACTAGGAGACATACTCTCAACAGTAATTGCTTCTGACTCCTGTTCTCCAATCAACCCTGAGCCTTAGGTACGGGAGCTGTGTTGGTGATGTATCAGTTGGAACTGGACCCCACAACTCTTCATGTTAGTTGGTTGTAGTTGTCGGCAATGGTCCCCTGTTCCACAGAGGAGTTTCCTTGTTGGGTGATGAGGACTACTCTGTGTGGGTATAAGGAAAAGTAGTTCTAATGTAGTTAGTGATTATGCTGGCTATTAAAATAGCCATTGTATGTTTTCCTCTAAGATTCATGACTTCACCAGCCCAGAGAGGTGACTAGGTTTCCAGGACCAGGCATGAATTCTCTCTTGTTGAAGAGGTCTTATGTCTAATTAGAGAGCTGTCAGTTAATGCCAAAGTGTGTGCCACTGCTACACTCTTAAGGTTGTTGTGCCATGCTAGCAGTGGTGGTTCCTGTGTGCCACATCTGGATAGAACTGTTCATTACTTCACCACCTTTGGAATCTCGCATGGTGCCTTGTGGTACCACAAAAGCTAGTCTCCAGGGAGAAAGCTGGTAGGATTAGTTCTAGCTCGGAGGCCTCTGGGCTCTGCATCTAAGTTCCATAGTGTCTTCGGCATTAAGGATTTCTCTTACACCTTTGAGGGCCAGCAAAGGGCAATAGGAATCACTTGTGATGTTTTTGGAATCTCTTGGACTCCTCTGACCAACAACCCAAAAGGGGCCTTTTCACACCTGGTGTTTTGGCTATAAGCACATTTTACCACTCCCAATGGATTTTTGGTCTTCAAACTTGCAGGGCAAGTGCCTGACTGACTGAGCTATCCTTCCAGCTCTAATTATGTATCACTTTTATTTTTTATTAAAACATTAATTATACACATTAGTGGATTCCAGTGTCTTTTCCCACCCTGCCTTCTAGTCCCTCCACCTCCACACCTTATCTGATTCCTGGGAACCATGATTCTACACTCAGGTTCATGATTTTTAACTTGCAAAGGCAAGTGGGGGTGCAAGGCATATGTTCTTTCCTTGGTTACGTCACTTAGCTTAACGCAAAAGACAGGATTTCATTGTTTTCTGTGGCCTGACTAAATAATACTGTACACATGCTACAGTAAACACTGGCAGGCAGGTGTGTCTTTATTGACCTGATTTCATCTCCCTCAGCTGCACACTATCAAGTGGGCTGGTGGGTTCCATCTATCTACTTTTACTTTGGGGAGGTGCTTCTGTCCTGTTCTTCCACGTGGAGGGGTCATTGAGGGGTCCTTTCACACTGCCAGTTGATTGTCCTTCACTAATCCAATACTCTTTGTTACTCACTAATTTTAAGTTGTTACATAATAGCAATTCTAAGTGGGTAGGAGAATAACTCAGCCCAGCTTTGGCTAGATTCTGTGACTGACTCAGGATACTTGGGCGCATCCATTTTATTCCTATACAAAGGAAAATAATAATAATTAAATAAAAAAAAATCCACTGCATGAGTCGGTGGACCTTCTCAGTGTCTCTGTCCAGCCAGCCCCCTGTGAAGTGTTTGTGTTTTTCTATACTGTGTATGTAAGTTGTGCCAGAAGCAGTTCTTCGGTACAGATGTGCACATCTGGAGGGAAATGAGTGGTTGTAGGTTATTCCAAGTTTTGAGTCATAGGCTCTTTTTTTTCCTTCCTTTTATCTTAAGAGAGAGGTCACATGTACTAGGTCATGTACTAGTTTGGAGCTGTGGAAATCCAGGCGTCATTCTGATTTCCATGTGCAGCCCCGCCCACGTCCTCTTGGCTGAACTGTTTGTTTTTGTTTTGTTTTGTTAATTGTCCTGTGTGCTTGTGACCTTCAGGAGGACATGAGGACTTGGAAAGCAAGGGCAGGTGAGTACCGGGCTCATACCAGTAGCAGTCTTTCTAATCTTCCATCTTCACAGAGCAGTTAACCTCCTTCTGCTGTTTGGATGTGAGCTTCACTGACAGCCTCCAGGCTCCAGCAGATCACGGTTTCACAACACTGCTTCTGTTCTGTGTCAGGGCAGTAGAAATGTCCATCAGTACTTAATTTGGTTTTCTCTGTTCAGCTTTGATTTTGCTTACAGCAGAGGAGTTACCGCCAAATGTAAATGTATAGACTTTCACGATCTGGCGGCTGATTTTTGACTAAACCTAGATAGAATGAATCTGCAGTGGTCGGCACCACAGTTTTCTATGTTTCTATTGGATGTAGTTGATTTGAATTCTCATTGTGGGGTTTGACAAAATGATATCCTTATATAAAAGTCAAAGAACCATATTTGTATTTTCCCTAGATGGACGGGTGTATCGCAGCTCTACAAAGATAATTCTGCTTTCATGCTTTGCAACAGCCTGAGAATTTGAATTCAGCTAATTGTCTTTGGTTTGATTCAGTCACTTGAACCAAAGATTTAATGAAGCCATGGAGCTCTATATCATAAAACATAAAAGACTTGATCTGACTTGAATGTTTCAGGCAAAACTTCCTCTTCTTTATCACCCTTGTCTTAAAACTTACAAGGCTCTTAGAAGATTCAGGACATGGAACAGTGTAAGAGACCATCTGAGTGGCTTTGCTGGTTGACATTTCCACATACAACGAAGCCTATGTGTTGGACAGAAATTTTAGCATTTTGCTTCTGAGTGTAGAAGGACATTTGCCAAAACAGATGAGTTTGTATTGGCAAAATGAGTGTCGAGCTGTTCTCTCTGACAGTAATTGGCAGGTAGATTTAGTTATTTCTTGAGGCTAGTTCAAAAGTGCACTATAATGCGTGTCATCAATATATGCAGAATGAATACTGGATCTGAGAATCCCGCCATACTGAGCCCAGTTTAGTACTACGTCATTGATGTAGTGTATCATTTATAGGCCATGCACACTGTCGGTTATGCCACTGACATAAACTATTCACAAAATGAGAGATTTTGCTTTACTCGTGGCTTAACAAGTTTCAGTTCATGTGTTTTTTGGTACTATGACTTTGACTTCAGCTGAAACAGAAAATTATGGCAGGACGCATTGTGGAGAAAACTCTCTTGTCTCAAGGCAGCAGAAAATGGGGAGGGATAGTCAGGCAAGGGGGCCAGAGGGAGAGGGAGAGAAGAGAGAATGAAAGGAAATGGCTGGATTCCAATGTCTTTAAGATGTTCACAGTATTTTAATGTTCTACGAGGTTGGGTCTCCCACATCCCCACCACCTACTATTAGCCTCTTGACCTTGAAACTAAGCTTTCCATATATAAAATACTGGGGAACTCAATATATAAACCATAAGACTAGTGAATATAAGTTCTTTCACTTGTAATCCCCAGTACATTCAGTGTTTGTTAGCAATAAAATAATTTGTATCGGTATGTAATATATTCATTTTTTCCTCCTTAGTATATTCTAAAAGCCATAGACACATTGAATATCTTTCTCATAAAAGCCAAGAGGAAATGGACAAAAATAATGGAAAAATCACAAAGCTTATTTCTTACACACCCAATAGAATATTGGATAACTTTTATAAAAATGTTATATGTGTACTTTGTGTGCCAATCTCTCCAAGTGACTGACTTTAAGCTCTAATGGCCTTGGTGGTAATCTTTGTTGGGCACCACTGGTAACTAACTAGAAGAGGGAGCCACTGTATCCATGAAGAACATCACCCCTCTCACAAGAACCTTAGGAGACATTCCTGTTGGGTGTTTTTTTTTTTTTTTTCTCTCATCTTGTCATCTTAGTAAATCATTTCATCATTTCAGGTTAAGCCAATGGAATCATGATCAGCTTGGCTGTGTAGTTACACTATTCTATACAAGCATTATTATAGACCAGCTTTCCTCAACCAGTTTGATAAGAAAATTATATCCTCATGTCATTTTTCTTAGACCATGAAACACTCACCTTATATATTGAGCTAACTTTTCTCCTGTGCACCAAAGTATAATATTTACATTACAGAAGTAAGACAGAAGCCACTGAAGCCATTTTCTCTTTCTGATGGTACAGTCAGCTCAAGTGGAGATAAGCTTCTCTTGAGACCTATAACACCTTTTTGCATATCTGTTGTTATCTCCCAAGCAACTATGCATGGAATGAAGACATGGGCCCCGGGTCCTTCCATGACTGTGAGTTTAGTATGACCAACCCAACTCCCTCCAGCAAGGGCTGATTTTATAAGTCTTGTGGATGAAATGGTAGAATCGAGGCTTCTTTTCTGTGGCAGAACTTCAGCAATAGAACTCTCCAAGGTGACCGATCACTCAGATCACCAGGCACAAGGAACTCAGATTATATACGAACTGGTGTTGACATTTGAGTGACGTAGTCAGCGAGTGAGACCAGCAGTTATTCTGAACTGTGTTGATACTTGGTGTCAGGGCACCAAGGTTATCTCCACTGCTGATAGGTCTGCTTGGGCAAGGTAAAGTCACACGTCTTGTTATTGTTCTCTACAGTGAGAGACACTGTGTGCAAAGGCTAGAGAGAAGAGAATAATGGGGAAATAACACCAGGAGCCTGTGTTCCTGTTACTGAAACATCAGAATTTAGGCAAGGAATCCAATTAGCATCTGGAGGGCAATTCAGCAGCCCACAGAGGGGTCATGTTTGACAGAGAATGATATGACTTCAAGATATCCTAAACCAAACTTGCATGTGATGGGACCAAAAAGAACTCAAGTACTTGAGAGGGCTGGGAAGGCCCAGAAATAGTAAGTTATACTTCTCTCAGAGAGTGGAATGCTGATCTTTTCAGGATTACTTGCCTGTACCTTAACGTGCCTGGGTCATCAAGGATGACTGTGGAACCAGCCTCATATCTTTCATGATTCAGAAGATGAGCTGAGGTTCCTTAGTGGGGGTTTTGTGTGTGTGTGTGTGTGTGTGTGTGTGTGTGTGTGTGTGTGTGTGTGTGTGAGAGAGAGAGAGAGAGAGAGAGAGAGAGAAAGAGAGAGAGAGAGAAGGATCAGAATATACCTTTGATGCCTGGTAAGTGAAAACAGGCTCAACCATACAATTCTTCTCAAAGGGCTACATGATTCATGTCTACTACTGACTCATTCATTGGCTACAGTGTTAGATAGAATATTCATGTTCTCCAAATTTGTGTTGCCATCTATACTGTCCTAAGTGATGGTATTTGAAGATGGAGCTGTTGGAAGGTAATTGAGTCATGAAGGAAGACTCTGGTCTGGTGACATTAGTGTTCTCATAAGGACTCTTGAGGTCTTGATCTCCATCAGTCCTTTCTTGAGCCATGGAAAACAGATGATCCCACTGGGAGACATCCCCCACCAGAAGCCTTCCACACTGAAAACCTGACCTAGGCCTCCAGCTACTGGATCTGGGAGAAAATCAGTTTGCATTGTTGAAGCTACCCAGTCTGTTGAACTATGTTACCACAGCTTGAGTAAGCTAATAAAAGAAATCACATGGCCAAACCCTAGAGTAAATATAAAAGCAAATGGAGCTATTTCAAGAGGCAGATGTAAGAGAGGGAAATTCGTGGCCTGTTTTCCAATCAGCCATAATTGCACCATAGTCTGAATAAACAGAATCCATGATGCAATGGCATTTGAGTAGCCTTTGTAGATTAACAAATGATACTTTATTTTATACATACTAATGAGTGAAATTTAACCCTATACAAAATACATAACTTGGGGTCAGGAGTTCTGAGGTTTCCTTGGTTCTTTCTAATTCTCGCATTTATTAAATGCGTCTTAAGATCATTACATACTTTACTAAATTTGCATTCTGAATCATATTTCCTACTGCATATGTACATAAAATTAAATTACAATGCAAGGTAAATATTCATTAAAACATTCTCCCCATATACTGTTCCAAACCTATGATAGCTATGATTTCATTGCTGGTTGACCTTCAGGCAAATTGTCAAGAAATTTATGAAGGCAGTGGTATGAATATGTGTACCCGGGTGTCTCTTGGGCAAACGATGACTCACGGCTTTCTTGTTCCTGAAATGATTAAGCCTCAAACCTCAAGCTGACAGCAGAAGCACGGTGCAGATGGATGGTCTCAGTGACTAAGGACTGGCAGTTTGGTTCTGATTTATTATGCTTCTGGGTAAAAACAATTTGCTTCATTTTAAAAGCATTTTACTATGCTCTTTCAGTAATTGAATGAAAAACTTAAATTTCTTTTTTATTGAGGACATGTGCAGTTTGAATAAACTAATGTTTTTAAATTAGATTTCTGTTTAGAAAAAAAGCACAGTTTCAGTTGTTTTATAGTATAGTGACATAATTTTCTTTCTTTTCTATTTAAAAAAGTGTCAAGTAACTCCTGATTTTTTATTATATTAACAGTAAGGTATTACTCATATGAAGGCTACTTAGCAGTTACAGAGTTTTGTTAATTTATCCAAGTCCATTATTGTACTTTAAGAAAATTATAGACAATTAGGCACAACTCTTACTAACTGAAATTATAATTTCTGTAGAGCAAAAACACAAGAAACCACTTTTTTTTTCTCCTTGAGAGTGCTTTGGATTATAATAATATTTTGAAAATTTAAGAAATAAAACATGCCACATTAACTTACTACTGTGTTCTTCCCCTTCCTACCACCTCTCCTTTTCTTCCTTTCCATATCTTTCTCTCTCTCCTTTCTTTCCTTCCTGTCTTTCTTTCTTACCATCTTTATTTTAGCGAGGGTCATATGTGGTCAAGACTGGCCTTGAACTCACTGTACACTCAAGGATGATCTTGAACTTCTGACTTTCATGTTTCTACTCCCAGGTGTTAAAGTTAATAGCGTATGTGCTGTCATGTCCAATTTACATGGTGTAGAAGGAGATCACATGTAGGGTTCTGTGCATGCTAGACAAGTACTATACAGATTTATATAAGTAATTTGCATTTTCCTCATGGCAGAAGTATCTAATAAAAAATTGTGATTTTTTTTCATCATTTGAATTTTCAGTGGAATCTTCGATTTTTAAGAAACTCTGCTTTTTGTTTTCTTTATTAACTACAGTGTAATTTCTACTAAAAGCATAAATTCAGAAATTATGTGGAAGTTGATAGGTCTAGCAGATCATTAATCTATAGACCCTGGCTCTATTGGAAATTCTAACATCCATGCTGGAAATATCTGAGGCCACATAGCATGGATTTGGGGGAATGACCTTAGTGAAGTCTCTGTTTATTTATTTATTTATTTTTTTTGGTTTTTCGAGACAGGGTTTCTCTGTGTAGCTTTGCGCCTTTCCTGGAGCTCACTTGGTAGCCCAGGCTGGCCTCGAACTCACAGAGATCCGCCTGGCTCTGCCTCCCGAGTGCTGGGATTAAAGGCGTGCGCCACCAACGCCCGGCGAAGTCTCTGTTTAAACACTCATTATTAAAGCCGGTGGTTATTTGTAAAAGTTGCTACTCCCTGGAACTCACTCTAGGTTAAAGTGTCCTCTTCTAGACTCCCTGTCTTAATGAAAGATTTCACTGAGGCCCTAATTTCAAATGTCTGTCATCTGCTTAGCCCGTTTCCCACTGCTCCTTAGTATCCATTTCCCAAGGGTTGGTATGGTTCTAAGTCTTTGACGGTGCTCAGATCTGCCCTCTGTCTACTTTTCCCCGAGAAATCCTCAGTGCCTTGAATTTTCTAGAACACTACTGTGAAAGACGCCAAAGCTCTACCAGCGAGCAAACGCCTAGACAGTGACTGTAGGAGAATCTAAGTGGGTTGTCATAGCCTCTGTCCTCAGCCATTTTTGCATTATCCTTAGGGTCATTTTTTTAAGATGTAGGCTACCCCAATTTTGTCCTTGCTAGTAAAATGAAAAAAAAAAGTATAATTTCCAAATGGATTTTTCCTTTTCACTCTCATTTCTCTCCAATTCTATATATCTTGATGTAGTGCTTTCTCTCTCTTTCAGGGAACAGTTTACTGGTATTTTTGTGGTCCCCTGTTACTTCTTCTATTCCCACCCTAGTGTAACACATCCTGGGAGTTAACACTGTTCATGCAGTTCAGCGCTCCACTCAGTATAACTGTGTCTTCATTACAACCGACCTGAGACTGGGTGACTTACAATAATGACTCATTTCCTAATAGAAGTGGGTAAGCACTAGGTCAAGGTAAGGGCACCTAATGATACCCATCCTATGTGCCATGATATCAGAGCATCACATAGTGAGGCAGAGGGCATGAGGGTCGAACCTCTCCTCCTTCTCTTAGAATGCCCTGATGCAATCTCTAGTGGCCCTTAAACTCTGAATGCCAGGGATTAGAGCTCGGAATTTAGTGGCACATGGGTGTGAAACTTCCTTAGAGATGATAACTGTAACAACTCTTAAAATCTTGAGGATGTCATAAAATGTGAAAAAAAATCCCTAGTATGTTCACTGGTTTTATGAATCCTTTGTATGAATGTTAGCAATTACTAGTCTCCACCAATGTGGTATCATAAAGTTTGTATGTGTTTCACAACCTCTCAAGTGTTTTGACAATTTTTTAAATGCTATTTTACATGAATTTCTCAATCTTACAGGGTATGATTGATATGATTGTCATTTGTCAGTTGTGCAGTACATGTTTCTGATAGTGTATAAATTATTCAGAAACAGAGAACTGTATAAAATGCCTAGTTTGTGAGTGGAGACAGTGAGTGCTTTCAAATACTGAATATATAGACATAGGATTCATGGTGCTGTTTTCATTTTATCTTCAGAAATAGCTTCATGTGATTGACTTGTGGCATTGAGCCAAATTGTCTGTTTTATGGGAGCATTTTCTTTTAAATAGCATGAAAAATATACTTCTCCATTTTGATCTTGATTAATGAAAACTACTCCCACGATTATCAGATTCTCTGAGGATCCCCTATGATAGCTTTTTATGGGAACTGAATTGTCATTTGAGACTGGAACAGGACTCTAAGTGCTCGTTTAAGAAGGAAGACTTAGCCTCAGGAGCACGTGGGCTTCATGACCGAGGACAGACTGTGTCTGCTTGGATCATGCAATTCTTTCCACGATTCTTTGAAAAGCACTTTGCTCATTCAAACCAGTTCTTTGAATCTTGGGGAAACTGTACACAGGTTCTATAGATGTTCATTATTTGGTTTTGGATAGTAGTGCCGTTTCTTGGATCAGGGAAGACGTTTATATTTCCCACTAGGAAAGTCTTCAGAAGAATGGTTCAATGTGATAGACTGATGCAAAGGGAACTCCAAAGAACCTTAGAAAATGCGACCTCTCAGCCTGTCGTTCTATGGATGAGGAAATTAAGACCCAAGTATAACTGCCACCTGCCTAAATGGTGACACATTATTGTGTGCTCTGATGCGTGCATTGTGTTCTAATTCTGAAAATCACGTTTCAAATTACTGCTTGTTGGCGTTGCGCCGGTCCTTTGACTTTTTCTGTTTCTGGTACTTGTTGCTTCCCCATGAGGTTGGCACCACATGTGGCATGTGGTAGCACAACCCTCTTTGGAGCATTTTTCAATCACGTGGGTGCCGATCTCGCTAGTGCAAACATTTGCACTGTACGCTTTACTGTTTGCACTGTTGTGTGTGACAAAATACTCTCACAGAAGCGACGTGAGGAAGGCAGGGTTTACTCCTCCGGCTCGAGGTTTTGAGAGGACAGCCTGTCATCTCCGGGAAGCCGTGGTAGCAGGGAGGAGTCACGTTGTGCCCATTGTCAGGGGAACAACGGACAAAGGCCTGGTGCTCAGCCCCGTGTGATGGCGAGGTCCATCTGTAATCCTCAGTCCTCAGTTTACCCTTCTGAAAACACCCTCGCAGACACACCCAGAAGTGTGTTTTCATGGCGATTCCGAGTCCAGTCAAGGGGACAGTGAGGACTAACTGTGATGCACACCATCACTTCTGTTTGTGTGCCACACCAATCTACATAGGTTTAATATATAATGAGTTTCTCACATCGAAAGGGGTGACACACTGATCTCCACTTCTTTTTTTTCCTCTTTTTTATTATTAAGAATTTTTCTATTCATTTTACATACCAGCCACAGATCCCCTTCTCCTCCCCCTCCTGCCCCCTGTTTTCCCTCAACTCAGCCCCCATTCCCACCTCCTCCAAGGCAAGGCCTCCCGTGGCGAGTCATCAGAGCCTGCTACATTCAGGCAGGTCCAAGGCCCTCCTTTTGCACCAAGGCTGTGTAAGTTGTCCCATGATAGGCACTGGGCTCCAAAAAGTCCACTCATGCTCCAGGGATGGATCCTGATCCCATTGCCAGGGGCTCCTTAAGCAGGTCACACTAAACATCTGTCTCACCTCTGCAGAGGGCCTAGTCCAGTCTCGTGGAGGTTCCACAGCTATTGGTCCACAGTTCATGATTTCCCACTAGTTTGATTTGCTTGTCTCTGTAGGTTTCCCCATCATGATCTTGATGCCCCTTGCTCACAGAATCCCTCTTCTCTCTCTTCGACTGGACTCCTGGAGCTCAGCCTTTGTTTGGCTGTGAATCTCTGCATCTGCTTCCATCAGTGACTGGATGAAGGCTCTGTGATGATAGTTAAAGTGTTCACTGATCTGATTACCAGAGTAGGCCAGTTCAGGCACCCTCTCCACTATTGCTTGTAGTCTAAGGTGGGGTCATCCTTGTGGATTCCTGGGAACATCCCTAGCACTCTTGTTTCTCCCTCTTCCCTTGACGTCTCTCTGTATCATGGCCTCTCTTTCCTTGCTCTCTCACTCTGTCCCTGTTTCAGCTCAACCATCCCATTCCCTTATATTCTCACCCCCCATCCCCTACCCTCCATTCCCTCCCCCTCACCCCCAGTTTGCTCATGGAGATCTCTTCTATTTCCACTTCCCAGGGCAATCCACACATCCCTTTTAGGGTTCTCCTTGTTATCTAGCTTCTCTGAAGCTGTGAGTTGTAGTCTGGTTATCCTTTGCCTTACATCTAATATCTGCTTATGAGTGACTACATACCATGTTTGTCCTTCTGAGTCTGGGTTACTTCACTCAGGATGATATTTTCTAGTTCCATCCATTTGCCTGTAAATTTCATGATATCTTTGTTTTTTACTGCTAAGCAGTACTCCATTGTGTATATGTACCACATTTTCTTTATCAAATTTTCAGTTGAGGGGCATCGAGGTTGTTTCCAAATTCTGGCTATTACAAATAAAGATGCTATGAACATAGTTGAGCATGTGTCCTTGTGGTATGATTAAGCATTCCTTGGGTATATGCCCAAGTGTAGCATGAATCTTAAAAAGTTCTTATTAATAAAATCAAACCTGAGCCAGGTATTGGGGTGAACTGGAAGATCAGAGAACCAGAACAAGCCACAGCTAACCTCACCTGGCCAACTTCTCAGCTGGTCTTCTCAGACTGGATGCTTCTGTGTCCTCATCCCAAATGGCTCTCAGCTGAACTGCTGCTCAAAAGCCTGAAGCTTAACCAGATAAAAGCTTAACCAGCCAAATGCTTAACCGGCTAAATGCTTCTAGTTTCTGGTCTTCACGACTTATATACCTTTCTGCTTTCTACCACCACTCCCTGGGATTAAAGGCTTCCTTTCTGGGATTAAAGGCATGATGAGTCACCATGCCTGTCTGTATCCTTGAACACATGAATTTCTGCCTCTGGAATGCTAGGATTAAAGGCATGTGCTACCACTGCCTATCCTTTATGTTTAATATTGTGGCTGCTCTGTCTCTGATCCCAGATAAGTTTATTAGCATACACAATATTTGGGAGAATACAATACCACACCCAAGAGTGGTATAGCTGGGTCTTGAGGTAGTTTGATTCCTAATAATCTAAGAAACCACCATACTGATTTCCAAAGTGTCTGTATAAGTTTGCACTCCCACCAACAATGGAGGAGTGTTCCCCTTGCTCCACATCCTCACCAACATAAGCTGTCATCAGTATTTTTGACCTTAGCCATTCTGACAGATGTAAGATGGTATTTCAGAGTCATTTTGATTTTCATTTCCCTGATGACTGAGGATGTTGAACAATTCCTTAAACATCTTTCAGCCATTTGTGATCTTTCCTTATTTATCTCCTTCCAACAGATTTTCTTTTTTAACTGAAAAAAAAAACTGTTTAGATGTTCTCATAACATAATGCTATTTGCCAAATGATAGGTCAAGTAACTTGATCTAACCATTCCATAATGTATAGTTCTACCAAAACATCATGCTGTACACTAAAAATGATAAACCTTATTTTGTCAATTTAATCTAGTAATAAAATGCACATAAGATAAAGAAAAATTTAAAGTATGCTAAGACTAGGCTCACAGTTTGATGTTTGCCCTGGCTTGGTAACTTTGCTTTTGACTTAACTTAGTTTTGATGCAAGGTTAAAGATGAGCAGACATGAAGAGGCTGTAGTTTCTATTATCTGTAATTTCATTTTCTGCAGTTCCAATTACCTGTAGTCATGCTCCAAAAATTAAAAAAAAAATGTAAAATTCTGGTAGTTGTGTACCATTTAAAGTAAGATGATGAAATTTTATGGATTTTAGTACCATACTGACAGAGTTTTAAATCATGACTTTGTCCAGCCTGGGGCAGTCTCCACTGTGAGTTGCCATTCTGCCCATCATTTAATAGCCATGTGGGCCATTCCATTTGTTCTCAGAGCTTCAGATTTTTGTGTTCGATAACTCCTATTGTGTATGTATTAGTAGCCTTAAACTACCAGAGTTATGAGACTGACCATTTGATATGACAAAGAAAAACTATAAATAACTTCATCCAAGTGAAACATGGAAGTTTCTAACATAATTAGGAAACAGAAAACTGAAACATAACCCAAGACTGGAGCTATAACATGGTTGATAGAAGGCTTCCTAACATGCATGAAGCCATGGGTTCATTCTACAGCAGAGAGAGAGAGAGAGAGAGAGAGAGAGAGAGAGAGAGAGAGAGAGAGAGAGAGAGAGAGAGAGCGCAAAACAAAAACAAACACCTGAACAAAGCAGGCATGATGGCTCATGACTGTAATTCTAACAGAGGCAGGAGAATCAGCAGTTTAAGGTCACCCTCAGCCACACATGGAATTGAGAGCCAGCAGCCTGAGATACATAACAACCTCCCTTCCAAGAAAGGCCAATGAAAGTGCTCATGTGATGAGTGTTGTTATTGTTCATCTGTAGACAGTAGTCCCTCAAAAATGTTCCTCTGTGTTCCTGTGAAACATCACAGTGAAGAATAAATGAGATTTGAGTGCAGAATTAATGTAATCCAGTCTTATCTAAGGTGTATTTGCTGAGGCCCTTGGAAGATTCTGCCCAGTGTTTAAAGTTGGAGGTACTGTGATGGCCAGTTCCGATGTCCCTTAATGCATGTCAGTTTTCTTTTGACATCTCTGTTTGCAGGCCTGCTAAATATGGTAAGGTGATTGAGCTTCTCAAAATTGCCAATTAATCTAGTTAATTACAACATCTGAAGCTGCCAGCATCCTATCCTTACCTCTTTCCTGGAGACCCAAATACCTTTCTAGGACATCACAGGAAAAGGGGTTTACCAGTTATTTTCCACTTTCTAAAATAAGTTGCCATTTCCCTAACCTTCTCTGATAGTGCCTCCTTGCTAGCTGAGTGTACAAGTCAGCCTCTGTTTTCTGTACCCAACCTCAGATGGTCTCTCTTCTATAAAGCCATGCCAATGTCTCTGCATTCCCAACAACATACATTTGCTTTTTTTCTTGCCTCTTGGAGATTCATTGCCAATATTGCCTCCAGTGATGATTATGATGATTGCTGACTTTCAGGAATGTTTTTATTTCCCCCCCGCCAGGAATCCAGGCTAATGAGATATGATGTCATTTTAGGAGGCTGGGTGAAGTTGAATGTGCCAACACAATTTTAAGCTTACTTTTGGTTGTGGCTTCTACGGCACTGGCATATTCCCTGGCTCAAAGAAGTCACATGGCCACACTTCAAGTTTGTAGTTGAGAACTGTATGCTGCTTACAGGGAAACGTGGTAGGGATGAATACCAGAGGGTGAATTTTTACCAGAACTGACACAGTTTGATTGACCTAGGAATGTATAAACTGTGCTCAAATTGTGAGGTTTGACTTATGTTTTTTTTTTTGTTTTTGTTTTTGTTTTGCTTGTTGTACTTTGATATTTTAAGATTAGAACATACTCTAAAAAGTGAATTTTCTAAAAGTAGAAAGTGAATTTTGAACTCCACGCTCTTTCTGGACTTGTGGCCTGAATGCTGGATGGCGCTGGTGAATCACATGACTCCCATTTACGTGCCCTGTCATGAGAATGAACAATCTCGTCTATCATGTACATATTGCTAAGCAGTGATGCTCCTCCGGTTGGCAGGCAATGTTTCCCAACTCAGCACTTTTCAGTTCCCAGTAGGTCTATGAGATGAGTGTCACTGTATACACTGAAGAACGTCTGTAGTGGAAAAAGGGAAACTGATCACTTTCTTAGGTTCCCACAAACCCACAGTTACTCCCTTCAACAGGTTTCTATCGCCACCCTGACTAAATATTAGGCAGTCCTTCAAAATCTATAAAGAACTCTAGGTTTCCTTTCTTCTGCCTGTTTTGGAAATTATAAAATGACTGTTTAAGTCAGTGGAAAAGCGTTATCACTGGACTACTAGAGGGCAGCATCCCAGTCCCACTGTGGAACACATAATGACAGCCAGAGGGAGAAATCAGAGTTGAATGGATGGCAGCAGAGGGTTCGGAGCGTTTAACCCTTCACCAGCCTTGTTCTAAAGTGAGAGTCTTCCTATGGGAACATACTAAGGCTTAGAACAAGACATGGAAGTCCTTTAGTTTTGTGTCTGCGGAATAGGGCCCACAGCTACGAAATAATACTGCCTGCCCCAAATCTACGTGTTGGAGTGCCAGGTGCCCTGTTCGTTGACACTTACCTAGAATGTGACGGCATAAAATATTATTTATACAGTCTGGTGCCAATCAGAAAATGTTATTTACATCTGTAATGTTTGTGTGGTTGCCTTCTCTAGGCACATGCTTAAAAATCTTTATAGTTCTTCAGGCTTATTAATTCACTTAGGTATAACCAAAACAGAAAAGCAATAGAAGCCAACACGGAAATATTTTTCATTTAGATACAAGTTTGGCTTATTTTTAATTCACTTTATGATCGTATTTGACTAATTAAAACCATTTTAAGGTATATTTTTAAAAGACCTAAAGGAGCAAGAAAGTAACTGTATACGTAATATTAACTCAAAGTATTTTGTATTTATTATATATAATGGTGTGACTACTACACTCAGCTACTTTGAGGACAAATAATTTTCTTACACTTCTCACTCAAGCACTATAGCTAATAGCACCACTATGGTACTTTTCAATACTTCTTTGGGGTTTTGCTGACAGTAGTTAATATCTTCATTTTCACTGAACAGTTTATAATGGATACCATGTGTATTGTATACTTTCCACAGCTTTGTCTATGGAATGTAGAGGAACCTAGCCAGATGATAGTATTCCTTCTAGCCAGTGTCCAGGGGGAGCATTTAGACAGTCTAGTTCCCTCATGATATTAACTCAAAGGAGGTAGGGGCAGAAACTGTAGAATCCTGTGACCTAACCTGACTTAGCCCTGAGTGACAGAGATATGTGTCATAAATGAAACTAAGTGCCCAGGATTCTGAAAGGAACAATGGCTCACAGGAGAGACCCACTGTCCGGTGGCTAGAGGAGTCAGTAGACCGAAGCGGCTCATCTTGGTGACACGAAAGACTGTGTGGCCCCATGTCTCTGGCCAGACCGACTCACTTTGTTGTGATCATTTAATCCTGCTCGAATGGTACTGTTCCTCAGAGAAACTTTGAGTAGATTCTAGCTTATTTCTGATTCATATTATTGAGACTATAATAATAATAATAATAATAATAATTAATAATGATATGGATTATTTTCTTATTTGATGTTTGAAAAATGAGTATTTTAGTGGGAGAGTCAGAAAAGTATTCTCTGGCTATGTACTTTCGCTAGAAATATCCAGGGATTTTTAAGGATTCCTTTCTTAAGGCCAGTATTAATTTAATCCTTTTGAAATCGAGGAGGAATCTAAGGGCTAGTGTGATACTTTTTTGTTGTTTGGCTTGGTGTGGGTTTTCTGTTTGTTTGTTTTTGTTTGTTTGGTCAGTTTGACACAAGCCAGGTTCACTGGGGAGAGGAAACTTCAACCTAGAAAATGCCTCTATAGAGTTGGCCTGTAGGCAAATCTGTGGGGGTGTTTTCTTCATTAATGGTTAATATGGGAAGACACAGGCAGCTGTGGGTAGTGCTACCCCTGGGCAGGTGGTCCTGGGTTGTCTAACAAAGCAGGATAAACCAGCCAGGAGGAGCAAGCCAGTAAGCAGGGTTCCTCCATGGCCTCTGCTATCAGGTGCCTACCTTGAGTCTTGCCCTGACTTCTTTCATGATTGTAAGCTTTAAGATAAAACAAATCCTCTCCTCCACACATGGCTTTTGGTTATTGTGCTTATCACAAGAGGAAGTGAAGCAGGACATCGAAGATGTCCATGTAGATTGATCCCAAATCTCTCAAGTCCTGTTCAAGTTCTCTGAGACTGTCACTAGGCCTGAGGAGGAAAGTTCTGGCCTTGTTCTGAGAAGTTCTAAGCACTTTATGCATACCCCAGGTTCTGTCTCATCAGAAATTCAGTATTGATAGGGGGAGATCCAGCTCTCTATGGTCTCATCACCTGAACCAGACTGTCTGGTTTGGGTGGTAGGATTACAGGCAAGATTTTTCTTTCTTTTTACATAAAGTTTTTTTTTTTTTTTTTCATTTTATATACCAACCACAGTTCCCCCTTCCTCCCCTCTTTCGGCCACCTGCCCCAACCTCCCCTCCACCCCACCCCACCCCACACCCACTCCTCAGAGAGGGTAAGGTCTCCCATGGGGAGTCAATGAAGCTTGGCGTATCAAATTGAGGCAGGACTAAGCCCCTCCCCCTGCATCAAGGCTGAGCAAGATTTTTACTTCTAATGACTCCTAAAATCGTCACAGCCCTGCGCCACTGGGTTCGACTCTCTTAATATAAATAGAACAACCATCTTATAGAGAGCAGATTTATATGTGCATATTAAAGCTTTGTATTTTAGCACTTTTATGTAATAAAGCTTATAATGGAAAAATAATATGCATTCATCATATAATCTTTATAAACCTTTTTAAAGCCCCACAAGTTATATAGAGCTACTTCCCAAAAACTATTTGCAGTTAATAGCTTCTTATGTGTTGCTCTAGGTAATTTATATGTGTATATAAGCACATGTACATTGTATGGTTAAAGGAAAATCTTCCCTAGTCCCCTCCAGAAGCTTTCTTGAATGGGCCCACAACAGATAAATTAATAGGGAAATGACATATTTTTTGTTTGGTTTTGAGGTAGCATTTTACACATCCTCCGGGCTGGCCTCAAACTTGAGATCCAACTTTGTCAGCCACCTGAGACAATAACAGGCATGAGCCACCATGTCAGGTAGTACATATAAATGTACTTAATCTGTACAGTAGTGACTAATGGCAGAATGATTACCTACCTGCCCAGGGAGATATCAATGGTTACTTCCATTCAGGTATGGAGGGAATGTGGACCATTCCCTCTGAGGGGTAGTAAGAGTTGTTTGTCTTTTTTTTTTGTTTGTTTGTTTGTTTGTTTATTTCAGGAGAATAGAGGGAATTTAGAGGAATAAAAGAAAACCTATTTGCAAACAATTATCTCTGGAATTTGAATGCATTCAAAAGACAGACTTCTATGAACAGCATATTCTATCTGTGCAAATTGAGGTAATCAATAGCCACTTCTGCCTTGTTATCCATGAGATTTTAAGGTGATGGTGGAAAATAATTGTGTTCTATCAGATCTAGCATTAAAGAGGATCAAAAGATAAGATATGGAGGCATGATGGCCAGCAATTATAATTCTCAGATTGTTTCTGTATCTCCACACTTTGTAGTATTGTTCACTCAGCCAAACACCGTATCAGTATACCTGTGTAGTACGTACTTTAAAACACATAGAAGCTGACTGGAGAGGTGGCTCAGCAGTTAAGAGCACCTTCTGCTCTTGTAGATGACCTGGGTTTGGTTTCCACACCCACATGGTGGCTCATGATTATCTGTAACTGTAGTTCCAGGTGATCCTCTACTCTTTCTGGCCTCCAATGACATTGCATGTGTATGATGGATACACATACGTGCAGGCAAGACACTCATGCATTGAAAATAAAAATAGATTTAATAAAGTAAAATAGAACCACATTTTACTTTTTATAATTTACTTTTATCATTTCTTTCACTCATCAGTCATATAGATCTGCTGCATTACTTTAATATTATTGGATTAGTGCTTTTCTTAATGAATGAAACAATTTGCCCTTTTATGATGACTCTTCTTAAAAAGTATTTTCAAATATCTTTGTATGATTATGTAATTAGCCATGAAAGAGACGATGTTACAGTTCAATCCCTGTGCTTATGGCTTTTAGAAACAATTTACCATGACATTATGGGAATTTCCCATGAAAATTTTAAAACATTAGTATAAGCCTTATGCTGAGAACAATGCAGACCCGCTCTTAACACTAATGGAGACCAACATGCAGGACATCACTCCCCAAAGAGGTGTAGAGGACTCGGCTCCATGCCTTCTCAAGCTTCTGGTGGTCATTGTTGTTACTTGATGTTCTGTTCTGTGGTCATTTCAGTTTCTGCTCTGCATCCATGTCTGTCTGTCTGTCTCTGTAAACTCTATTTCTCTAGTCTAAGGATAGTGTGATTGCAAGCAGATCTCACCTCAGGAATACTGAAAAAGCTTTTTAAACTCCTTATGTATTTGCTGTACAAGGTACCTTTACGGATCCTGGGAATTGGGACATGAACATAGCCACCACTTAGACTATTGCAGTTCTTGTCAGTGTGAGTCTAAGAGCAATCATATCATAATAAGCCAGGATGATTGTCTGGTGTGAATGGTTCATTTCTAATTCTTCGCAGTTTATTATCCATTAGTTCATTATTTTTCCTTAATTTTCCAGTTCCAAAGAAATCTTTAGTTAGTTTGACCCTTAACATCAATTAGAACTCTGAGTCATTTTAACTACAGCAAGAGTTTGCATATAAAATAGGTTTTGTGTGGCTGACATTTTGAGGGCCATGTACTATTGATATATTTCTTGTCTGGATGTGAAAGTAAGTCAGTCAATAGGATTTAAAAGATGGTCCGCTTAGAAGAGGAGAAGAACCCTCAGGATCAGATTTCAATTTTTAATTCAATTACAGGTTGGAAAAGAAAAGATTCGGTTCTACTTAGTTCCTGGTGTTAAATTGGATGAGCTTGCACCTCAACTTAAAACTGCACATTAATTTGGCATTGTTATACTGTTTTGTGTACGAAAGAAGAAATAGAGAACAAAAAGATCACATGGTTGTTCTTTATGGAGCATGTTAATCTACTTAGCTGACACATAGGCCAGTGTTGGGAATATGTGAGAAAGAGTTCCTGCTTTAATCTGAAAATTCTGGGGGGATTTACAGTGGAGCCAATCACCTCCTAACCACACTTAATCTGGGCCTTCGTTTGCTGAGTAAATTGTTTCAGGATCTTATTTTTAAAGATTATATATGACAGTATCTGTTTAAGGTTTGAGAAGTTAAAGAAAAAGACCTTCACACTTCATAAAGGAACGTGCTGATATTCTGCAGTGTGGAATGCAAGAGAACATTGAATAGAATGGAGCTAAAAGTTCATGTTTTCGTAATAATTATTATTAAAAACAAATTCCTAAACCATGATCCTGCATTGTTAAAATTAACAATAAGTTCATATATCATGTGTATATGTGTGTATATGCCTAAGTGTCTATAAACTACACCATGATTAATCAAAATCAGTAGAGGAAGGATGTAACTAGATTATTTGAAACAACTAATTTGAGGCTTCCGGATTATTAAACCATTTGTTGAAAGGTACCTATGATATAGATTTTTTTTTTAAAAAAAATATGGACCAGTTAGATTGTACACTGAAAAATTTCACGGGGACATATCCATATTGATGAGCAGGTGGAATTTGTAGCATCCAGAGATTTTTCTGAGTTCCTTTTATTCTTGCTTCTTAACTAGTGTGTGTAAGACAGGAGCAATTAATTATAGCCTGTGGGTCAGAACACAGTTTTCAGGGATGCCTCAGGCTTTCCTCTGAAGCTATGCCTTGTACTCAGTAAAGTTTACTATGCCAGAGAAAAAGAAGATATAAAGATTTCCTATATTAACATGGACTGGTACTTTGGATAGGCTGGAGTTCATGACGTACCCAGCTTTTGAAAACTATGGCAACTCCCAAGCATTCCAGTAGGACCAAAGCCCACACAAACTACTCTACAGACCCAGGAAGTCGACTGAGTGAACTTTTAGCTCCATTCCTTGTCAGTTTCTTAGATCCCGTCAGTTTCTTTAAGACTTCTTCACACTCTTTATTTGTTGCCACACACCCTTCATCCTCTTACACAAGCACCTTTGACCCAATGGTCACGATGTCTTCTTTCCACACTTTATAACAGGTAGCTCTATAACCACGGTGGGTGGCTGCCTATTTAATTGGAAGAATCTAGTTTTCACTTTTTTCCTTTGCTTACTCAGGTCAAAATTAAGCTATACCAAATTTTATATGTTCAGTACCATATTAAAGTTAATATCTTGAATAAAGATATTTGATCGATTAGACATGTAGACCTGATTAGGAAGTTTGAATTTCAAATCAGATCCCTAGAATATTTTTTAAACAGTGTTGCACTGTTAAAACCTGTTTATTGATAGTATTTAGAATTACTTTGTTAAATGTTGTATGTACACACTCACACTCACAGACATGTACACAGAGACACATACACACACACACACACACACACACACACACACACACACACACACACGCAGCTGATGTAGCACCAAATTACTTAAAGAGATAAAAGGAATTGAGTGGTAGCTAATGAATGTCAATACATTTTCTTTTTCCTAATGTAACCTGTCTAGTCCAGTCTTGTGTGATGTGTCTGTATATGTCCCGGTGTGTGATCATTTGTGTGTGAATTTAGAAGGAAGCCAGAGGCCAACCCCCATTGTCATTCCCCTGGAACCCTTTTCAGTGTTTTTGATGCAGGGTCTATCCCTTGGATCCGGAACTCATCTGTTCAGCTGGATTGGGTGCCTAGCCAGCCCCAGAGATCCTCCTGTCTCCACTTCCTAGAGCTAGAGTCTTGAGAGTAACATATGCTGGACTAAATACATGGATGCTGGGAGTTGAGTTCCTCATGCTGGCACAGAGAGCGCTTTATCCACTGAACTGTTTATCCTGGTCCTATAATTTGTCATTAATTTTAAAGAAAATGATTTATCTTTGTCTTCCACTTTTCATGTTTGGCTTCGTGTGTGTGTGTGTGTGTGTGTGTGTGTGTACATATATACATATATATGTGACTGACAAGCATATCTATGTGCATACACATACTTATTTAATTATTGGAGTTATAAAAGATGTGCAGAATTACTGGGGTAAATTAAAGCTAGTGACAAATGAGTCAATGGAATACGGTTATACATTTAATATTTGTTTCTCTCCTTTTTCTTTAGGTAATCTGGAGTCTGCTCTACCTCTCCCTTCATATTGCCTTCAAATATTGCTCATCAACATAAAGTGACCAGGCTTACATATACACAGCACCCAAAGAAATCTGTTAAAGTGGACATCTGACAACAGGTAAAAGAATATTTTTATTTCTGGTTCTTTTGGTCATACTTACAAATAAAATGGACAAAACATGGCAGCTTCCAAAAAAAATAATTATAGAACTGTTCACAAGGAAAATCATCGTGAAGGAGTATGTATGTTCAGATTGAATCTTGAGAGTTGATCAACTCTAGCTGCTAGTGAGAGTTTAAGGAGGTTCTATTTTCCAAGGGTAACGGGCTGAGAACTTCATACTATGAACCATTAGTATAGTGCCAGTAGTAAGTCCTCCCAAGGGCCTACGACCTGTCAACCCACAGGTTCTCAGGCCCAATAACTGGAAGATGCATATTCTGTGTTGTGGAGTGTGTCATAAATCAATCAGAAAGTGGTGGTTTGTTCTCAGGCTATCTGTGGCACTGGAGCTCTTTGGTTCACAGCTGGATAAGATTGATAGCACCCTTTCTCCTCTGGTGGTAATGCATACCTCCTTTAAGGGCTATGAAAGGTAGTAGGGATTAAACTCCAAGGTCCCTAACAACTTGATTTCTCTGTATCTGTGACTCAAGTATGGCAAATCTCCAGTCTTGGGGTGTTACCATCAAGTTCTAGACAGTAGCCAAGAGCAATCACAATAGACTTTAATATTTGAAGGTCTGTGGGACCTCAGTAGCCAACAACACCAATAAATGTAAACCACTCCTGGCTTTGGGATTTTTGGTTTTTAGCCTATAGTTTCTTGCAGGGGGATTTATGCTGCATTATAGGGTAATTATATTTTGGCTTTTTAAATACATGTACGTGCTTAAATTTTAGAAATGTCCCGCAATAGTTTTTTTTTTTATGATTTTCCTGAAAGTCTTTAGTGTTAGTTATCCTTCCTTGAATTTCTTCCTCTACACTCTATTGCTCCACCGCCTTCTATCACTGTGTTCTGTCTTCTATCTCTTGAAAACCTCCTCTTGCCATGGCACTTTACTAATTTCCTGACCTGTATTGGTATTTCACATGAGATGTGTATATATAAAAACTCAATGCTAACATCCTCAAATAAGAGAAAATAGCTATTTGTCATTCTGGGTCTGGGTTGCCTCTCTCAGAATTATTGTTTACAATTTTATCAATTTACCTGTAAATTTTGGATTTTTTTTTCCTTTGTATGGGTGAATAACATTCCATTTTGTAAATGTGCCACATTTTCTTATCCATTCATTCATTGATTAATATTTAGGCTTTCAAATTACTGGTTATCATGGATAGAGCCTCATTGAACATGAATGAACTCTCTGTAGTAAAATACAGAGGCCTTTGGGAATATGCTCAAGTGGTGCAGTTGTATCATGTAGTAGATCTGTTTCTAGCTTTTCCCAGAACTTCCATACTTCTGCAGTGATTGTCAAAGTGACTCCTATCACCAGTGAGTAAGTGTTCTTTGTCCATGGCCACACCAGAATTTGTTTTGTTTTGTTTTTGTTTTGTTTTGTTTTCATCTTAGATATTTTGACTGGGGTAAGATGAAATCTCAAAGTTATTTTATTTTGCATTTTGTTGCTAAGAATTTTGGCCATTTGAGAAATATTTTTCAGCCACTTATCATGTGAGAACTTTCTATTTAGTTTGGTGCCTCCTTTATTAATTGTGTGTTTTCTTGATGTTTGGCCTTTTTACATTTTTGCATGTCTACATACTAATCCTCTGTCAGATATATAGCTGGTAAAGCTTTTTTTTTCTAATTGTGTAGACTCCATATTTACTAGAAGTAAAACTCAATGTCCCAATTAGAAAAGTCAGGGGAAATCCTTACAAATGGAATGCATAAGAAGAAGAGCTGGATAATATAAGCAAAGGAAATTAAAGATGTTAATAAGCACAGGATAGGAAATATGGGAAATGCAGGACACTATACAGAAAATATAGGACACCATCAAAACACAGGATCTTCAAATTATAGGCATAGAAGAGAGAGAAGAATCCAAGGTCAATGGTTTAGACCAGATTTGTAGGAAGGCTATAGAATAAAACTTCCCCAAACTAAAGGAGGACATAACCATGCAAATGAAAGAAGCCAATGAACCCCAACTAGACAAGACCAAAAAAGAAACACCGTGTAGTATATAATAGTCAAACACTAAATATACATAATAAAGAGAAAACATCCAAAAGACACATATAAAGGAAAACCCACCAGAATGACAACTGATTTCCTAGGAAAACTCTAAGAGCCAGAAAAGCCTGGAGTTCAATAATTCTAAAAGACCATGTCCACCAACCTAGACAAATGTACCCAGAAAAACTACCTGGCATAGTTGAAAGAGAAATAAAAACTTTTCATGACATAAACAACCCAAAAAATTTAATACTAAACACAAGATACTGAAGAGAGTACTGGAAGCAATATTCTGAACTGAGGAGAGGAACAAACATAGCCAGTAGACTCTAGAAAGGAAAAAAGCCATGACTTGATGAACATACACCACAGGTAAGAATATAAACCAGCAGGAAACATCCAATGGCTTCAGTCTGTGCATCACTTTCAATAATAACTCTATCAATGACTGAAACTCTCCAATCACAAGACACAGCAAAAGCAATCCCAAGCAGAAAGAACAATACTGGATGGATAGCTATTGCAGACTCAAAGACACATTTTAGAACTATACTAAATAAAAACAATATTATACTGGAAAACAGAGAGACCAATGAAACAAAAGAGAAGACCCAAATAGGAGTAAGCATAACTACAGCCATCTGACTTTTGACATAGAGACAAAACACACATGGCAGAAAAGACAGCATCCTCAACAAATGGTGCTGGGAAACTGGATGTCCCCATTTAAAAGAATGAAGCTGGGTCCATATCTATAATCCTGCCCATAAATTAGGTTCAAGTGGATGGGTGATCTCAGTTTGAAACCCCAAACACTGAAACTGCTAGAAGAAGACCTAGTCGGTACCAAAGACCTTACAAAGTGCAAACATAGTACCCTAACCAGACATGGGCCTAGGGAAAGGACTTTGCAGACAGAACTCCATTAACAAAGGAGTTAAGGCCAAACATTGACAACTCAGATCTCATAAAACTAAAAATTGTATAACAGCTAAGAAAAAAAATCATTCAAGTGAAGAAAAAACCCCAAAGAAAATCTTTGCCAGCTATAAATCAGAGGATTAATACCCAGAATATACAAAGAGCTAAAAACAGCCAAAAGATGTTGAAAGATGACCTCGGAATCTAAACAGAGTTCTACATAGAAGACATAAATGGCTAAATGATACCTCAAAAAGGGACTCATTTTTCCTTAGCAATGAAAGGAATGTGGGTTAAAGTAACTTTGGAGATGTTACCTCACCCTAGTCGGAATGGCTAAGATATATTACTCTCTTCTTCCTGGCCCAGTCTATTAGTGACTTTGTCCTTAGATTTATTTTTCTTTGAATTTTTTTTCCACTTCAAAATTTTACTTCATTTTGGCCTTTCTCCAGAGATTTTTTATTAAGTTATAGTTTTGAATTCTTTTCACTATTTCTTTCAACTGTGTGTTTCATGGTCTTCATCACAGCACTTACTCATACCCTCTGTGAGTTCTTTGTAATTGCAGTTTTGAATGTCTTGTTTGTGTCTCATTTAAGTTGTTTTTCTCAGAAAGTGTTACTGTGGTAGCAGTATTTTTATTATTTAATTTAACTTTATTTTATGAGACTGTAGTTAAAATGTTCCTCCTTTCTCTACCCTCCATCTAAACCCCTCATACACCACTCCTCCCCACTCTCCTTCAATTCATGACCTCTTTTTTTCCCCACCAGTTGTTACTGCATGCACGTTTGTATGTGACGTATATTACTAAATATAACTTGTTTCCAGCTGTATATAACGCTACCTGTATGTTTTCAGGGCTGATCATTTGGCCCTGGACAACTGGTGTGCACCCCGCTGGGGAAGACCACCTCTTCCCCTGGCAGCTTTCTTCAGTTGGCCACAGTTCTTGACATAGAGTTGAAGTATGAGTACCAGTTCTTAGCAGAGACAATTGTGTTGGTTAGTAGGTTGTTTGTTTGTTTGTTTGTTTTATGGGAACTAAAGATATAGAGTTAGGTCTTTGGTAGTGTTTCTTTGTGTAGAAATCGTGTTTCCCCTTTGTTGAATGAGTGTTTAGATACCGGTTTTCTATTAGCACAGTTTATCAAGACTGAACATCCGTTCAGTCTTGGGGCAACTCACTGATGGGGTTTGAATGGAGTATCAGAATTGGTCCCCGCTCACCCCAGGCATGTGGAGCAGACTTATGCAGAGTGGGGGAAATGCTCATAGATAGTCCTCAGGAGGTAAGAACTTCCCCTCAAGTAGCTGGAGTGAGTGAAGTGGCTATGGGTCTCTGAGGTCCCAACCTGGGAGCTGGGAAATCATGAAAGCACAAGACACAGGGTCCTCAAACAAGCTGCCGGTGTGGATGTGTTGGTGGCAGGAATCTTCCCTTCCTACATGGTGGGGAAGGGCCAGCCAGTAGGAAAGGAACATGTATCCTTCAGGAGGTTGTGGGAGCAAGAGGAATTGGAGTGGAAGTGATGAGTCTGGTGTCCTTACCTGGAGAGTGGTGTGCGTGTGCATGTGCGTGTGCGTGTGCGTGTGTGTGTGTGTGTGTGTGTGTGTGTGTGTGTGTGCATGTGTGTGTGTGTGTGTATTTATGCCTTCAAAAATGATAGGAAATGAATCACGAAATTTTATGTCTAAATGTTTGCCATATCAAATGTGATCAAGACTACAGTCATTTGAACTCATAGATTAGTAATGAAAGATAGTTTCTTTTCCATTCTGCATTTTGGAAATTACAGGGCCACATCTTTACCGCTAGTAACTGTCTGTACATTCTACAAGAAAAAGCTGTTTGCTACATAAATGCCTTCTGGTTTTTCCTCAGCTTTTCTTTTTTAGTTTACAAGCAAAAAGGAAATTGGTCACTTCACAATTTAATTTAAAAATGTGTAATGAGCTCAGATTCTTAAGACAATTTTCTAGGCCAATTGCTGTTGTCTACTTATTTAAACAATGTTTGCAATTCCCCTGTTTTCTTTAAGTATTTTGCATTTCTAAAGATGCTATTTTTGGAATGAAATGTTGTGAATTGATCAACATACAGAAATAGTACTATTTTAAAACCTAATCAGAAAATAGGAGAGATAATTAGTGTTGTGTCCACCAATTAAAAAAGATTATATCATACTGTAAACATAAACTTTTTAAAAGTAATTCTTAACAAATGTGGTATTTTTTTAAGTAACTTGTAACCTCTATAGAATATTAACCTAATAGAAGTGTTTTTCATAAAAAAAATACACACTTTATATGCATCATTTGTCTATGTCTAAACCTTCCATCCTGTTGCTGGTTTCTTTGATATTTTAGTAGACTTTTGTTGTGTGAGTCTTTTTCCTCCTGGGAAGACATCATAGACACACACACACACACACAACTTACTCCTAAATGGAGACCGCCGATAGACCAAAGTCACAGTCTCACCAAAGTACAAGATGTTGAACGAGTGAGATTTTGGGGGGTGACTTACAGGTGTACAGATGATTCAGAAGCAGCTGCAGCCCCGAAAGCCAGGAGCTCCCTGAGCTCTGCAGACCTCAGAATCCCCTCTCCTTTTTAGCAGCCCTGTCAGCGGCTCCTTCTGCAGCAGTCTGGCCCTCTGCGTCCTTGGGTAGCGGCCCTGGGGAGAGGTTCTGCTTTCCCTGACTTGTGAAGTTGGCTGGCCTCTCCAGTCTCACACATCTCCTGTCTCTGTCCTGGAGGGAATGTTTCAGAGGACACTGTGAACACAATAGTTTCAGTGTGTCGAAGCTTCCCTGTGCTAGCCGAGATTTTAACCACTGTGACAAAATACCTCATGAAATTAACTTTAATGGAGGGAAGATGTTACTTTTATCAGATGTTCCAGAGGCTGTCATCACTGTTGCTTCATTTCCTTGTTGTGGATAAATTGTCCACCCCAATAAACCTATCTGGGGTCAGAGGACAGAACAGCCACTATGTTAAACATAGGTTTAGGCAGTGGTAGCACACGCCTTTAACCCTAGCATTCCGGAGGCAGAGGTCTGCCTGGATCTCTGTGAGTTCAAAGCCACACTGGAAACTGCCAAGCATGATGACACACGCCTTTAATCCCAGGAAGTGATGGCAGGAAACAAAAAAGGTTTATAAGGCGTGAGGACCAGGGACTAGAGGCTTTTTTAAGCTTTTAGGCTTTTAGCAGCAGTTCAACTGAGATCCATTCGGGTGAGAACTCAGAGGAAACAAGATCAGCTGAGGAATTGACAAGGTGAGGTTGGCTGTGGCTTGTTCTGTTTCTCTGATCATTCAGCGTCCACCCCAATACCTGGCTCCCATATTTTTTATTAATAAGACCCTTTAAGATTTGTCTTGTGCCTGTGGTGTGACACCTTGCACAGCCTTGGTGCAGTGGGAAGGGGCTTGGATCTGCTTAGGCTCAGTGAGCTGGGCTCTGCTGACTCCCCATGGGAGACCTCAATTTGGGGGATGTGAAGATGCAGGGTGGCTTGGGAAAGAAGGCTGGGGGGTGGGAGGAGGGAGGAGGGGGGTCTGTGGAGAGCATGAGGAATGAGTAGAAAATTTCTTAATAAAGAAAAATAAAATAAAATTAAATTAAAAAAAGATTGTCTTACAGTGGACCACTGTGAGAACACCATGATAAGGCAGCATGTGATGTAGTATACCAAAGGTAATCATGATGAATGCCATGAAAAAAGTCAGAAAAGGCCACAGTCCCAGAGTTCTATACAAAAGCTCACCCCAGGGACCCAACTTCATTCTCTTAGGTTCCCCAACTTAAAGGTCCAACTTTTTCTCAACAGCACCAAAGGCCTCTGCCTAATCCTCCAGCACCACAACACTGAGAGATGTTTAAGATCAAACCATACAATTTCTACGGAGTGAAATTTTTAGGCTAATGATGTTTTGAAAATCAAGTACTCTTGACTGTTTCAATCCTAAAGGACATTTAGATACACAGAATATAATAAAAATGTCAAGTGGTTTATCTTTGGCTTATTTTGTTCCCTGAGTACATAACCAAGTAGACTTATTTCTAATTCTTTGCATATAGCTTTACCACCAGCAGCAGTTATTAATGATATCCAGTTGCTCACATATTACT
Organism: Peromyscus leucopus; assembly: GCF_004664715.2. Classification (NCBI taxonomy): domain Eukaryota; kingdom Metazoa; phylum Chordata; class Mammalia; order Rodentia; family Cricetidae; genus Peromyscus; species Peromyscus leucopus. The sequence continues at coordinate 5,171,546 of NC_051078.1, forward strand.
TACACTAAGTTTCTTAATATTTCTGAAATTTGTCTCATCTTAAAAATAGAGTATCAAAGGATGCCTGTGGAAACTAAATTGATTAATAAATGCTCACTGGAGATCATAAGGACTTGTTAAGCAATAACAGTGATTCAAAATTTATAAAGGTATATCCCTTTATCCATATCATTTTTGTGTACCATAATCATATTTAGATTAACTTGGATATCTTGCAATTAGGTCAGTAGAATAAGAGATGCACAATTTGAAATGTTTTCAATATTTTAAATAGTTAATTTTATTTTTAAGTTGAAAATAGTTTTTTTCTTATACTATGTTCTGATTATGATTCCCCTTTCCCCAAATATTCCCATATACTTACCACCTCCCCACCCTCCTAAATCCACATTCTTCATCTCTTTAATTAGAAAACAAACAAGCATCTTAAAAAAATAAGAGAAAAATAAAATAAAATAAAACTTGGCACATTTGAACAGGACAGAACAAAGAAAAAAAAGAAGAGCCAGAGCTAAATAAAGCACAAGAAACATATATAGACACAGATACACAAGGCTTAGCTCACAAAAAAATATAAAATTTGTGTGTGTGTGTGTGTGTGTGTGTGTGTGTGTGTGTGTGTGTCTGTCTGTCTGTCTGTCTGTCTGTCTGTCTGTTTGCTGTGGGGCACATGTGGAGGTCAGAGGACGATTTTCAGGAATTAGTTCTCAGCTTCCACCATATTGGTTCCTGGGATTGAACTCAGGTTGACAGAATTGGTTGCAAACACCTTTCCCTGATGAGTTATATCTTGCTGACTCTAATTTGAACGTTGTATTGTTACTGTGCTTGTCTCTAGCCCCCAAGCTCCTCCCTCTCTCTTTCTATGTAGTTTGGAATAACTTATCATATTTTATCTTCTTGGGAACACTAGAGGACTAAAAGAATCTGCCTTTTCCATTAACACTCAGAAATTCTGTTACACTCATTTCTCACCATCTTACTCTCCCAAATAGAATGGGGGGGCACATTGTCATTCATTTACTGAGTTCTTTTTAACTGTAATTTGGGAGTACTTTAAAAATTATCATCTGAGCCGGGCGGTAGTGGCACACACATTTAATGCCAGCACTCAGGAGGCAGAGGCAAGCAGAGCTCTGTGAGGTCAAGGCCTGCCTGGTCTACAGAGGGAGATCCAGGATAGGCACCAAAGCTTCACAGATAAACCCTGTCTTGAAAAGTAAATAAATAAATAAATAATAAAAATTATCAATGTCTGACTAAGCAGTGTATGTAATAGAGAGCTAAAAACAATACAATATAAAATAAAAATTTTCTATTACCATGGTTCAATGAAAAATGAAATCTTTATGATTTTTAAAATTATGATTTATACTTCCCGTATTTCCTATATCTTCTAAAACTTGTGTAGCTACAATAGAACTCTACGACAACTCAAAAAAGTTCATAAAATAACTCATAAAATTGCAGTTGTATCTCTGGGATTCATGGAATTACATTATCATTTAAAATAATCAGGCAAATAGTCATATGGAACAATAATGAAAATAAATATGTACAATTTTTAATAATAACCATTAGACTGAGTGTTTTTCCTCTTCTGGGCTTTCCTCTCTACTCTCTGTTATAGGCATCATTAAACTGCACTTGTCAGTACTAGGTGAAGAAAGTGTCATCGGAAAAACCATGCTCAATTATGTCTGTCATCCATGACATTAAAATTCAATTTGGATAAACACTCAGTGCAGACCATGTGGCCAGGAAACCTTACAGAATTTATTTGTCCTTTACAATAAAATCTTGAAGACCCTTATCTTATAATTAAAGTTGATAAAAACACTATTATTGATTCCATTCAAAGGCTTGTGGGATCCAGTCACCTTTGTGACAGCATGTGAGGACTCAGAGGATGTTAGACTAAATTATATACATCTGACCTCAAAGGAAAAAATACTGAAGGATCTCACTTTTTTGTTGAATGTTAAAAAGAAAACAAAATCTGAAATCACAGACATCAAGAATAGAGGGGCATTTTCTTAGGGTTGGAGGCCAAAACAAGAAGTTGGTATTCAGAAGAAGGTGCTGGTCAAAGGCTCAGAGCTGCAGCTGTGCAGGATCTGTGACCGTCGGTCTCCTTTGTATCACAGAGTACTGACTGTATGCTCTGAACCTGCTAAGACGGTAGACTTTAGGTAGTCTCAACACACACATGTATATGGGGGGGAGGGGGAGGGAGGGAAGGAGAGAGGGTGATGGATATTGCATGAGGATATGAGTGTCAGGTTAAATTGAAGGTCGTTGTCATCTAGACATTAAAATATCATTATTTGCACCTTATACACTCGTGTATGTGTGTGTGTGTGTGTGTGTGTGTGTGTGTGTTTGTGTGTGTGCATCTGTATGTGAGAGAGTGAATGTGAAAACCATCTACACATTTACAAAAGCAGGAAATAAATGTATCCATAGGCTGATTTTGGAAAACACTTTGAGATACACACACACACACACACACACACACACACACACACACTCACACTCACACTCACACTCACACACACATATAAATTAATAACAGGAATTCTTGAACACAGGAATGTTGCTTTTTCTTCTATATTTCAATGTAGCATCTCTGTACCCCAAGAGGATGTGGAGGCAAGGTTTTCACTGTGTGTAATTTCTTACATATTAAACTGTGTATCATCTCTCTCCACAGGAGAGTATTTAAGTGTTCTTAGGTGTGTACATATGGAAGAGACTTTTCTCTATTCCCTCAACAAACCAGCACATTTATCCGTGTAGCTGATAGAAGTTCTTGGCAATGAAAAGGGAGGAGACATATTTACAAAACTGTTGGTAGTATTAATTTTGGAAAGGTAACATTTTAAATTAGGCTGTTATTATTAGGGCTTGGTGATGGCTCAGTTGTTATGTGCTTGCCACAAAATTGTGAGGACCTGAGTTCAGTCCTCCAGAATCTGCATCACAAACAAAAAACAAAAAACCAAAAACCCAACAATTCCTATCATCGCAGTGCTGGGGAAGCAGAATGAGGAGAATTCTTGGAGTGGTTGCCCCAAAGAAGCCACATCAATAAGCTCCTGATACCATGAGAGATCCTTTCTTGAAAAATAGGTGGAGAACAATTGAAGAAAATACCATATATCAATACCTGACAACACACATACACACACACACACACACACACACACACACACACACACACACACTCACATGTGCATACACGCACACATACACACCTATGCACACACATGCAGACACACACACACAGACACACACAGAACAAAGCATTTTTATTATTGAAGTAAAGTAGTTATATTTCCTTTATGCTTAAAAGTGAGATTGGATTAATATTTATTTTTGTTTACTTGGCACTTCAAGGTTATATCTGTATTTCTTAACTTCACTTTCAAATGTTTTCTTTTCAAATAAATAAGTACTTTCAGATTTTTCCTCTTAATAATCAAGGCTGTATATCTCACATTTTTTTGGTAATTTTCCAAGCACAAGAATACTAAATATATCATTAATAAAGTAATATTGTAGTTACAATGAGATTGCTTTGCCAGCAGCTACCAAGGGTGGTACACAGAAACAAACATAGAGGATGAACTGTTGTTTCTTTTTCAATAGGTTACTTAAGTCTCCAGAAGAGGTGCAGAGATGCCATCGGAGACTGGTATACCACCTCCACAACCCCTCCCTCCGGATGGAGGGTGGGGTTGGGCAGTAGTCGGAGCATCCTTTATCTCCATTGGATTTTCATATGCCTTCCCCAAAGCTGTCACAGTGTTCTTCAAAGACATTCAGGAAATGTTCCACGCCAGCTACAGTGAAATTGCGTGGATATCATCCATCATGCTGGCTGTCATGTATGCAGGAGGTAAGGTCCTTGGTGTAAGAATATAGTTCTTTGTTAACACATACTTTCTATTGACCATGTCCACATACTAAAACTCTTATTATATTATTATATCAATCAGTTAAAACCAATCAAAAGCATAATTAGAACTGGATTTTAATGATTTTTTTATGATTTAGCATCATTATCTGTTTACTTCACTTTGAGTCTTCATAGAATATTTGGTGGAATGGAGAATTGTCTGTACAAATGAGGTTTGCCACATTATCAAGATTCCAAATGAATCATCTGCTGTTCAGTTTGGAATGAATGCCATACTATAATGTTGGAATTATTTCTTACCATCGCTCTAGCTGGCAAAAATGCTTTTTTATGGAAAAGGAAACGCATATTTCTGTCAGTTTATAAATCTATAACATACTCCATTTTGCACTGCCCAGAAGGACTGCTTGCATGTACTTTCTACACACATTCAAGTTTTATATGTGGAATAATTCCTTAATGCTTTAGGACTCCCAAAATAATGACATCGTTTTATTTAAGTGGCTGCTTCCAATTATCTTGTTAGAGTCTATGTTAAAACAGGAGTGTAAGTCATGAGAGAGAATGAATATATCAAACCACCCTGCATTGGAGTGTTAAATAATGGAAATTCCTCATTATTACATGATCTATTGTCTTTAAAATATTCTCAACAGTAGACCAGACTTTTATAGATTTTTTTTTTATAAATCATCACTTAAAATACATGGGTTTTAGAATTTTCATTTGTCAACTGGTAATTTAACTTCAAGGGACAGTTATAGACTCAGAATATAAGAATTCAAAGGTATCATATAAATCACCTACTGTCATTTTTTTATTATATAAGTAAAGATAATGTGATCCCTCATGAGGGAGACAGAACATTAGCAATAATAACTAATATTTATTAGAATTTGCTCTTGGCCAAGGCCTCATTCCACACTTGATTTGTGTGATATTTCTTAATCCTCTTGACAGCCCAAGAAATGATGGCCACCTTTCTGTTCTGGGACTAAGGACATAGACAAACTAGCTTTTCAAAGACACAGGGCTCATTTCTGGATAAGAAATCTAAGCCTTCAGACATGTGGCCACTGTGCTTTCATCCTCTCTCATCTCTCTCCCTCTGTATATGTACAAAATGGTAGAGCTAGGCTAAACCAGTTCTTTAGAAAACCCAATACAAATGCTCTTGCCTTGCAGGATTGGCACCTGGACCAGAGGCATACCATTTATTCTTTAAGATGTTGTCTCTCTAATGTACTACCCATGTGAACATTTGATCCATAAATAATCCTACTTTATGTATATATGTGTGTGTGATAAATGTCACAGTGTCAAGTGTGTATTTTCCACTTTTTTGTTTTAATGATTCTAGATTAATAAGACTGACATGTTTAAACTGTTGAGTCTTTATTTGATTATCAAAATTATCATTTAAATTCTATTTGAGCATGTATTTGAAGAACTATGCTTCAAAAAATCTTTTCTGGCAGTCACTTTTGGATGCTTATTTTAAGGATTGTAGCTGTTATTTCTTACATGTATATCAAGATGGTTGTTCTTGTGAAGTGCATCTTGTTCTTCGATAGCTCTGGTGTTCTTTGATGATGCTGTGTTGGGCCAGCCCATTTGTCTTGACCTGATAGGTCAGGGTAAATATTAAGATACCTCTGAGATAATTTTTTCCTGCATTTTAACTGGATGCCTCTAGAACTAGACCTTGGTCCATTGAATTTGGATATCAGGCTCCATTATGTCTTTCACAATTTTCTATTGAAAATATTGTTGACTAACAGTCAAGATGCAGCCTTTGATGTTGTTAAGGTCAATATCTGAGTCATCTTCTTTCAATCTTTGATAATAAGAATAACCCCCAGTCCTCAGTGACTTCAAGACAGGCCAAGTTCATTTCTTGCTCATTCAGTGCTCTCTGTCGTACCTGCATTAGCACCTATGACTTTGTGTCCTTCTCTAAACCTACGCCCTCTATGAGATGAAGAGAAGGGATATAGTATGCAACATCATCTGCAGTGTTTGGTGTCCAGGCTTGGAATTTATGAGCTCCATTTCTAACTATATCCTACTGGTCAGAACTGATGATTGCCCTACATGGAGGCAGGGCCCACAATAATTGAGAGCTTCCTGGAAAAAGGAGAACTGGCTAACATACAGTAAGTCCTGGACAGAGTTTCCTGCTCAACAGCTGTTCTCTGCAAGCAAAGGAGAGCTGGTTTATAGAGCTGCTGCAGTCATAGCACAGACTGTGAGCTGCCTAGATCAAAAAGGGTATGAGGGTAAAGAATGACATCATTTTAATTTAATTCACCATGACTGTAATTTTTTTCATATTACTTAGTGTATGTGACATCTTAATGAATAATATTTATCCAACTCATCATATATAAATGATTTTATGAATACATTTGTTTCATTTTAAAGATGTGTATAGTATAAATTTGAAGAGGCACAAAGGAGAAACAGAGTGTCTCATGTATCCCATTCTGGCCTTGATCTCATTGTATAAATGATGATGGAAGGCTGACCTTGAACTTCTGATTCTTCTGCTCCTACGTTCCAAGTGTGGGTTATGTAGTTCAGGGGATGAACACAGGCATAAAGGCTAGATAAGTTCTCTAACAACGGGAATACATCTCCATTGCTCAAAAGAAAACTCTTGAAATTAGTAAGTACAATGGCAACGTGATATTTATAATCTTTAGGAAGATCATTAAAATATTTACAGTAATAGAAGAATCAATTATGTCTAACATAAAGTGAATAGGTGTTTTGGTTTTGGTTGCTTTGAGAAAATAACTTAAGGCATGTAAAAATACTGTGTCGGAACTAATAATGGTGACATCTAGGAGAGATACAACTAAGCCCTTGGAATATGGCCCCCAATCCTCAATTATCAGGACTGCAGCATTTTGCATGCCATTCCTGGCTATGTGGGAAATTATTCGACCTTGTGGTATTTAGCTTAAAACTGTAAATACAACCAAGGCCAGTGTCTAGTGGGAAGAAAACCCATTAAACTGCAATCCATACTGCTGGATATAGAGTTTATCCGTTCACCTAGTTCCTCAAACTGACTGTGTTTTATGTCTTACCCCTATAACCAGGCTTTGGTCTCTGAACAAAAAAGTGTTTTGCATGAGGCGTGCTGGTGACCACCCAGAATCCCAGGACTCAGTCAGCAAAGGCCAGGAGGAGTGCCACAAGCTTAGGGCTAGCCTGGTCTGTGCAGCAAGTTCTAAGTCAGCCAGGGCTACACATTGAGACCTTTGCTCAGAAACTAAAGAGGCCAGCTGTGGTGTGGTCCATGACATGAATTCAAGGCCAGCTTGGTCTACATAGTGAATTCCAGGAAGGCAGAACTATGTAGAAAGACTCTGCCTCAAAACAAACAACCAAAAGACGAATAAGTAAATGAGTAAGAAGAGCAAGGGAGTCTGCTAGGAGATTGTTTCATCTAAATATATAACTGGGGTGCTGCATCCTTGAAATCTCAGCAATATGTAAAAAAAATGAAACACGAACGGTTTTGACACCAATTGACATTTCAATGTAGCTGGGTAAAATTTCATAGAATCCTACCCCTAGACGAAAAGTTATAAGGAATTAATGACTGGTGAGGGAAGGAACATTAATCTTCCCTAGGGATGAGCCTCCTAATTGGTAGTCATGGTTACCTAATATCAAGTGGTCAGTCCCACAAACATATACATACAAATAACACTAAATGGACTCCACAGGGATATACCCACACAAAGATAGCCACATAACAATAATAATTAAAGATAAAAGAGATCGTGAATCTGAGTAAAGGAGAGAATGGGAAGGGCTGAAGGGGAGGATAGTGAGAGGAAATGATGTGATATAATTAAAAATGTAAGGGTGCTGAAGTTAGCTTTCCATGATTGATGGCTTCTGGCAGGGGTGTGGGAAGGGAAGGACTCTGTTCTATCCAAAGGGCAAGCCACTGAGAGTTTGAACATGCTCCAGTGAATGTATAGATAACCCAAACTGGACTTGTTTGTTTTTTAGGTTTTTTTTTTTTGGTTGTTTTGTTGTGGGGGGAGTTCACAAGGGTGGGGTGGCTGACAATGAAGGACTGGGAAGTGAGTGTGATTGGGATGGTCAATGTGAAATTCCCAAAGAATCAATAAAAATATTGTGTTGAAAAAGTATTTACATTAATGAAGTATAAAATAAGACAAAAGCAGAAATGAGAAGAAAAGCATTGGTACTACTAATAATACATTTTCATATTAAGCTATAATCTTTTATATTTAGAAAATTATATGTATATGCATAACAACAATTAATTAAAAATAGGCATGATTTTGAGAGAGCAAGCAGTGGTTTATGAAAGGGTTTGATAGGAAGAAAGGGAAGGGAGAAATTATATAATTATACTATTATCTCAAAAATAAAAGGAAAAGAATACATTTATAAAGCCAAGTAACAGAAAATGATCTGTCCAGACAACATTCCACACAAAACATGGTGACAGATTCATGAGAGCTTTAAGAATGCCTTCAGAGTGTACTAGCCTTTGGTGATTTCTGATGAATGGGGCATTGGCTAATCTAACAGAGAATGAACAGAAGAAAATCATGGTGTGTAACCCAGAATCAGAGAGACAATTTTTGTTTGTGATGGTTTACAGGTTCTTTTTGGCTAAAAGAAGAGGCACTATGCATTTAAAAAGCACCATGCTTTTTGAGATATAAGTCATATACTGTGAGATTTATTCATTTAACATGTGAAAGTTGGTCGATTTTTGGTATGTCCATAAAGTTGTGTCAATACTGCCCCAGTTAATTGGAGAACATTTTTGTCACTTCAGAAGTAAGTATTGTTAGACCCCAGTAGTTTCTTCCTATTATTTAGCCTTCTGTCTTAATGAATGTGCTTATTCTTAGCAGTCTTATAAATGTCCTTTTTCATTACCTCCTTTCACAGGGTAAATTCATATTATAGGATGAATCCATAATTCACTACTTTTTATTACATAGTAGTCTATTATATGGACATACCACCTGCTGGTTACCCATTCATTCATCAATGGATATTTATATTATTCCCACTTTTAAAGTTAATACAAATGGTTCTCTACAAATACTTTTTGTGTATGTTTCTGTGTGGACTCATATTTCCATCTTTGCGTGGCATGATATGCTTACACTTCTTTGGAACCGACAGATGCTTCCAATATTGCTAGATGGGTTTTCATTTCTTCTCACGTGCACTGGCTCTGGCTTCTTCATGTCTGTGTCCGAACTTGTGTTTTTCATTATAGCCTTCTTAGTAGATATAAAATATGCCACTGTGTTCTGGTTTGCATTTTCTATTTAAGGGAGTTTATTCAGATTAACTTTCTATGAAAATATTTCTTATATTTACCCCCCCCTTTGTGTGTGTGTGTGTGTGTGTGTGTGTGTGTGTGTGTGTTGGTCAAAGGACAACTTGCAGAGGTCAGTTCATCTTCACCACATGGGTACTGAGAATTGAATTCATGTTGTCAGACACAAAAATAAACAATTTGTAGAGACAATGGTTTAGAATAGAGTCTGATATATTTGATTAATTCAGGTATTAGTATTTTTACCTTTCAGTATATTTTTTTCAAGTGTGATTGACAAATTTTCTGCTATGACTATTAAGTTTTCTGCCAAAAGTTCATTGTCCTAGGCCTTACCCTCAACTCCCTTTTATCATGATTTTTATGAGTAATTACGTGTAACATTGCAGTTTGTTCTTATAGAGGACAAAGTCAATATTTGATTCACGATATTTAAATTTTTGCTTACTGTTGGGAAGACCTCTACTTACAGAGGCTTTTCTTGGTTGATGATTATAAATATATTCAAAGACCATGAGGGGAAAAGGCCTATAGTTTAGTGTGAAACATAATGAAGTAACTGAGGTTATGTTCAACACAATGCTAACTTCATTCGCCTAGAGAACGTCTAAGATCTGACACTCTCATTAGGACTTTGCATTCCACCTATTAATCACTGCAGTGGGGTCACCCAGAAATATGGAGCGTTGTTCTGAGGTCTGGCCTATGATGTCAAGGCTGGAGCCTCTTGTAGTAATTAGTTGGCATCTGGGCCCTGGTAGCAAGGCATTATCTTCCCTTCTGATGTCTAAATTAAAAATGAAACTAATAAAAGGTATGCAGAAAGGGCTGAAAGAATGCAAATTACATTGATACATTACCTCATCCTTAGAATAATGGCACTAAATTACAGCAACCCATCTGGCTGCCCATATGGTCTCCTGGAGTTCTAGCAAATTTCGGCAAATAGGTCAAGCTGGGTGGTCATCCCATTAATACAGCACTAAGTGGAGGCAGAAAGTGTAGTATAATCATAACTTTTGTGTTATTTAGATGAAGGTGGGATTTATTGCCTGAACAGTGATGATACAGGGTAGTGTGCACTAGAATATTGTTTTGAGCTATGTTACTTTTGTTTATGTTGCATTTGTTTGACTCCATGAAGCTATGTTACTATACCCATATAAAACACCTGATGTTCCAATAAAGAACTGGCCAATAACAAGGCAGGAGAAAGGATAGGCAGGGCTAGCAAACAGAGAGAATATATACAGTAGGGAGAATCTAGAAAGGGAGATTGAGGAGCCAGAGAAAGAGGAGGACTCCAGGAGCCAGCCACCCAGCTACACAGCAAGCCACAGAGTAAGAGTTACAGAAGAGAACCAGAAAAGCCCAGAGGCAAAAGGTAGCTGGAATAAGTTAAGGGCAGCTGGCAAGAAAGAAGCCAAGCTAAGGCTGGGCATTGTTAATTAAGAATAAGCCTCCCTGTGTATTTGATTTGGGAGCTGGGTGGCAGGCCCCCCCAAAGGAGCAAAAACCACCACCACCGATAGTGTTTTAGTGGAAAATTTGTCTGTTAGTCTGTTGAAAGATAACGCAGGGGCGAATACATGCAGGACTTCCAAATACAAATTTTGAGAAGCCATTCTATATGATTGCTTCTTTGTGTGTGTGTGTGTGTGTGTGTGTGTGTGTGTGTGTGTGTGTGTGTGTGTGTGTTTTCCCTCTAATTCAATTTGGAGGGAAAAAAATGTCGTTCTGCTGAAAAGAATTGACTTTGTCACCCTGGAAACTTGTTCTGATTCATGAGGGAGGAGACTAACAAATGTGCTAAGGAAGGGATATTGTTTTATTATGGACCACTGGGAAGAGGGGACCAAAGCATTAACCATTGAACTTCTTTCCCTGGAGGCTAAGAAGCAGAAGGTTTTAGTGTAACAGATTGGTGGACATATATGATTTGTTTCTGTTGTTTTTGAGATTTAAATAAAGCTATTATTTTAATCTGCTTTGTGCTTTATAGTATTTGCATATTTGGGGGAGAACATTAATATAATTCATATAATAATGCTCTCCTAAGAGCAATAAAAGCAAAGGTAGTTCTAGTCTTCTGTTAGAGATAGCTAGGGATTTCCTCTTAGCTTTCTAAATCTCAGAAAGTCTAGCAGGTCTATTTAGGCAATCTTGTACATATTACACTTATGTTACATTAGATTTTTTTTTTATCCCTGAGTATTGCCAAACATTTCCTAGGAAACATAGAGCAGTGTGGAAGAAACTATTATGCCCATGACATATGCATATTCTCCTGTATTCCCAGTTCCCTCCTCTTAGGTTAGGCCAAGTTACTGATTTTTCCAATGAAAAGTGACTGAAGGGTATTTGTCACCCTTGGATACCTCATGGACAAGCTTCCTTTGTCCTAACCAAAAGGAAAGTCCATGACCTAAAACCAGACTTTGAAATGGGTGTTACATAACACATACAATGTTGAGAATTGTTATGCAAAGAACTCAAACTATACTTGCCATTCAAATAATGAAAACTTGCCTGTTGGGTACACAGTATAACTTGTGCAAAGTATTTCCTAATAGCTGGACCAGGCTATGAGAGTCTTAGATTGTAGATGAAGAATGGCTGTACAATAAGTACTTGGTTCTCTGTTAAGGGGAATGTGGAGGTGGGTGGAATCTAACACAGAAGTTCTAATGGCTATTGACCTATCCCAGCGTTCATGGGAGTAAAGGTAGGGATAGGGAATTTCCAGTGAAGGAATGCCTTTGTCCCTGCTAAGATAGGAATTGAGAAAATTAAGAGTCAAAGACACATTCCAGGTATCCGACCCATTTGAAAGTTTTCATGAAGACTGCTTCCATAGAAAGGGATTACATAAATAATATCAGATTTCAATTAAATGCACATTGGCCATTTTTTTAAGAAAAGTATTGAGAATTTCATAAATGCATTTAACGTGTTTTGATCAAATTCACCCCTCATTCCCTCCTCTAATATCTCCCCATCTCACCCGCCACTATTTGCTTCCAAGTTCACATGATCTTTTTTTTTTTTTCAAAACTACATTGAGTGCTGCCTACAGGACCATCTACAGGAACTCAGTAGCTTTTCAAGGGTCACATCCTTGAAGAAAGCTTACTAACAAATAATAAACTCTATCCTGAGGACAAGTCAGCATCGGTTTATGATGTTTCTGTCAATGAGCAGCAGCACGTGTCCGTGTCTTCTCTCCCTCTATTCTAAAACGTCTTACTTAATTCCATTCTTGAACGATTAACATAAACCTTACCACAGACAGTGTTGTGAATGTGCTCCGGATGAGGCTTCTCTAACACGTGTTCTGTATTGGCATATGCCAGACTTCTTATGCTTATATACAGTAGCCAGCGCATCACCATCAAGCCTGAGGACAGCAGACGCATCAAAATCAGAAAGCACAAAAGTGCAGGGAATTTGGTGTCACTAGGAATCATGAAAAGAACCTCTGCTCACAATCTCCGAGCTCCAATAAGAAAGCTGAGCATTGCCCTCTTTGAACTCTTACCGAGAATGTAGGTGTCAGCCCATTCAGATTTTCAGCACATGGCACAGACCCACTAAGGACTTTGAGAGCACTTGAGCACGGATGTTTGCAATACAAGTATCTTTTAATGAGGAAGCACATTTGCAGATAATCTAATATAACAAGGATGGGCCATATACCCTTCTAGCTTGTCTGATTGAATTGTATCAGACTGTTTCCTCTCCTCCATGTATCACTAACTGCTCATCTTTATTCTAGTAATTCTGCCTATTGTTTTGTGGCAGTGAGAGAAGCCTGTTCAATCACAGTGCTAATTTATATAGAATATTTATGCAGCCAGACATCATTTATCACCTAGATTTTATGACAGCTCTTAAATGAACACAACTCTCACACATTATTAAAACAGTAATAATTACAGCTAGGTTTTTTTTTTTTTCCTAGTCACACCAACAGCACTAAGTGTAAAAGCTCTGAAGAGCTGATAGGGAAGATTGGCAGAGTTTTTAAAACATCAACTGATGAGCAAATAAATGATGGTTCAGAGTTTTGGGTTTTTCTAACTTGAATGTGTTGTGTATGCTGTGGGAGTTTGGTACTATAGTGGTCTACAGGTTCCTGCTCTTGTTGCTTCACCTTTTACGCAGACCAATGACTTCTACCACTAAAAGCAACCTGTGTATTTTCTCAGCACACCAGGCAATGAGTGAGCATTTATGGAAGGTTGAAAGCAAATAAGACCATTCAGAAAAGCCCTCACCTGTAGGTGAATTTCTAACCAGTCTTATTAAATGAGAAACACAGAGCCAAATACAGGGGTGAAAGCCATAGAGATCAGAGAAATGGTGAGAGTCACCCACTAACCTTAGCTCACCCTGCTGTCTAGCTTCCCAAGAGAACCAGCTTCTTCCTGTGCCTTTATTGCCTTGCTGTTCTGCCTTCTCATTGGCTCTTAGCCCAGCCACCTCACTTCCTCGTCACTGCCTGTCTTTGCAGACCTCCAGGTCTCTATGGCTGGTACTGGGATTAAAGGGGTGTGTCACCATGCTTGGCTGTGTCCTTGAATGCACAGAGACTCTGCCGGCCATGTGATCAGATTAAGGGCGTGTGCTACCACCGCCTGACTTCTGTTTATAGCTGGCTATCTATGTCCTCTGATCTCCAGGCAAACTTTATTAACATACAAATAAAATATTACCACACTCACCCATTACAAATTGATCTCTTCTGTTTATAACCTGTGTAAAAGGCATCTCCAAATGAGGCGGGAATTGGAATGTAGATGGAGAAATGTGGAGCGAAAACACAGGTGTGATTATATATAGGTGATTTGGGTTTTCTTGTACTTTTTTCAGGTTTTTTTTTTTCTTTCTTTTTTTTTTTTTGGTAAACCTATGCTGATGTCAGTGACTTACATTAATATGGAAACAGAACCACCTACAGGGTCTGGGACGATGATGCTATGTGTATAAACCCCTGTGCCGGGCATGAGGACCAGAGTTTTTATTCCTCGAACCTCCATAAATTCTGGGCAGGTGTGGAAGCCCACCTATAATCAATCTCTTGCAAGAGATGCAGACAGGGATTCCTTCCATGAGCTGGCTAGATCAACTAAACAGACCAGTGGGCTCTGGGTTCAGGTGAAAGACCCTGTCTCAATAGTCAAGGTGGAGCATAACCAAAGAGGACAACGCAACCTTGACCACTGCCCTCCACATGAACGCAGACAAATGTGCAAAGGGGCCAAACACATAGATGCACACACACAAAAAGAAACATTTTCTTAAAGACTTATCTACAGAGCAAAGTAGTATTATGGTATCCATCTGAACTACGTATTAGAAAAAAAAATCGAAGATTCAAACCCTTAGGAATTTTATCTCGACAGGTGTAAGCTATTGTGGTATTGGTGAAACTATGAACTGGTGTGTGTTTTGGCAAAGACTGTTGTAAAATCTGTGTGAACAACCTGTAACTGCTGGTTTGATTCTGAGGCAAGAACTGGCTGCAAATTCTGCTGTCTTCCAGCGACACCCACCCACCTAGAAACAAAAGCCTTTGAAAGGCATACTTTTAATTCTTTGACCTGTGTTTTCTGAGAAACTTTGTTCTCCCATTCCTGTTCCCCTCCATTAGTGAAGAGTTGAATTTTAACAACTTCATGTATAGTCCACGAACACCCAGAGGCTCTTATTTACCTCCCAAATACCTGTTGGGCATCAAGAGTATTTCACAGTGAGTTTAAAAGTTATATAAAATTTGGCTCATTCTGTTAAAGTAATTTAATGAGAAGGCTCAGATAAAATGAACTGTAAACATTAACATTGCTCTATACGAGAAGTACTCTTAAGCTGGGGTTAAAAAAAAGTGTTACTTGGTGATTTTTGTTAAATCATATGCTTTGGGTTGTAGAGGGTGGAGGGAGCTTTCTTAATCAACATAACATCTCTTCAGAGCTAGCCTCAGTTTCAAACATGGCTCATACACAACTCGCTAGAAGCTTGAGGTAAGTCGTCCCCATTTGGGAAAGTGTTTTCCAAAGGAAAGGTACCTCTTGACTTCACTTTTAAGTGCACATATGTAAATTCTTGTTTGGTTTCATTGGTTTTATTCTATGAGATTCTCTATTGTTGGTTGTTTTTATTCTTTGTGGGGGGCCTGCCACCCAGCTCCCAAATAACACACACAGGGAGGCTTATTTTTTTTCTTTTCTTTTCTTTTCTTTTCTTTTCTTTTCTTTTCTTTTCTTTTCTTTTCTTTTCTTTTCTTTTCTTTTCCTTTCTCTCTCTCTCTCTCTCTCTCTCTCTCTCTCTCTCTCTCTCTCTCTCTCTCTCTCTCTCTCTCTCTCAACAGGGTTTCTCTGTGTAGTTTTTGGTCCCTGTGTTGGCTCTCCATCTATAGACCAGGCTAGCATCAAACTCACAGAGATCCTTGTGGCTCTGCCTCCTGAGTGTTGGGATTAAAGGCACGGCCACGGCTGCCCGGTGGGAGGCTTCTTCTTAATTATGAATGCCCAGTCTTAACTTAGCTTCTTTCTTGCCAACTTTCCTTAACTTAAATAATCCCTTCACCCTCATGCCACTGGGCTTTCCCTGTTCTCTTCTGTAAATCTTACTCTGTGGCTTGCTGTGTAGCTGGGTGGCTGGGTGGCTGGCTCATGGAGTCCTCCTCCTTCCCTTACTCCTCCTTCCTTTCACTCCATCTCTTTTCTTTTCCCTCCTCTCAGATTTCTCCTACTACATATTTTCTCTGCCCTCCAGCCCCACCTATCCTTTCTCCTGCCTTGCTATTATAGGCCAGTTCTTTATTAGACCATCCAGGTATTTTAGACAGGTACAGTAACACAGCTTCACAGAGTTAAACAAATGCAACATAAACAAAAGTAACACACCTTAAAATCATACTCGACAACAATTCACTGAATGAGAGGATAAATGTTGAGAGTTATTTGGTGTAGCTTTTTCCAGGCTATTCATGAGAAAATACAGTTTAAAAAAGAAGTGCTTTTCCCCATTTTAGTCCTTTGGGAGGATGAGTCTTCGAAGAGTGATCAGGGAAAAATGTCTCATAAAGCACCTTTATTTCTTCTTGGCTGCATGCAGCCCTTTCTTGTTGCTTTAGCAAACTTATAAATATTTACCACACAATGAGTTTAATAAGTGGCCAATTAAATTAGCCAGATACGCGAACACCAGATTTATCCTCTATGAATCTTACATCGTATTCATAAAGGCTGAGGTGATGGTTCGTTTGGTGCTTTAGTCTACAGATGTTTCTTTTCCACGGACAGTCTTTTTCATTTGCCCTCTGTGCCTTTCTTGATTCTGGGTTCTAAGATTTTTATACTGCCTTCTTATTCCAACGTGGACCCAAACTCTTAGAGTATGTAACTGGCTTTTTCACCAATCCCTAAGCAAAGTTATTTCTCTCTTCCTTTTCCCTCAGTTTCACCTCATTTAGTCTTTGAGACTTGGTGCCAGGGTGGGGTAAGGGGTAGCGATTTAGAGAGAGGGCACTTCACGACACTTCATTCCCAGTATTGCCACTATGAGCTGGGCACTCGGGACAAGAGACTCAGTATTCCTCTGGCTCCACCCCACTCCACATTATAATGGCCCACATTTATTTACACGGCTATCATTTCTGAAGTGCACTGGCCATCATGTCTCTGATCACACTCACTGAGAAAGAGCTTGTGAGTCTCTGGGTAGAAGGCACTCTACTATCGAAATCGGCTTATATCAACATGATGCGTCAGCTTTGAACTCATTTAGTCTATTTTACCTATCCAAACTTGATGAGTTATGTAGATCCTTCTATAATTCAGGAACCTGAGTGGATGGATAGATGAAAAGAAAGTATCCTATGGCAATGCCTGCCAGGCCTTCATTTTCTCCTAAAAAGAATCATGTCCGAGGGATGAAAATGGGCCATGTTCCCATCACCTTAATTATTTTCACTTCTCTAAGTACATCTAAATTAGATAGTCCAATGCTTAGTCTAGGTTTTGTGTTCTGCCTTTTAGAGTCCCTTCCAAGTTTTTTTTTCCTTTTTTAAAATGTAATAATTCGAGAAAGCGTTTCTTATGTAAAAATGCATAAATCACCAAACCCATACTAATTAGAGATGTCATTGCTCGCCTGTGACCTTGGCTGGAGATGGCTGTGTTTAAACAGATCGTAAAGTAATGTGTGCCCATAGGAAACCTCCCCGTCACATAGGACAGCCAGAGAAAGTTCAAAACAGAGGTGCTGAGACGAGGCTAAACACATTTGTGGGTTGGTGTTTGCCCTTGAAGTAGCCTTTGTCTCTCCAAGCAGGACAGGCAAATCAAGTTCTGCCTTCATTGAGCAAAAATTTCAAGTCTAAGAAGAGATATAATAAAACAATATGAAATTCTGAGGGGTATGGTTTATGTGAATAGATGTATTAATTAAATTCTACTATATTGGAATTTCAGCAAAAAGGAAAATGGAGAAGTCAGTGGCCAGAGAAGCCTAAAAA
The DNA here is from genome assembly GCF_004664715.2 of Peromyscus leucopus. NCBI lineage: Eukaryota > Metazoa > Chordata > Mammalia > Rodentia > Cricetidae > Peromyscus > Peromyscus leucopus. Next base: position 5,189,342 of record NC_051078.1, read on the forward strand.
GACCGATTTTACAGCATGTGATGTCAATAGCCTAGTGAAATTATGATGCCAAAAATGAATTAAAGCAAATTCTGTAATCTAATTTAATATAATTTAAATAAATTAATTAGTGATAAATCTAGACAAATGGAAGCAATGATATTTAATATATCCCATATCAATCCATCAATCTATACTTTACTGATGATTATTACATTATGAATTTACTACAAATAAAATGGTGTTGAAAACAGACTTAATTTCTAATCTATATGACTATAATGTTCATGCTTCCGTTCACTTTTCTGTCTAGGGGCACGTAATCTGCCCATCATGTACTTTTCCCTTTTCTTTTATTCCCCTTTTCAGCATGGTGTTGTATGCTGGAGTTGAATATATTCTCTTGAAGTTTCCCACCATGAGGCATTGACTGGCCAAGGAATACATTCTAGAGAAGGCAGTCACTTTGGCTCCAGATCTTTTCTGATGACAGTGTTACCTACATTTATAATAGATTACATTTCTCTTTTAGTTTTTCTTTAATCCCATTTTTTCCATCTTAGCAATATTTATGAATTTGGCTTACATTTTCCTTTGAAGTAGAGTTAGTCTTTGGAAGGCACAATTGGTTCCTATGCCAATTGCAATAAATCTTCTGTTTAGAAAAGGATTCCTTATGGTAATATGAACTGCTTTTATTCCAGAGATAAAAAATAAAGAAGAGAAGTATAAACTGTTAAAGTAACATAGACTTAGGCATGATCTATTTGCGGTATCTCCTTAAGCATATTCCTATACCCTCAGAGATTTAATATTTTCTTTACCATTTATGTGGCCACTTGAATGAGAATGTTCCCACCATAGGCTCATATATTTGAATGCTTGATCTCCAGGGAGTAGAACTGTTTCAAATGATTTAGAAGGATTAGGAGGTGTGGCCTTCTTAGAGTACATGTGTCACTGGAGGTGAGCTTTGAGGTTCCAATAGCTCATGCCAGGCCCAGTCTATTTCAGCCTGTGGATCAGGCTGTAGCTCTCTGCTACTATACTAGCAACATAATAACGGACTCTGAAACTGTACAAAAGCCCATAATTAAATGCTTTCCTTTAAAAGAATTGCTTTGGTCATGGTATCTCTTCACAGCAATAGAACAGTGACTACTATATGAAAAGATGTTAAATTCCAATCCAGGTCTTGTAATCTTTTATGAAATATAAGAAATAACTTCTATTGACATCAGCATCATCATTTAATCTAACCATCTCTCCTTTCAGTCCTGTACCTTCTTGGTTTTGAAACTTGTCATGTGTAGGAATACCCTTATTCCTACAGTCATATCCTTAGACTCGTTATTACCAACAATTTTGAATGTCTTAATACCAATTTTATAATATCTTATTTTCTACCTACTAGGCTCTATCTTCTAGAACATGACTGTTAACATCACAAGTATCACAATCTTTTAACTCTATCCTGCTATTAATCCTCTGATACTGCCACATTCATTGATGTCCTCCACATGTTTTCACTCTGCTAATGTAGATAAGTGGTTATCTCTTGCTTGCATACCTAATGATAGTTTTCTTGGCGCTATGGTATGAAGGAAAATGTGGTTAAATTTAGCTCTGTACCTACTTAATCCTCGTGTCTCTGTAATTAAAAGTAACAAAACCAGACAGTTGGATTCCCTGGTCTTTCTTAGTTTATCAGTAACCTCAAATGGGCCTCTAATGCTGCATTCTGTTTCCTAGCCTGAGTTCTCCTACAGTTGATGGGATAATTTTCCTTTTTCTTTTTTTTCTCTAGTGAAAGATTGTATTTATTTGTTTTGTTTCTGTTTTTTTTTCATATTAGACACCTTCTTGGGATTTAATTCTAGTTTCTCCTAACCTCCTGGCTATCTCTGCATTAGGAAGATGAGCTTTTGAAAGTCTTTCCTATGTATTTTTTTAGGTGACATCATGCTCTCTTTGATTTGAAAAGAATTATTTTTTAGTTTATTTTAAATTTCTGGTTTAGGTCAAGTATTTTTTTTCCTATTTTCTTGGGGTTATTTCTCTATACCCTCTTGCATTTCACCAAACTTCTTTCAATGATTTTGAATTCTTTGTCAAGTAGTTCACCTATTTCCAGCTACTGGAAAAATTTCACTGTCTTATTTGGTGATTATTTCTTTCCTTGGTTTATGTGTTTGCTTTACATTGACAACTGAATATTAGAAGTAAGGGCTTATTCCAGCTTTTTGCAGACTTAATTTTCTCTGGTAAACAATCTCATTAGTCATCCAGTACAGAGATTCTAGGCAGGCTGTCTTTCTTGCCCTCTTTAGGCAGACTATCTGGTGCCTGAGTTACCATGCAGGCATCCTGGTACCTATATCTGCAGAGTCTATGTTTACAGTGGTGAACCTGCTGACTGGGTCTTTAGAGATTTTCCAGGATCCTGGGTTCATCCATGAAGGAATGCCTAGAACCTGTACCTAAGTAAGGCCATTGCGAAGTCTCGAGTTATAAGAACTCACCTAATGCTAGGTCTGCCTGGGTCTCAGTCTTTGAATATAGTTCTTGTCCTGGACAGGTTTATATTCTGTATCTACTGGAGCAAAGCAAGCCTTGGCTTCGGGTCTTCAGAAAGGAAGACTGACTCATGCTGGGACTAACATAGGGCTCAAGACTGGTGACCTTGTACTTTCTCATGGCTTTCTATAGCTTAGAGATTGATATTTCTTTGATATTTACGTCTAAACACACCTCTTCCGAGTCCAGACCCAGACTTACATGGCTTCCTTCTAACGCCTTCAGATGCCTAATAAACGTTCTTAACTTGGCCTGTTTTAATGTCTCCTCTCCCGCACTGTTCTCCAGGTCAGATGAACAGACAGCAGCACTCATGTTGTGCTTGTTTGATAATCCCCAGTGAGCGAATCTGCTGTTTCTCCTGACTCAGTATCCGCAGAAATTACTTTCGCTACTGCTGTTGCCATCACCTCATCTGTAGCACCGTTAGTTGCAGTTCAGGTTATTACTGATGTCCATGATTGCATACTCTCTGCTCTCAAACAACCATCAGTATAATACAGGAAGCCAGACTCAGTGAAGTCTTCTCATCTCAGGGTGAAGACCTACTTCCCCATTTCCCCCTGGCCTTGACTCCCTTCATCCCTCCTCTTGATCATTGTAATTACAGTCTCCACCTGCTGTTCCTAGAATGTGTCAGCATTTTTTTTTTACTTTTTTCTTTGTCTATAACGATTTTCTCTAAGAAATGACTTTAACTTCTGTCCCACTTGTTTTAGATCTCTGTATGAAATTCATCTTTGTCTAATGATAGTTTAGACTTACCATAAAGATCTCAATATTATATCCCCAAAATTATGTCCATTTTTCTTGCATTATGTATTTACATTCACAACATGTCACTACCTAATTGTCTGTGAGGATCACACTGTCCTATAGAGCTTTCAGCAGTCATAAAAAAAGCATCCCTTAAATCCGATGGCCCAGTAAATGCTATACACTAGTCACATGCGGCTATTGAACACTTGAAATGAAGCCAGTTTGCAAAAGTAATTGAATTTTTATTATATTTAATTTTAAGCAACTTAAATTTTAAAAGGCCTTGGTTAATTACAGGTTACTATGTTGGACACTACACATCTGGAACATAAACTCTTTCCCTTTACAGTGAAATATATGCCTCATGAACATGCCTACAATGAAACAAAGAAATATATTTTAATGAATGGATAAATGGATGTCATTGTCAAAATGACATCACTGATCATGTAAGACATTGAAAAACTGACTCCTAGTCCTACTGTTTGACTCAATGATGGTGTGATTGTGCGGGAGTCACCGTCTTGATGCTTAGATTTCTTCATGTTTGTTTTCAAATCTAATAGGAGTGTATTGAGATTCTCCTTTGTTCCCATAACCATGCTAGATGTTTATATATTTAAAAAGTCACAGTTTATATATAAAAATGCAAAAGTTATAGAAATGCAAAACACTACAAAAGAGGTTTCTCCAAGAAGGAAGTAGAATTAAGAGTTATGAAAGCTGTGTTGTGGTCTGCACGATGTAGCCATACATCACTATTAGGGAAGAGAGAAGAAACAAAGGAGCCAGAATGCTCAGAAAATGAGTGGAAAAGAAAAAAGAAAATAGCAAGACTTTTGGAGGAAAGAGAGGGTTTGAGGAGTTTGGAAAAAGTCAGCATTTCAGTGTCCAAGCAACAGAGAAATGTTTAAAGTTAACTCTTTCCCATAAAATGAAATGTGGAAATGCCATGGGCATAATCAGGCACAAGGCATCCCATACTGCAGCTCTGTGCTGGTGTGAGGTCACAGTGTAAATATACAAAGGATCACTCATCAGTTTTGATAACTCTTCAGCTTCCTATTACACTTTTCAAACAGCAGCTACTTACTTTCAACTATCATTCTCTTTTGCATTGTCTTTTTATTTCCACTGTGTTCTTTTTTCTGTGTCAGAAGCATTTTCCTGATGCTAGCTAACCAACATTGTGTGATGCTTCTTCTTTCCTTGGTAACAGTACATAAATATTGCAGAAATTCAAAGTTATAAGTAGAGTTGTAGAGAAAAAGAAAACCCAATATAGACACTTAGTGTCTGTTTCACAGGCGTTCACAGTGCTAGAACGTCTTAATTAAAAACTGTCCACAGTACTCCCCTGTGTCCTTATATGATTTTAATGTTATAGGTACTTCCTTGACTCCAAAACCTGTCAGGTGCTTTCTAAGAAAACCTTAGAGCTGAAAGGCTAAAAGCAGTGGGAGCAGCCACTGCGACTTTCCCGTGCATCTTTCTCTTGCGGAGGATTAAGTGACAGTAGAATGAGAGGACCAGTAATGTGAGGAAACGGGGCAGCTTTTTACCTTCTGCATCTGCCAAAGTACATATTGAGTGTCTCTCTGAAAGTTAAACGCACTCCCCTAGCTCCATACTAGTTTTCAGGTATGTGTGCTCCTGTGGGCACTTGTGCATGCATGGAAAGGAGAAAATAGTATGTAGAATTTTCTATCAATTGCAAATAAAGAATTAAAACTGAACTAGTTAATCCATCATATTAACCCTCAAGCATGCAAATGTCTTTCTATATGACAGATCACAACCTGTTGGAGGTGCTTGGATGCTTTAAACTCAGGTGTTTGACAAGTAGCATAGAGAGACAGAGCTAGAACTTAAAACCCAATTGTGACAAGATATATCATTTAATTCAACAGCATTACCTATTAGTAATTTCACTCAGGAAGTCTTAATTAAAACTATATTTAAAAGAAGTAATACTTTTTAATCTTAAGAATGATTTTCATACATCTAACAATAAATCCTGTATAAATTCTATAAATATGAGAGGAAAGTATGCTAGGAATTTTTACCTATGAAAATAATAGGTAAGCTAAATTATGCAAAATTTAGTATACTTCCTGATGAAGAATTACTACAATATCACCACATATTATTCTAACATGAAGGAATAATAAACAATGTGTCTGCAAATACATGGCTGAGCGAATGTGTTCCCTGAAGAACATATCCAGTTTAGTCACAGAGACCAAGGCTCAACTTTTTGTTTTTATTCATAACTAAGTAGAAAGCTGCTGGTGAGGTCTTACTATTATTTTGTAAGTATGGGTTGCAATTAATCAGCTGGGAATCTCTTAACTTCACATACATGAATGGTAGTATGGAGAAACACCATAGTTTTAGCGATTCCTAGATTTGTACATGGTGCAGGGAGGTTTCCTTTCTCATTTCACTTTCCAGAGGAGGGATGATCGGAGTGTTCTGAAGGCCGCAGGGAGGCTCAGTATAGACTATGTGATCTTGCTCCACCCTGACTTCCCTGCATTTGCAGCCCTGTGCGCCGTGGTTTTCAGACGCACTTCTCCATTGTTATTAATAGAAATAATACGTGAGGGAAAGCAAGTATTTCAGAGGAGGAACTTTGGCTTTCATGCATAATTATTTGCCAGCACAGCAAAAACCAGGTAGAAGAATAAATAAATAACATAATAATTTTTCTATTAGAAATCATTTTCCTCAGCCAAACATATTTCCCCACAAGAATATTTTCTGTTTCAACAGGATTTCTAAACTTCTTAATTATCCTCTAAGATTTTTTTTAATTGTCCTAAAGAAATAGGAACTAACAGGAATGGTCATCACTATCCTACTTGGTGAATACAATGTAGTTTTACTTTTCAGCATGCTTAGGTTTAAAAACAATGAAGTCACCACATCACCCTCCTTAGTATTCTCTCACCCAGCTTCCCATTTTTTTGTTGTCTTTACCAAGCATCATAAATCAGCTCTGTAACCTGTTACACATCTCACTTGCTTCTCCCTGAACTGCCTTCTGCATGCAATTGTTATAATTTATTTTTTGAGTGTCGACAGTTTACGTGGCACCGCTCAAAGCATAACATCCTCTCTAAAAACTGCGTTCTGCCTAGTGTAGCTTCAGTAAATGAGAGAATGAAATCCCAGTGTGCAAACCCACTTCAGCCCAGTCCAGGATCACAGGAAGGGTTGAAGATGAACAGTCAGTGATTAGAGTCCAAGAGGGACTCTGAATTCTAGTTTCATTTTCCCCTGACCATGGACAAGTAGACCATGTACTTTTCTCTACTAAAATTGGGTGGGGGGGGGCGGGGGAGATAAATAAGTCCATTGCAACTAATTTCAAGATTCTAGCATTCCAATAAAGTCACCAGGAGACATTTGAAAATTTTTTTTAATATAAATAATGATGTAATATTCAAGTAGCTGAAGACTGTGTATTCAATCAATGTTTTAAAATCTTTTGGAAACACCAAATACTAAAAGTTTGCCATTGTAAATTAATAAATGCCTTAAGTAAAGTTCTTCTAAGTAGATGTTCTGTTTAAAAAAAAAAAAAAAAAAACAGGAAAAATAAGGGGCTGCAAGATGGTTCAGTGGGTAAAGGCTCCTGCCATCAAGCCTACATACTTCAGTTTTCTCCCTGTTATCCACATGGTAGAATTAGAGAATTGATTTCTTAAAATTGTCCTCTGACCTCCACATGCATTTTGTAGTACTTGCACACACACACACTTCATAAATAAAATTTAAATTTTAATTAGCAAAATAGAAAAAAATGAAGGTCAAGGGAGTAAAGGAAATGGAAAGATGCTGATTAAATACATTGTAACAAGGAAGATTTTTGGTTGTTTGTCTAGTACAACTTTAATGTTCTCACTGCCCTTGGATGCTGATTATATGACCTAGATTTTGATCTCTGTGCACTGTGAGCATGTGAGTAGACAATGCTGAACATTAAAGAATTTATGGGATAGTTTAGAGGGGAGAAAGAGAGGAGGGGATAATGTGATTACAATCTCAAAAAATAAAACTAATAACACACAAATGGTTAACGAGGACCAGGAGTTCTATTTATTGGAGTTTGGTCCCTATCATTTAGCTGTTGGAGCTGCTAGTTCCTTGATTGTGCTCTACACAGTCCTGAGCTGAGACCCATAGCCTTCCTCAGTGTCTTCAAAACCCATCATTCAGTAATCATTACTTACATATGTGAAGTTAGAGATTATATATGGTACAGCACGTGGAAAGAAGATGATAGCAGGATTTTTGCTTTTGGTCTCTATATAATAGATCAGATTAGGGATATACAAAGCTACCTAAAAATCAGAGAGCCTCCTGTACTGCTGCAGGAACCATATTAAGCTAATGAACTTATGCAAAGAAAGACATCAGAAACAGAGAATCAACAACTCTCCAAAACATCTCCGGTCTGGTGGTAAAGGGACATCAGCCAACTGACAGTGTAGTAGGAGTCTGTCATCAGAACAAAAGTGGATGTAGTTATCACATTGGGAGGGAATAAGCTGCATATTCAAGTGGAGTTCGCCATCTAATCTGGAAAGATGACACACTCCTTGATGATCACTCTTTTGTCTCAAGTTGCTTCTGTTCAGGTGGGTACTGAATGAGAGAATGTAGCAGTGACAGAAAAATAGAGGAATAGGTATGTGGAATCAGAGAGAGTGGGAAAAGACAATTATTTAAAATGTGTATAGAAGTATCAGCATACTATAAAGTCTCCTTGGAAGCCCGAGGTCCTGAAATTTAGATGCCTGTTAAGGCAGCTTAGTGATCTTATGGGGGCAGTTTTCAGATTCAAGGAAAATATGCTGGTTGAGCTTCTTCAGAGTTTCAAATTCATCAATCAACAGAGAGCAGAGTAAATGAATCAACACCTCCTTCAAAGAAGTGGTTGCCAAGAATCAGCCATCCGATTTAACTGTGGTAGAAGAGGGGAAAGTAGACCTTGGTGACTCTAGAGGGATGCCAGAGCATCTGTGTGGGGTCCTTGGTGAAGTTAGTGGGTGAAATGCAAGGAGAGGAATCCAAGTTGGTGAATGGAGTGGGAGCTAGCATTTGAAGTGGAGTATGAAAAGGTGTCATGTTGGTGATTGACGGATTCTAGCTATGTTCACTCAGGATGTGACTGAGTTTGATGATGACAAGACAGATGAACTCAAAAGGTCAAGGGAAATAAAAAGTATAGGAAACTTACAAGGGACCATGTATACTATGGTATTAGGAAAGATGACTGGATATGGAACAGGAATAGGTTCTTGGCCATGAGCCAGGCAGTTGAAAGTTTCAGATACCAATTGATAAGAGCAGCAGGAACAGCAGAGGGTGTTAAGGATGTTATACAATTAACAAAAACAGCATCAAAGAGTTGGGTGAAGCTGTAATCCCAGCTACTCCTCAGAAAGCCAAGATGAAAAGAACCAGGTTTACACAGAGGGACCCTGTCTCAGAAAAGGGAAAAACATAGCTTCCAAGAAGCTGAGATTTACATGTGAACATGGTCTCGAGTTCAATTCCTAGTGGAAAAAAAAAAGATGGGAAAGGAAGAAAGAGGAAAGAACGTAGAAGAGACGTAGTAGACGGGGGTGGGGTGGGGGCTAGAATATGGTGATCAGGGAGAATCATGTCTGGGTCAGAAGTACTCGGTTGTGAGATGAACAACTGAGATTGTTTGAAGGAGAATACTTCTTTATGGAATGGGGGGGGGGAGTGACACTAGAAGAAAACTCAAATTCCAAAAATGAAAACAACAAGACACTCAGCATCTTCCTGGTACAAAGAACAGGGATGTGGCTTTGATCAGCAGCCTGGATATAGGGAATACCCGGTGTTGAGTGGTCAGGAGCAATGAAGACTCAAGGAAGCAGCTCTCAAGCCAGAGCGGCAGAGCGTATGACACTCATTCCGTCTTAGCTTTTGGGTTACGAAGGTACTTTAGTGGCTTGGTGACATCCATTTCCTCTCATCTACACAGTGGGGTAGGGTCTGTTAGTTGTTAGCAAGCATTTATTAGTCAGTGTACCATGGGTCCGTGGCAGTTCTTTAAGGAGAATAGTAAGTGATCAGCATGAATGGTTCTGAGAAGTGGGTGTGCTCTTCATGTAAACAACAGTGGGACTTGGCTCTCAAGGCTAATGCCCATCATTACTGTTTCAATAATGAAGACAGGCCATGAAACCTGTGGGTGGCACATAATGAATCCAGCCATGCTTCCCTATGAGGCACTGTTCACTTTTGTACACCATGGTGTACTTTATCCTGATAGAGGAAAAGAGAATCCTGGGTATTCTGAGAGTGTGCCAACACCTTAGGAAAATATTAGAGATGTTCCATCTAGATATTGCTTGGGGTTACTTACACCGTTTGTCTCAGCTTTCATCTTCAAAGTCATTTTTGTTAAAAATTGCAAAATCATTTTTGGCTTTCAGTTACCAAAGGCGCCATGAAATCATGGCTACATCAAGCTCCATGAGTTCCTAGATCCTGAACATATTCTTATTAGGTGTGTGTATGTGTAATTGGGAATCATCAATTTCATAGTTGTTCTCTTTTGCCAGCAATCATTTATTATTTTTGAACTAACTATTAATACATGCATACTTTATACAAATACATAGAATCCATAGACTTTAAGAGAATCTTTGGAGTAAGCTATCATATTCATTACCAAACTGGATTTTCTCCTTCCCATACTCTCTTCTTTTGACTTCTACCTTCTCCAAGAGAAAGGAAAGGGCCATTTGTCTGAAAACAGAGGTCTCCTCTCTGTCTTCATCTTTCTTCCGCTCTCTTCTCTATCAATAGCGTCTTGTAATTCCCGTATCATCAAATACTCTGCATCTCATTCTTTGGACATAAGTGTATTTTATTGCCCTTAAGCCTTTACACATATGAAAATCAAACTTCCTATGATTCACCTTTCTCTACAGGAAGCCTAACCCACCCCAACCTCCCTTAATACCTGATGGTTGAAGAGTCGCTGAGATAAGAAGGCATTACTAATCACATGTTTTTGTGGTTTTACAATGGCTATATAATAGGAAAATGAATCCTCTCCTTTTAAATAGATCAGTTTTGTGAATATGCAGCTCAGATCAAAGTGATTTGTCACTTAAAATTGGACTTTAAAAAGTAGACAACCGAATGCACATTGACAGTTCAAGAAAAGTTAAACCCAACATTCAGATACCACAATGAGGCTCGCTGACAGTTTAGCTGACTTGAGATCTGCGTGAAGCCATCCAGTTTTCCAAGTTAAAAGGAGCTGTAGGAAGGGATCATTCTTTCAAGGTGTGGAAAAATCCGTTTATAGAGGCATCTACCAAGCTGCCTTCTCTGCAGATGGGTTGGGCAGTTCTGCACATTATATCCAGTCTCCATTATGACTAGGCTCATTATTAGGAATCTAGGCTTGAAATTTCAAAACAGGAGCCTTCCAGCCATCACTCCAGACAACACTGAAGATATTTCTTGCAGTTATTGCTAGTATACTTTCTCATGTTTATCAGAGTTTGTGGAATTTGCAATGGTAAAGACAATAGCAACCTCTAGCACCTTGTATAAGTTCATTGATGTCTGGAACAACTTCCTGTGCTGAATGAACCCTGACTCCTCTAATGTGCGTTCCCATACATAGTCTAATGTCTGCTCTCAAATTAAAAGTAGCCAAGAAGGACAACTCCTAAAATGATAAGCCGCTGGAATTTCAAAACTTCCCCCCATTATTACCTTACATCAATAGATTGTAAATATTGGGCTAGGTGGTGTTATATGGGTGTATATTAAATGTAGCTGCATCTGAATATTGATAAAATAAAATATTAATAAAATAATATAAAATAAGATATTAATAAAGACAGCACATACCATGGGGAATGATTAAGAAAAATTAGGTGGGCAACCTTACATCTAGGCAAAGTTCATGTATTCTTTTTCTAATTAATTTTGAGAGATTTAGATTCCAATTGGCATTATTAAAGTCAGCAACTCTCTCCTGAAATACTTATTTTTCCAATTGGAGTTGTCTTGTACTATTCTATCCTACTAAATTATGATTTTATTGGTCAATTTAAAGAAGTTTCAGGCTCTTAGTCTTTTGACACTTATTCCATAACATTATTTATTTAGCCAGCATTTCTACACATGTCCAAAGATGTTGGAGACCACCATGTTGTTTAACATGTTAACTTTCTTCAAGAATAGATCCAATGGACAATGCCTCCACTGGTTCTCTCCTAATTTCCTTTATGAATTATTTAATTCTGCATGTTAAGTAGTAATCCATCCTCACATAGGTCTAAATTTGTACATTGTATTCTTATGCAGATTCAATTTATGGATCAAATAACAACCTTTTCTAAGTCTTTGGATTTTCTGCAAATGAACTAGCAGAAAACAATGATGCATTACATTGTAGGTGTGTTAAATGTAGAACATCCACCCACAGGCATTGATTCCTTTGCATTTTAAGAAACTGAATTTGGGGATGTTAGGATCATCACTTTCTAAATAGCAATTTCCAACTGAAATTCAAAAGGTTAAAAGATCACAGGACTAGCTGTTGAAAGGCAAACCTGGCAACCTATCACCATGGCTTCTAAACATGGTGTGGAAGGAAAGAATCATGGATAAATGCTCATTAACTTTTTCTTACAACAGTCAGTTCATGGGGTATCTAAGCACTTATTTGAAATGCAAAACTGCATGCTAATCTTTATTCTTTTATGTGATGACCATGTGACTCTTACACAACTCAGCTCAACTCTTGGAGCCTGACTTCAACAGTAACAGGTTTGTTTATGTAAGCCTTGGCTCTTTCACCAAAGGTCATATGACCCACACCACAAAGAGAAAGTATTCTGGAAATGACTGAGTGCTTTTCTAAAATATAAACAAACCTTATTTCATGATACCATGGCATTTTATAACAAGAAGTATTCCAGAATAAAAAGCTATGAAGTCAAAGCTTGACTCTACCACTGAGAGTTACACGATTCTAGCCAAGTCAGGAAACTGAGAATCTGCTTTGCTCACTATAAAACAAGGCATTAGGTGGTGTTAATATCATTAAAACATTGGGATGTATGTACTACAGGCTGTGAGGGGTCAGATAAAATGAACAGGAGTGTAGAAGTCTTCAAACACTGAAAATGGATTCTAATAGGATAAACATACAGAGAGAGAGGGGGAGAGGGAGAGGGAAAGGGAGAGAGGGAAAGGGAGAGAGAGAAAGAGAGAGAGAGAGAGAGAGAGAGAGAGAGAGAGAGAGAGAGAGAGAGAGGAGAGAGAAGGGAGGGAGAGAGGGGGAAGGGGAAAAGAAAAAAGAGAACCCTCTTTAGTCTGTAGTGTACTTGACATACTCTTATGTCTGTGTCAGAGAACATCATTATCTCCATAAGTTCTAAAAGCAATAAGCCAAAGCAAGCAGGAGAGGGGGCAAACCACAAAGGAAGGTCCTATGTGACCTAAACCTTACATACAACTCTGGAGTGGCATATCCTTACACTTCGAACTTTCTCCAGGAGTTTGGTCCCTTTCTTCCTGTACCTCTTAATTTTCTCAAGCACTCAGAATGCTTGTTTTTCTACCACTGTATCCGGGCCCTCCTAAGAGCTGACCTGACAGTCCATACTGACTCAGTTCTTTGTGGATAATTCATCACCCACTCACTCCGCTAAACCAGCTTCATGCCTTAACCGGGTCCAGCGAGGCTTCTAGATTCAGCCATTGTAGGCTCCGTACCCTCTCCCCGCAAACACTAATTTTACAAATGAGAGTGTGTTGTGTCAAGGCCTGAATTCTGTAAGAGTGAATGTAGGAGATGACTTTTAATAATGTCCCGAAGAAAGAATAATTCATTCTTCTTGGTATGAAAAAATATTCTGCCGTTGTCAACACAAAGAATACCCAACAAATGCTCTGAAAAGTAGTCAAGCATATTTAAATGGTAACCATATTCTCTCAGTGTATAGCTGTTTTTGTTTATCTGAACTCAAACCTGATTTTCTGGCTATAGCAGCAATGAACAGAACATTATGAGAGGCTCAATTAGAATCAGAATATACCTAAAATTTCTTTAAGATTATAGTCAACATTGTAGATTTTGCTAATTTAGATCATTGTCAGTTCCTCTTTTTATGTAGCTAGACCTTATTCAGATTTGTTAAAAATAAAATTATGATAATAGAATAGCCCATGATTCATTTTATTTATAATCTTAATTTTTTGAAATCTTCAAATACTGCTCCAAATACATCCATCCCTGAATTGTTCTCTAGTTTCTTAAAATGCAGCTTGAAGTTTCCATTTCCCTGACAGCAACTATAAAGCCCAATACATGTCCCATATAACTAAATCATCTTCAGAGGAATTTAAAACATGATACAAAAATGAAGGCAAAATTGTTTTTTATAGCTCATGAATATAATTTGAACACTCCCTTTGTGCTTCGTGATGCAGTATGAAAACAGCTAAGGTATGAATAGCAGAGCACAACTGAGCTCTGAAGGACTCAGTTTGATTTGAGGCATATTTAACTTATACCTCAGAGCATCGTTTTTATGTCAGGAGAAAATGTTTTTACTACTAGGAAACCTCCATCCTATTCTTATTACAAGTCTGAGATGTTGCATCTTTTCTGAACCTGGTGTATTTCATTGAATCATTTTAATGGGCTCTGGCTGCAGAATATCAATATCACTCTTCAGCTGAAAGGTGGTTCCGGTAATGCCTGATGCCTCAGCATCGTCTGTAACACATGATGGGGAGCTTGTGGCTTAATGGCCACTAATTTATTTTGAATGTATGATAGATAGCATCCATTAGTAGCAGGCCGTCTTACTTCAGTTTGTGAAGAATAGGAGGTCGGCTTGCAGAGAGTTTTATTCTTTAATATCAGATGGGGAAATATGCCCATTTCAAGAGAAAAACCAAAACAAAGTTGGGAAGCAGTCTGCTATCATGTCATGATGTGGGTTTAGCTTATACATTTACCAGTCCGATGTAACATTCTCCTGTGTCATGCATTCTGCCATGCCTTGTAATGGGTAACCATGGCAGTGCTCCCAAACAAACAAACAAACAAACCAAAAACAACCTTTGCTGGGTTTTGCCTTTATGTAAGCATGCAGCTTCCAGTGGTTTTGGAACACTGTTTCTTAATAGATACCTATCATGACACTTTTCTCCAAAAAGATTATATATTGTATTTTATACATCAGAGCTGCTGTATGTCTCAATATGCACCAATATTAGATTAGATTGCCAGCATTTTGCTTAATTACATGGTGGAGGAAGGCAAGTTTGCCCAGGTTATTGGAGTTCTCAGAAGTCATTTTTGCTCAGTGATGGATCTTTCAAAACAATCAATGTAGTCTCTAAAACCCCTGTCCTCTGGTAAATTACTGTAGCTGAAACTGTGTTCTTTGGCATTTGATTTTTAAGCATGTTGATGTGACGCCCTTCATTGCTATGACTGTAGTTATGAAAAGGGCCAGTGGTCTGAGTCAGTGTGTGTATGGAACAAGGCTTTTCTATTTTTTTTCCATGATGATTCAGGATCTTAAGATGTCCACACTCTAGACTTGTTCCTGTCACACTTTCTTTTGTCCTTGAACCAGTGTTCCTCTCCCTGATGGCCCAGCAGAATTGATGAATGCCTTCTAGGATTATGTTTCAGGACCTCCTACTTGACTATCAATACCAGTGTGTCCTTGCTTCCCCTCCAGTGTTTCCGTATTCAGGCTTGTCTTCTGCAGGTCGATACTCTGTATCAGTGTATGTGGCATAAAGAGCTATTGGATTGCAGAAACGGGTGATGCTTTGCCACTATACTATGTGATAATGGCCACCATTCCCATATTTCAATTCATTATTTGTATGTTTATATAAGAACTAGACATGGAAAATCCTGTGAGGATTCAACTCTACACAGAGAACTAGAGGCAACTAAGGAAAGCTGGGAATGGGAGAGATGGTCTTCCCCAGGAAATAGCACACCAATTGGTTGTCCAGTGCTGAAATTGTCAGCCTAGAAGACATACTAGTAAAATTATATGGACTGAGCAGGTTATATTTAGGAATATATGCAAATGCAATAACAATTAGCAGAAAAAGAGGCCATGAATCTGAAGGAGAGTTGGGAGAGATACATGGGAGGGCTTGGAGAGAGGAAATGGAACAGAGAAATGTTGTAATTATATTAATCTCACAACTGTAAAACAGACTAAGCCTTAAAAAATAATATTAAATTATATTCTCACAGAGCCCCCATTCTTCTTACGGGTTATCCTAGAGATAATAGGATTTATAGAATGTGTCCACTTGTCCACATCAACTCTAGATCAGATATCTAACCTAACCTATTTTACACACCACACCAAGAGAAACCTAGTTCCTGAAAGGGCACACACTGAAGACTGTGAAACGTAACTATCAACCTGAGCTGATCAAGGGGTTCAGGTGACCTGGAAAGTCATACTAAGGCATGAAATCCTGCAGAGTGTTTCTTGGTAGGACTCAGGGAAAACGTGAAGGTTTGCTCCGTCAGGTTGAAGTGGTTGCTTGACCATACGCTGTGTCTTCTCCAAGTAAACAGTTTGGGAAAGTCATTTACTCCAGAGAGACAGGGCAGAAAGAAAAGATCATGGAAATCTGAAGAGTTTTTTGAGGGGTGGGGGAATATTATTGCCTGGAATTTACTCGACTTGCTTAGGAACTACTGAGGATACCTGAGAAGCTTAGGAGACAAGAGATCTCAAGAAGACTGTGGATCATAAAATGTGATTATTGATTTTCACTCTAGCCAAAACTTTCAGAGATTAAGTATTAACCGAGGTTTGGTGAAACTGGTTCTGGTCAGCGGCTTATGGCCTTGTCAGACAGCCCAGAGCAGCCTCGCGGAACTGGCAAGACAACAAAGAACTCATTCAAGCCGGACTGTTATCACCGTTGTAAAGGGGCGGGGAGCCAACAATAGGAAGCCTTGCTCTTTGAAAACAAATGTGGACTTGAATCATTTCCCCAGCTTTGTCACCCTCTTGGCTGTTATAACATATCTGGGGAAAGACCCCTTACGAGTTTAGTTGTTTCTCAGAGGCAGACAAAAATGAGACCAGTCAAAATGCTCATCTTGTTTCCAATGGTTCCTGCAAATCTTAAAAAACAAACAAACAAACAAACAAAAAACAAATGACCCTCCTGGGTCATTTCCTCATGATCAGTCTCCTTCACAAATGTCCCCTGTGGGGTTTTCAGGTAGAATGACTCACTCATTTCTCACAGCATCCTTACTGGATATTTTGAAAATCTATTTATCAACTCCAAACTCTCTGCTCTTGATCTTAAACCATAGATGGTTATGGCATTCTGCCTACCCTTTGCTGGTATTTCAGCCTTTTCCTTGTCGCGCATTCTGACTCTTACTGAAGACAGCTGGTAGTCTTAGTGGCACGACCTGTAGCCTTGCCTTAGAGGAAGGAAGTACTGATGATTGGCTACAAGTGAAAGGCCATTGAACACAGAGCTTAAACTCTTAAGAATTGTGACCTTTAAGTGCAAAAGAATCAGTTGAGGATCCTGATTTCTCTCTACAGATGTCTGGGTCTAGGACATCTCTAAAGATTTTACTGCATAGGGTGGAGGGCATGGAAACACTTTGAAAGGTTTTAGTGTGTTTGCAAGTGTGTTATGAGGAAGCGAACATTTTCCAGAGGTAGGCTGGACCTTCTCCTTCTTAATGTTTTGCTCACTTATAGCCTTAGCATGGTTCCTTGTGGATGTTAGTTAAAAAAATCAGGCAAAGGGGGGCTGGAGGGGAGGGTTCAGTGGTTAAGATCACTGGCTGCTCTTCCAGAGGACCTTATTCCCACATGCCAGCTCATAAATGCTAAGTTCCAGGGGATCCAATGCCCTCTCCTGGCTTCCACAGGCACCAGACACACATGCACATTGATGCATCATCTCATAAATGCTAAGTTCCAGGGGATCCAGTGCCCTCTCCTGGCTTCCACAGGCACCAGGCATGCAAGCACATTGATGCATAGACATACGTACAGGAAAGCAATCATACACATAAAATAACTGAATAAACATTTCTTAATCTTGCAAAAAAAAAAAAATCTGGATATAGAGTGAAAGGTTCCATTCCTGAAGAAGGAAGAGCAGGGTATGTTTTCCCTTGGGCTCATGCTAATATATCCATAGCTTTCAGTTAATGGCATCCTTTTCACTCAGCCTTGGAGCTCTTGCAAGAAGCAAAAAGGCATTGACTTGAACCCTTGGGGGCTCCTGAAGCCAGTTGGGAGCTGCAAGTGGTAACTTATGCTATCGATTTGTTGGTTTGCCGTTAATTTTAGGTTGTAGAGGAAAGCAGGACCTTAGGGTTCAGATTGTGCCAGCCTGTCCTTCCTGAACTTCATGCCCACGTAGAAAGGAAGTAAGAAATCACCATGAAAATGAAGGAATCGGCAGAGATTTCTAATGAAGAAATAGGAATTTAGTCAAGGAGAATATGTTAAAGATATTTGATGGGACTCTAGGGAGACATTTAAAATAATCAAGTTGTTGCAGAAGATAGCATGATGTGAGAAACAAAAAAGAAGAATGAAGAGAGAAAAAAACAGATATTCCTATGGAAAATTATTACTATTATTGATCAGTATGAAATTCTCTAGAGTTCCCTTAGGCCGTACTAAATATAAGAATGAATAGTTCTGATGCTACACCTCCATCAGTATCTTTTTTTAATAGTCCCTTCCTTTCAGTATGTCTTGTACATCTCTGTAAATCTATGCACCATTAATTACCTTCTTAATTTCCCAGGTTTTAGTTTTATTTGGTGACTGAGTTGACAGGGAGTGGATGTTTCAGAAAAAAAAAAAAATCTCTTCCCATAGAGAACTTGTATGTATCTGTATATTGTCTAAATAAGTAGATGATTTAGTGCATAGAAATTGTCCCTTAAAGGAGCAATATCTGCCTGAAGAAGGAGGAGTACCTGAGATTCCAAAAGACAGTCCCTGTGGATACCAGGAGGGTAAGGAGCTTGCAATGTTTTTTCACTAATAACTAGCGACGTTGAAGTAGTAGGAGAAAAGTGGAAAGCCGCGTGGTGGTGGCACACGCCTTTAGTCCCAGCACTTGGGAGGCAGAGGCAGGCGGATCTCTGTGAGTTCGAGGCCAGCCTGGTCTACAGAGTGAGTTCCAGGAAAGGCTCAAAGGCACACAGAGAAGCCCTGTCTTGAAACCCCCCCCCACACACACACACACAAAAAAAAAAAAGAAAGAAAGAAGGAAAAGGAAATTGGGATGCTCAAACTAAAAAGAGGAAGGTTTTAAAATTACAGAAGTCAAAACTAAAAGCAAAATTATTTACCTATGAAATAGAGTTTTCTTTCACTGGCATTTCATATACTTCAGAAAACGTTGTGTTGGTATAACATGTCATTTGTCCTTAATGCTTTAAAAAAAACCTGTTGGATCCTGCTTTTTTATTGCATATTTTTATTATTTAAAATAATTTTTAAATTTAAATATACTTTGACTATATTACTCCCTTCCCTAAGTCCTTCCAGACCCTCGTCTCCTTCCTACCCACCCACCCCACTTTAAATTCCTTAATCAAAATTAAAACAAAAGACCCAAGACAACAACAAAATTCTCAAAACCAAGGAAACAAAATAAAGCCATACACTCACCTAAGAAAGAAATGAACTGTAACCAAATAAAAGCACACACACACACACACACACACACACACACACACACACAAATGAAAACAACAAAAAATGTGGAGTTCCATTATATGCTGGACAGCTACTCCTGAACATGAGGTCTGTCCTGTAGTGGTTAATATACCTAGTGTCACTCTGTGGGAGAAAAATGATTTTCCCTCTCCTAGCAGGTATAGGTGACAATTCAGTTGTTAACCTTTATCCTAGTGGCTAGGTTTTCAATCATTAATGTATTCATTTTTTAAATAAAATAAAACAAATAATATCACATTGAAGTTGGGAAAAAATCATTTTTTTTATTTATTTTCTCCAAACAAGAGAAACATGCTAGGAAAAAGGCCAACTATCATAATCGTGCAAGTCAATTCAAATGTATTTTAACTATATAAATCCCACGGATGGCAGACACCTTGAAAATGGGGGTTGTAGCTCTTTTGTTTATAATGCTTGTACATAGCCTTAAAATTGACTACTAAATATTTGTTGAATAAATGAATGAAATGTTTTATTTGTAGCAAAAATTTTTCCTAAATTTCCTCTTAAATAACTTTAAATTTACAAGTATATTATTATATATGATTTAAAGTGGCATATATCATTAGGTTAGTTGATTCAGGACTCATGTGATGTCACCAGAAGATGCAGTCATGCCTCACCCAACCTCCTCCCTTTTACTTTTTCCTTAACCAAGTTCTCTCCCTAATTACCAAGTGGTTATTACCACCATCAAATAGGCAAGGTGCACTCTTTCCAAATATTAAAGAAAAAGAAACACAAATAAAATGATGGAAGAAACTATGTATAGGTGTCAAAGCAGAAGAAATCCCAAAGTAGAAGGTAGTAGACAAGTCACCAAAATCACAGTAATGGCAGAATCAGCCACATTCTAATAAGGGAGACAGAAACATCAGAATTGCAGTAATCATACGTATACTAGAGAAATGTACCAATTATGATACATGCACAAATGAAGAAGCAATGATTTCCTCCTGGGAGACAAGGCAGACAGATGTACACAGATGTGACATTTGAGAATTTGGGATTTAGTGACTTACGTTGTATATGAATGTGAATATACCTGTGGGAAGGTGCATGTATGCTTGAGCATGGGAAGGCTAGAAACCAACTCTGATTGTCATTTCCCAGAAGCCTTAACTTCTAGTTTTTGAGACAGAGCCTCTCACTGGGACTTGGGGTTTGCTGATTCCGCTAGGCTGGCCAGCTAGCAAGGCCCAGGGCTCCTTCTGTCTCAGATGCCCCGGTACTGCCACCCTCTACCACACCCAGCTTTTCACATGGACGCTCAGGCCCTTGTGCTGACATAACAAGTACTCTACCAGCTGAGCCATCACTCCTGGACCTTGAGTCCTGTGGGACAACCCTGTTGTACGCTGGCTTAATAAAACGCTGATTGGCCAGGAACCAAGCAGGAAGTGTAGGCGGGGTGAGCCGACCAAAAGAATTCTGGGAAGAGGAAGGCTGAGTCAGGAGTCGCCAGCCAGACACAGAGGAAGCAAGACGACAAGGCAGAACTGAGAAAAGGTATCAAGCCACGTGGCTAAACATAGATAAGAATTATGGGTTAATTTAAGTGTGAGAACTAGTCGGTAATAAGCCTGAGCTAATGG